>NC_046154.1:45336859-45636859 GCF_011064425.1 Rattus rattus | reverse complement strand
CCACCATGTGGTTGCTGGGAATTGAACTCAGGACTTCTGGAAGAGCAGTCAGTGCTTTTAACCTCTGAGCCATGTCTCCAGCCAAGAAATAAATTTCTAATCCTTAAAAACTACTGCTTTGTTAGAGCTTCGGAGACTAGAGCATGTTTACAAAGGTGTATTATTGGAGATTGACAAAACCTCCATAGAGCCTGCAATTAGAACATGGGTTTTTCCCACATGGAAAATACTACTGAAGCCAGGCGCGATAGTCCAGACTCAAAGGATGGAGACAGAGGATTGGGAGTTCAAGGCCAGCCTTATCTTCATGGTGAGTTTGAAGTCTACCTGGGCTCTAAAGGAGAAAGGGGAAGGAAAAAAGAAGGAGGGAGGAAGAGGGGAAGAAGGGGAAGGAAGGAAGGAAACAAGGGAGGAAGAGTGGGAAAGAGGGAGTGAGGGATAAAGGGAGGAAGGAAGGAAAGGAGGAAAGGAGGAAGAAAGAGAGAAAGGGAGAAAGGGAGGGAGGGAGAGAGGGAAGGAGGGAAGGGAAGGAGAAAGGTAGGAAGGAAGGAAGGAAACAAGGGAGGAAGGAAGGAGGGATAAAGGGAGGAAGGAAGGAAAGAAATAGATCTGAAGATGAAGTCTACACATTTTGTCAGTCTGTAGGACTTTTCATCAAAGACTAAAACAGACACTTTATTAATGAAGATGCTTGTCATTTGTTCTATACCAGTTACCCAACATATTCCTGATCTCGGCATATCTTTAAAAGAAATATAATTGCGCATATTATATGATGTAAAAACCCACCCATTCAGTTCACACTCATTGTGCCAGGAGTTGATCATATAAAAACAAAAGAGACGCAGCAGGCGTTGTCCTGGAGGAGTCCATGGTCAGCTTCACCATCTCACCGAGAAGAGCAGTCCACCAGAAAGTTACCAGTCTTACAGTGAGTCTAGCTTCTCAGAATCAAGACCTGGTAATTTCTTATTAAGACTAATACATTATAAACATTGCAGTGATCATTATGAAGGAAGAATGTTATTAGTATTGAGAAACCATCTATGATATACATCATGTCACAACCCTTTTCAATCCTTGAAACTCATTGGTGCCTAGAACAGCAGTTCTCTGTGGGAGTCCAGTTTTGTGTGCATGTACAAACACACACACACACACACACACACACACACACACACACACACACACACACACACACACACACCCCAAGGACATGTGGCCATGTGTAGAGACATTTTTAGTAGTTACGATTGTTGGGGAAAGTGGTAATTGTCATCTGCTAAGAAAAGCAACTAAACATCCCACAGTGTAGAGGACAGACCTCGCAACGAAGGAAACTGCATTGCATAAATGCCAATAATGTAGACTGAAACACTCTGGCCTCGAGGAACCAAACAGAACCATCCAGCTGGCATTCCAGGCTAGACCAATGTGGTTCTGCATATTTCCCTCTGCCTTACTCTCTGTATCCATCATCTTCCTGGGAACTGTATGTCCCAGCTCTATCAGACTGTGGCAACATTTGAAAGGGTGATTAAATATTTAGGCTCTGAAGTCCTCGGGTCTAGACTTATGCAGAGCTGGGAACTTGGCAGAGTTCTTGGCCAATCTCTTCTCTCTCTCATCTAGCTTTTGGGCCTACAGTACCACTTATATCCCTCAAATGTATAATTTGCAGCCAAGACCCTTTCTGAGTTCCAGTGTATAAAGTTTAATTCTTTTGAGACAAGGTCTCACGGAGCCCATGTTATTCTAGAATTCACACATAATCAAGGATGACCTTGAACTTCCTATCCTCCAGCCTCCGCTTCCCAAGTTCTGGGTCACAGTCTATACAACCACATTCAGTTTATAGGGTACCAGGCATCAAACCCAGGGCAACGCATGCTAGACAGACACTCTACCCACTGAGCTACATCTCCAGTCTCTGTTACCATTGTGTTATTCTTAATATAGGATCCAGATTTGCTATGAACCCTGGGCTGGTCTTGAACATGCAGCAAATTCTGTTTCTGCCTTATGAGTGCTGGAATGACAGGCCTGTGCCACCATGTCTAACAAATTTTAATCATTGATTTGACATTCTCAATGTAGCATACAGTAATCAATGTTCTCTTTGCAGGTAGGGTTCATTATGTAGTCCAGGGTAACCTCAAACTCCCTATTCTCCTGCTTCCTTCTTGTAAGTGATGGACTTGCAGGTGTGCTCCTTCATGCCTGACCTGTGATTTACTTTTATTTGCTTTTATTTCCATGTGCGTGAGTGTACATTTTGTCTGTGAGCAAGTGCACATGCATGGAGTTCAGTGCACAGCCCAGCTTTTCCCTGAGTTCTGGGAATCTGAACTCAGGTGGTCAGACTTGTGCTGTAAGCTATCTCTCCAGCCCCAGAGAATTTCTTTTGGACAGAGTCTCTCTATGTAGCCCTAGCTGGCCTGGAACTCACAGATCCACCTGCCTCAGCCCTGGAAGTTATAGGTATATACCACCATGCCATGATCCCAGAGATATTTTTAAATCTAACTCTCAATCTGGACATGCTGGCTTGTACTTACCTCCAGTGATCAGGAGGCAGAGGCAAGAGGATAAGGAGTTCAGTCACCCTCAGCTACACAGTTCAGAAAAGAAAAACAACTGGGGTGGGGGTGGGGGCCTAGAGAGATGGCTCAGCAGTAAAAACCTCTCACTGCTCTTCCAGAAGGCTTTAATTTCCTGTTACCTGCCACCTGTCTGTGACTCCAGTTCCAGGAGACCACGCACTCTCTTTGCTCTCAGGGAGCACCAGGCACACACATGCCACACGGACCTACGTGCAGGCAAAATACTCACACACATACAATGAGAAAATAACATTAAAAACAGCAACAGTCTGGGCTGAGACTGCCTGAAGCAAGCACCCGATGACATCGCTCTCTCCACGGTTTCACAGTGGACCAGTGATAACTCCTTGGCTCGCCAGCTCTTGCTGGATCTTTGCTCACTGCCTCCCATCAGCCCCACCTCTACCCTCACCTCGCTCAAGCCACAATGGTCACATTTCTTCTACTTCTTCTTCTTCTTCTCCTCCTCTTCCTCCTCCTTCTTTTAATTCTTTTATTATTATTATGATATATGAGTACACTGTAGCTGTCTTCAGAAATACCAGAAGAGGGCATCAGATCCCATTATAGATGGTTGTGAGCCACCATGTGGTTGCTGGGATTTGAACTCAGGACTTCTTATATTTTTGGTTGTGAGCCTAGCCTTTAACGGCTGAGCCATCTCTCCAGCCCTGAACTCAGGACTTCTGGAAGAGCAGTCAGTGCTCTTAACCACTGAGCCATCTCTCCATCCTATTGATCACATTTCTGATGCTGAAGTGAGACAACTTGTCCCTGTTCTAAAAACCTTTGGACTTGGCCTTGCTCTTGTCTGGAACCCAGCTCAATGACTGGGTTCTTCTCATCTAGATCTCAGCCAAGGTGTCCTTGTAAGCAGGACTTTCCTCAGAATGTCAGCCCTGCCTGCCTCCCTCCAAACCATCACCTTGTTTTCCTTTCCGTGCTGATGACCATCATCTGCTGTCTTTGTGATCATCTGTCCGCTACTGTAAAAAGGGAGCTCCATGAGCACAGATTGATCGCCATGTCTGCCTGTGGCTTTGATGCCCATCTCTGCCTCACACACAGTAGCACTTCAATGAATACAGCTAAATAGATAAGTGAAGTGAAGTGGGTCGTAAGTACTGGACCCAAAAGGCCTGAGCTCTGGCCCTCATTCTACTCCCTTAGATGTTGGTAAGTCGCTTGCCTGCCAGAGCCTCGGTTTGTCCATCTATAGAGTGGGCATAACGCCACTGTTGCTATGTATCTGTGTGAGGGTTGAATGGTACTGTGCATGTTAAGGACCTGGTTTTGGTGCTCAGCACGCTGTATGGTGGTCAATAAATGATGGTGCCTTTCCCTTCTGTCAGCCTCATTTTTCTTACATAGAGGGAAATGGTGGTGGCTGCATAGCAGTGGTTGCATAGAAGCAAGATTAATTTGCAGGATTTTCCCTCCCTTTGCACCTGTTCATGCCCTGCCCTGGCCCAGCGCTTTCTTCTCCTGTTCAGTTACCTTCTGCAGGATGCTGTCCTTGAGATCCTATCCTAGATTAATGCTTCCTGGAGGCACCTTGGGCCTTGCATGGTGTTGTTCAAATAAACAGGCACTACACTGCTATCATAGTTTCTTCATTGGCCCAGTGGATGGTGGGTGGGTGAGAGGATGGAGGGAAGGAGGGGTAAGGGAAGGAATTGTGTTGCAAACACTTTGAATTAAACTACTCCACAGTCAAGCAGGCTCACAGGACTCTCTAGAGGCCAGTCTCAGCTGGTCCTGCCACTCCCTCACACCTTGGGGATTCCTGCCCTGTAGTCCCTTGACACAAAGTCAGAGCTCCTCCAACAACCTCAGCTCGTGGTCCCCAACCATTGGCTGCAGCCTTCATGGCCCTGACCCAGGCCACGAATGGGAGGCGGCCAGGTGCTGGAGCAGGTGATGTCAGCCTGAACTGCAGGGCCAAGGTTAGGAGACAGCACAAAGCGTCTGGTTGGGTAGCACCTCTCTGAGACCTCTCTGAAGGACTGTGAAGATGAAGAGCCTGTCGCTGCTGCCTCTGCTGCTGCTGACCACCTGCACCTTGAGGACGCAGGGGAAGAGGCGGCAAGTCTACTTCCGGGAGGAGTTCGAAGATGGCGGTAAGCTGTCCTGGACCAGGGTACCCCTGTTCCTTCTCAGTCACCAGCTCCAGAGGAGGTCAGGTTAACTTTCCCCCTTTGTAACTCAATCAGAATTAGGAGATTCACAGTTCAAATCCCCAGCTGTGGCCTTGAGTCTGTGTTTGGATTTCTTCTGCTCAATGTTGTTAAGTCATCCCTTCATTCTGAAAACAAGTGAATGGGGGCTGGGGATTTAGCTCAGTGGTAGAGCGCTTGCCTAACAAGCACAAGGCCCTGGGTTCGGTCCCCAGCTCCGGAAAAAAAAAAAAAAGAAAAGAAAAGAAAAGAAAGAAAGAAAGAAAGAAAGAAAGAAAGAAAGAAAGAAAGAAAGAAAACAAGCGAGTGAACCCAGAGTGAAAGTGCCACCTCCAGCAGGCGGCGAGGATAGCAAGACTCTGTACTCCACAAAATTCAAGCACTTGGAGGATCTCTGAGCTCACCTCATTCGAACTTCTCCCAGGAATGTCTCAGGAGCACCTGGGAATTACAGCAGGGCTACTAACTTATGACATAGGGTAGGAGAGAGGGGCTAGCTCGGGAGACACAAGGGCTGGCCTGTGTCTTGGAAAAACTGTGGAACACACATGTAAGGGTAAATTGTGAGCTAGCAGTAGCGCTCATGTGCTCATCCCAGCATTGAGTTACACAGCAAGTACCAGGCCAGACATAATAGGAAGACCTTATCTAGGTAAAAACTAAAAATTAAATTAAAAGGCGAGTATGATGGTTCATAGACCACTCAGGAGACTGGGCTGGAGGCCAGCCTGAGCTACATAGAATTTTAGACCAGCCTGGGCTATATGGTCTCAAAATTCCAAAAATGAAAAAGAAAATTAGATTCTGAGACTGCTCAGATTTGAGTCTAGAGGTAGGAAGCCATCTAAAGTCTGTTGGAATTTAGGTGAAGAATGGGTGGGGGTGGTACCAGGGTGGCAAAAATCAGAATACAGGGGAGATGACAAGAAAAGTGTTTAGTGGCTGTCCAGGACCCTCAACCCCCTGATTTGTTATGGAGGAATTTGTTCACCGAGGACAGGTTGGTGGCCCCTTTCCTGACTAACCTTTCAGTGAGCCAAGTGTGGCCACAGCTTCTGACCTGGGCCACCTCCCTGCTTGGCCTGGCTGGGACCCAAACCCTCATCCCTCCAGCCAGAGGCAAGAAGAACATGCACGGGCCTGCAGGCGTTTCCCGAGGGACAGAGCTCCACTTGTCCAATGTGGAAGGAGTGAAATGCCCATGGGTTTTACTGATAAATGTTTCTGAAACGTACCTTGTTGTCAGGAAAGGACTGGCTTTTATCCTCTAGCTCCAAGATGATTGGAAGAGGTCAACCTTGTGACCGGAGTAAAGCAGTGGTCTGCCTGAGCTGGGGAGGCAGCTGCAAGGCAGCCCCTTCTCCCAGGAAGCCAGGCCTGGGCAGGCTCCCAGTCTCGCCCGTGACAGTCGGCTCACACTCTATGAACTCTGTGACCGTATGCCTCTTTGATTCCCTCTGTGCTTCAAAATCTATGGCTGCCTGGGAGGAGCCCAGGATAGGACTACATAATGAAAGGACTGGATTTTTGACACATACCAAAAAAAATAAATAAATAAGTAAAATAATAATACGCTAAGAAGAAATTGTTGGTGCAGTCTTCCCGTAAAAGGGCCAAAACCTAATTGAGGTCAAAAGCTTATCTTATGTAATTACTGAGGGGAGAGAGAGAGAGAGAGAGAGAGAGAGAGAGAGAGAGAGAGAGAGAGAGAGAGAGAGAGAGCGCCAGCCACACTGAGGAACTGGTTCTGCAGTTGGAGAAGTTGGCTAGTGGATCTCCCTCTTCTGAAGCCTCTCCTCAGCTTACAGGGACCCAATACTGTTAAAGTGGTCAGAACTGGGAAGATTTAGGCACTCACTTGTTCTATCCCGATTCAGAGAGACTGCTATATAAACCAGACGCTCAGTTCATCCATAACACAGCTGAGGTATCCTCCAGGCCTCTGGACTTCTCTGTCTTAAGCAGACCATCTACTCACAGATTTGTTTTTTTAAGTCTGAAAATTATCTTTAATTCCTTAATTTTTATCTTCTCCTTCTATTCTATCAGCAAGTCTAACTGGTTCTATCTTCAAAATGTATTTAGAAGAGTTGGGAGTCGGGAGGAGGAGGAGGAGGAGGAGGAGGAGGAGGAGGAGAAAAAGGATCTATATGTAGTTCAAGGCCAGTCTTATCTATAAAGCAAGTTCGAGGCCAGATGGATTACTTGAGATCCTGTGTCAAAAGTTGTCGCCACTGCTGAGAATGTGAATATACACAGACCGTGCTGCGACCAACCTCCCACATTGCTGCCCCTCACCCCCACCTACTCGCTCCCAAGTGCACACTACAGAGACTTGGACGGTTTCTCTACTACTTTTACTTCTCTGCAGTCTCTTTTCGGTGTTTGCTTGTTTGGTTTGGTTTAGGCTTGGTTTGATTTGGTTTGATTTCTGAGACAGGGTCTCTCTGTGTGCCCTGGCTGTCCTGGAACTCTCTCTGTAGACCAGGCTGGCCTCAAACTCTTGGAGATCTACCTGCTTCTGCCTCCTGAGTGCTGGGATTAAAGGTGTGTGCCACTGCCCCCGGCTTCATTTTGTTCTGTTTGAGGCAGGGTCTCTCTTTGTAGCCCTGGCGGTCTTAATCTTGAACTCACCTGCCTCTGTAGAACTAAGGCATGTGCCACCAGACCTGGTCTTGTTTTGAGACGAGGTTTCTTGCCACACTGGCTGACCTTGAACCCTTTATCATTTGCCTCTACCTCCCACTGTCTGGCGCCATGCCCAGCTTCACCCAATCTCTTCTGATACATGTTTTACAATGTTTCTGTTGAAGTTGTCGGGATAATTCCTTCCCTTGGGAACAACATCTGTCCCCTCCTTATAGACCGTAACTACAAACTAAAGAGTTACTCCACTGGGGAACGCGAGAGTTTATTGGGCTTGCTTCTAGAGTATGGATGAAGGGCTATTTACAGGAGAGTGGGGGTCCCTAAAGCAACCCCACAAGAAAGTCTTCAACCAGATCAGTAGAGGGAGTTTCCTTTCCATTAGCCTCCCCCAACCTTTATACTCTAACACTTTCCCATGTATGCCCCATTTTTCCATCCTCCAACCCTAAATGACATCCTCAAATTCACTATGTAGCTGAAGGTGACCTTGGATTTCTGAATCTTCTGCCTACACCTTCAAAGGACTGGGACTACAGATAGATGTTACTGAGGCTAAGTTTTTAATAACCTTACTTTTTAATCAACTTTTTGGACATATAATCATATATCGTTCAGGGTTTTTGTTTATTTGTTTCTCTCTCTCTGTGTGTGTGTGTGTGTGTGTGTGTGTGTGTGTGTGTGTGTGTGTTTGCTGTTTTTTCTTTTTCATTTGATGAAAAAGGTGAAGGGAAGAGAGGCTGAATGATTTTTCTCAAGGTTAAGCAGTGAGTGTCAACAGCAGTTGGGATTTGCAAGCTAATTAAAAACCTAATAAAATATAAGTAAAACAGAAAGGGACAGGGGAGCAGATGGGAGGACTAGGGATATAATTCAGGGATGATGCCCTTGCCCGGCATGCATGACACTCTGGTTTGATCTCCACCACAGCAGTGTAGAAAAGCAGCTGGGAGACAAAGGCATGATCTGCCTAGTGTCTTCCATTTCACAGTTAGGAAGGCCAGGAGCTGGCTCAGCAGAGGAACGTGTTGGAAGCCTGTCTACAGGAGGCCGAAGAGCAGATGAAAGAGAAGGGCGCGAATAGAAAGGTGTTGGTTACATTTTGGAAAATCCTGTCAGGAAGGAGTGGTGGAGCTCAGGCAGGTGATTTGGAATGTGAAGTACAGGGTCAGTGGACACATGGGAGAGCTTTACTAAAGGCACTGAGAGGTAGATGTAGGAGGCACATCACTTTCACTATGGGAGTTGTGCCTGACTGAGCCCTTGGCACACTGAAGTGCTCAATTCAGTCCACAGAGAAAGCTGATGTGTCGGTGCCTGCCTGGAATTCCAGCACTTAGGAAGAGGACAGAGAAGGCTCAAGATTTCTAGTTGTTCTTGGAAACATAGCAAGTTCGAGATGGGTCTGGGCGATATGAGGCCCTGCCTCAAAGACCCAAATAAGTGAATAGTAAATAATAATAAGTTTCAATGTTATAGAAAGGGGTTTAGCCTAAATATGGCTAATGTTATACAAAAACGTACAAATTTAAATGTAAGGTATATTTTGTCATTGTGTAAAATGTGTCTATGCATAGGAAGGATAATAGAAGAAAATACTGCGGGCTGGAGAGATGGCTCAAGGTCCTGAGTTCAAATCCCAGCAACCACATGGTTTACAACCATCTGTTGAAATCTGATGCCCTCTTCTGGTGTGTCTACAGCTACAGTGTACTCATACATAATAAATAAATAAAATATTTAAAAAAAAAAAAGAAGAAAATACTGCAAGTTTAATTTGCATTTTGGTGATTAATAAAGGACAGACAGACCGTTTTACCTTTAATTTTTCTCTATAACAAAATTGTGATTTTAACTATAAAAAGCAAAATATCTGTAATCCCTTCACTGAGTGGGTAGAGGAAGGATGCAGGAGTTCAAAGCTAGTCTCAGCTACTTAGCAAGTTCAAGGTCAAACTGGGCTACAGGAGACCCTAAAGAAAGAAAATTCCCACAACCTCACGAAAGGGAAGGAAAAAATAACCCCCAGACTTCCTGCATTCCTCCCTGCCCCCGCCCCAGCTCAACTGTACCTGAAACCTTAAGTAACAGTAACTAAGCACCGTGTTCCCTGGGCATGATACTGCCCAGGCCTCCGGTCACCTCTCCTCATTTCCCCACAGCCCAAAGAAGCAGAAGAGGCCATGTGGCTACTAAAGTGGCAAATGTAGAATTTGAAGCCAGGGCCATAGGATTTCAAAACTCATTTTCCTTGCACTTTGGCTCTCCTCCCACTGACTCCACTCCCATGAGCCAAGTAAGGTAGAGGCCCGCTAGCTCGGCAACCTTCATGAAAGTACAAATGCCTCGGTGAGGCAGATACAGACACAGGTCCTTGCTTTCTACTTTCTTTTAGAATATTCCAGGCCACAGAGCATCACAGTACTGATGAGAGGGTGTGGAGCCCTTAGAGGGCACCCTCCTTTGTAGAGATGGGGAAACTGAGTCCCAGAGAAGTGAGGTCATTTTCCCCAAGTTCTACGATGCATGGTGGCAGAGAATCTTGTCAAGCCCAGGTCTTGTTTCTTCACAAGGCATTCGGTGGTCGCTGTTGAATGCTACCAAGTGTCGTGTGGCTGCAGACAATAATACCAGTGACCGCTGGAACAACAAGAGCATGTAGAAACCCAGAACTTTCCCAGGGACTGTCACGTCGCCATAGTCAGAAGTGTTGACAGAGAAAATGGGAGAGTCATCATACTGACAACACAGACAGATATGGAGGGAAAACTAATGAGCACAGCAGCCACCATTGTGGAGATATAAAATCTGGGGGAAAGAAACTGGAATTCCAATGAGGGTCTGAATGATGCAGGAGTCACAAGGTATGTACGCGTGTGAATGTTAATTCTGTTAGCTCTCAGACTTGTCTGTGAAAACTTGGCTGGAGAGACATTCTTACACAAAGGGCCTTTGTACCCAGCTGGCATAGACACACTGGGGACAGCCCAGCAGGACTGAGGAACACCCTGCAGCTCAGGCCTCCGACTGATAAGCAATTGAGACCATCTGTGAATCAGGGACACTTGGACATGCTGAGCCTGGGGAAGAATCGCCCTGGACAGATGCCCGAACCAAAGGGACCTGGTCCAGCTGGCCTTTCCAGAGCTCAAGTACAAACCGATGGCGAGGATGTCTCTGGAGGCTGCAGGGGTGAGGAGGCAAGAGTGGGGCCTTGGATGTGTGAGAATCCATGTTCTGATTCTGCCATTTGTTCAGAGGCGACCGTGTGTAATTTACTAACCTCACTGATTTCCTTCCTTTATTTTTAAATTTATTTTTGTGGTGAATCAAGCCTAGTGTCTTGCACATGCCAGGCAAGGTCTCTGAAGCTAAGCCATGTCCCTGGCTTACTTGTCAGTTTGCATAAGAGGGGGGTGATCGTCCTGACTTCCATGTGGCTGCAGTGAGAACTGAATGGAAAGAAAGCCTGGGAACTATGTGCTCTGGTGCCCAGCTCTCATTCATATTCCTTCTCTGTGGTATTCTGCTGCTGTAGCCCACTTAGAATGTGCCTCACTCTCCTCAACTGGTCACTTGATCAAACGCTATCTCAGCACAGAGGCTGGCTGGCTATTCTGTCTCGACAATACCTTAGCACCTCTTCATTTTCTTCATAAAATGATAATCTCCCTGCTATTATATTACATATTGCATATGTACATTATTTTGTTTAAACGCTATTATCTTACTCTTCAATCAGCATATAAACTCCACAAAGGAAGAGAGTTTGTTATTTTTATTGCCCAGTACATATTAAGTCTCATAAATAAATGAGTCAGTAGAGGGAAGAAGGGAGGGACTCTGTTTAAAAAAGAAAAAAAAGTCAGCTGGGCAGTGGTGACGCACGCCATTAATCCTGGCATTCAGAAGGCAGAGACAACTTGGGGAGGAAACAGTTTATTCCATCTTGTACTTAAATATCACAGTCCGTCACTGAAACAAATCAAGGCAGGAAGTGGAGCAGAGGCTGTCGGGGAGTGCTGCTTGATGGCTTGCCCCTTCCGGCTTTCTCCGTTTGCTTTCTTACACATCCCAAGATCACCAGTCCAGGATGGCCCCACCCACATTGGGCTGGCCCCTCCCACAGTGGGCTGGGCCCTCCTGCACCAAGGCCTAGGTAAGGAAATGTTCCATAGGCTTCCCTTTAGGCCAATCTTATGGAGGCATTTCCTCAGTTGAGGTTCCGCCTCCCAGATAGCCTACCTTGTGTTAAGTTGACAAAAAACAAAACCAAACCTAGGACGAGGTTGAGGGTCTGGACAGTCTGCTCAGTTAATAAGACCCTTGTTGTGCAAGTATGCATGAGGACCAGAGTTTGGGGGTCAAAAACAATGTGACTAGGGGTGGGAGTGGTTTGGAGACAGGCCTATCTCTGAAGCTCTTTGTCCAGCCAGCCTAGCTGAATTCATGAATTCTATGTTCAGTGAAAGACCTTTTTTCAAAAGGTAGTGTGCACATAAATACATGCACACCCACACACAAACACCTACACACACTACACAGACATAAACTCGTGCCGAAAAAGAGGTGAAGCTGCACCCACCTCTCCCTTTGTTCAGCGTGGTCTTTCTGATTATTTTATTGAAAGATAAAAACAGAGTAAAGGATGTGAGAGTAGGGTACACTGAAGTTTAGGGATTAATATGTCATTAATTAATTAATATGGTGTCTACCAATTGTAATTCCAGTCATCTGAATAATTTGCCTTAACATTTCTTTCTTTAAGTTCCAATAAGTGTTTATATGTGTCTATATGCCTTCAATCTCTGCCACGGGTGAAATCATTAGATGATGTTGAGGATTGTCTTAGTCAGGGTTCCTATCCCTGCACAAAACATCGTGACCAAGAAGCAGGTTGGGGAGAAATGGGTTTATTCAGCTTACACTTTCACGCTGCTGTTTCATCACCAAAGGAAGTCAGGACTGGAACTCAAGCAGGTCAGGAAGCAGGAGCTGATGCAGAGGCTGTGGAGGGATGTTACTTACTGGCTTGCTTCCTCTGGCTTGCTCAGTTTGCTCTCTTATAGAACCTAAGACCACCAGCCCAGGGACGGCACCACCCACAATGGGCTGGGTCCTCCCCCTTGACCACTAGTTGAGGAAATGCCTTACAGCTGGGTCTCATGGAGGCATTTCCTCAACTGAGGCTCCTTTTCTGTGATAACTCCAGCTTGTGTCAAGTTGGCACACAAAACTAGCCAGTACACACACACACACACACACACACACACACACACACACACAGAGTATTAAGCTATACATTTCTAGTTCATCTATTTCAATAAAACAAATGTTATGCTCTAGTTAAAACACTCTGGGTAAAGTGCTTGCTAGGGAAACTGAGGCCCTGAGCTGTGAGGGAGAGAGTGTGTACACAGAAAAACACTCACTTTCTTTTTAAAGGCCGAGAGCTGGAGCTATAAGTTGGCGATAAAGAGCTTGCCTTGGCCCTGGGATTTGAACCCGAGCACAGGAAAAACACCAGTGATACCATTAACAACACATAACAACAACTAAAGAGTAAGAGACCATGACTCCCAGAGGAGCAAGGGGTGTTCCACAGGCGAGGCTGCGGGGAGCGAAGAGAAAGGGAGCGTATGGGATTTCATTTAAAATATTAACAGTGGCCGTCCTTGGAAGGAGACCATCAACTTTGTTGTGTTTTTGTTTCTTTTGGACTTTCTGTATGCTGCATATATGTGATTTTACCTTGGGGGGAAACACCAGACAATAGGAAATAAGCCAAGCAAACCTCTATCCCCACCCCTGTTAGACAGTGGTCTCCTCCAGGGCATGAAAGCTAGAGTGGGGCTCTGGAATCATGCCTTGGTCACACTCACTTTCTTGGTGCCTGGAGATGTGTGTGTCTGGACAGCAAAGGCCAGGCATTCTCTGTTTAGTGAGTGAATATCCAGTATCTTGCCTCGTATAACCAGATAGTATTAGTTAATGGGCATTTTGATGTTGTCTTGGGGACTTCTGTTTGTTTGGTTTTTGAGTCTCACTATGTAGCCCTGACTGGCATAGAATTTACTATATAGACGAGGCTGGCCTTTGAACTCAGTGATCTATCTGCCTGCCTTTGCCTCCTAAATGTGGGGATCGAAGGCAGGAGCCACCATGTGGCCTGCACACTTTTCTTAGTAAACTTGACTATCTGTCCCCTAGGAAGTGCTGCATCTGAAACGACAAGCTCCAAGATGTACTGGGGATGCTTAGTTAATAAAGTGACTGCCTGGGAGCAATTCCTCTAAATGGAGGGCTATCACTCACGACAGTAATAACTACTTCTTTTTATTGCATGTATGTACCTATTGTGGGGGTTACACATATGCCATGGCAAGAGTCTAGTGGTCAGAGGACGACTCGCAGAAGTTCATTCTCTTGTTCCCACAGTTGAGCTCAGATCATCGATCAGCCTTGGTGGCTGTGTCTTTGCCCCTTGAGCCATCTCACTAGCCTAAAAATTATTTTTTACTGTTTTAATTAGTTGTGTCGATTCATTTTTGATCAACATTGTTGTAATCTTATTTTCTTTGAGAGGTTTCCTTTTGTTTTGGTATTTTGATTTCTTGGCATGTAGTCTAGGTTGGCTTTGAACTCATGATTCCTGCCCCAGTCACCCTACTGACACCTGGTTTATCTCAGAGAGGCTCAGGGTAGTCTTTTTTTAAGAGATGAAGACACTGACTCAGAAAATGGATTATCCCATTCAGAAGCTGGGTGCATCACTAAAGGGAAAGTCGTTAACTATAGAGACCTGAGCACTTAGAGCAGATCTGTGGAGAATCTTCAGAATTAGACCCACAACTCTTCTGCTCATTACAGCCCAATACCAGCTTGCATCTTTATCAAAGTTTAAATTTTAGACCATTGCTGGTCACCTCAAATGAGCTTGCTATTAAGCCCGATGACCAGAGTTCAATCCCTTGAACCCCCCATGGTGGAAGGAGAGAATCAGCTTCCACACATGTGTTATTCAAATGTCATCCCCTCCTTTCCCCATTTAAAAAAAAATGTAAAAATAAAAGTGTTAAAATCAAAGTTTAAATTTTAAGCCAGGTATCCTCCTATGATCCTTGCACTTCAAAAGTTGAAGCAGGAGGATTTCCCACAAATGTGATGATGGAGTAGATGAGATAGTAAGCTCCAGGCTACCTTAAACTAAAGTAAACCCTGTCTCAAAAAATTTTTAAATTTTACTAGAATTCTTTATAAGCCGTCAGGATTGGGGCTGGAGAAATGGCTCAGAGGTTAAGAACACTGACTGCTCTCAAGGAGTCTTGAGTTTAATTCCCAGCAACCACATGGTGGCTCACAACCATCAGTAATGGGATCCGATGCCCTCTTCTGGTGTCTGAAGACAGCTACAGTGTACTCACATACATATAAATGAATAAATCTTTTTTTCTAATTTAATTTTTTAAATGAATAAATCTTAAAAAAAAAAAGAAGTCAGGAATCTTCTACGGTGTCTAGAATTTTCCATGGAAAATTAATAGTAGACATAAGCTAGGCACAGTGGAACACGCCATTAATTCTAGAACTCAGGGAGCAGAGGTAGAAGCATCATGATTCTGAGGTCAGCTTGGGTCACTAAGGAAGACTGGGAGAGGGGAGGAGAGAGAGCAAGAGGAAAAAAGATCAAAGAGAAAGAGAGAAATATATGCATAGAGAGAAAGAGAGGTTATCTTTAAAATTCTCTATAGAATGCAAGCTAACCGTATTGAGTAAATATAGCAAATGTGTATTTTTATCTAATTATGCAAGCTTATAATGGATTTTTATTTGTCTCCACTGGGAAAAGAGCAACTTTTACTTTCAAATCAAATATATGTTACATATCTCTCTGATGTTATGTTATTGCTAATGTTATATATCATTCTTACACACACACACACACACACTTACACACACACATATATGCAAATACAACCTTTAGTAGTTTATTGAGCCCATCCCTGTGTTGCATTGCTATTTTTAAAAATTCTTCCAGAAACTCTGTGAATCAGGTAATATTTTCTATTGATGAAAAACTGGGTCTTAAAAACGTTAAACATTTTTCTGAAACTAGTGGAGAAGATGAGTCCCCACGCCCAATATTTTGCAGGTTTTACAGTTGTGTGACCTCCTCGCCTTTCTATATCTGACAGGTTTGGGGAAGATTGTGTCCATTTATCAGTTAGATGTGCCAGCTCCTGAACACATTGCTTTTTGTTAGAGCGCTCTCTGGAGATAAATATTTAGCCAATTTAGAGGGAAGATTTAGCAGGTAGAAGAGATGGCAGCCTCCAACCTCAGCTAATGCACTGCTCTCCTCTCCCCCTGCACCCTCTCCCTCTCCGGTCTTTTGATGTGCAACTTTTCTGTTTAGCACACCCATGCCTCACCTTCCTGCCATTTCAGTACTTCAGTCTCCACTTTCTCCGAAGCTCTCCCTGATGGTTAGTAGCCTATGATTTGTGGAATCTCATTACTCTGTGCTGTCCTCCGCTCTGATGCTTCACTTGTCTGTCTGGTTACTGTTCAGTTGCTTACTGGAGGGCCTCTTCCACTAGACTTCCTGACTCCCCTGAGGATCATAGGTCTCTGAAGGGGACCTGTCAGATTCCTGTCTGTGTGCTAGGTGCCTGACACAAAGCAAATGCTCCATAAATGTTTGCAGAAGACCTGGCTCTAGAATCAGATGTGCAGCTTTGAAACTAAGTGTCCACCAATGGGTCACTTCCTTCTGTGGGCCTCAGTTTCCTTATCTGCAATATGTAGAAGTAAAAGTAAATGACCAGTTAGTCACTCTAACCTAAGCCTTTTCTGATATTAAAATGCTTTAAGATTAAGAAGAAAAGCATGGTGTGTTTTAAGTAGGACTTTATTAATTACATGACATTGTTTTCCTAAGGAGAAGCTACCATTTTTTAAATACTTGCTTTAGTTCATATGTATGCGTCTCGGTGTATGTATTCGTACCATGTGTGTGAAAGAGCCTACAGAGGTCAGAAGAAGTATCTTGTTCCCTAGAATGGAATTACAAGGGAACCACCATGTGGGTGCTGTAAAGCAAACATAGGCCTCTGGAAGAGCAGCACATGTTCCTAACTGTTGGCCGACTTTCTAGCCCCAAGAGAAGCTCCTTATTTTGAGATAACTTAAATTATGTCAGGTTCAACTTATATCAATACTCTTCACCCTGAAGAATAATTAAGATTGTGAACTTTGAAGTTCTGTTTTGATCTCTTCTACCATGGAGCTCAAGGCCAAAGCTGTACAATTCTTTCTACATGTTTGGTGGGCTCAGTCAACATGTGTCACGTGAGTGATTAGGAACTGCCCCTTCAGTTGGTAAGGTTGAGAATGTTATGGCTTAGACAAAAGGCAAAACCATGAGTCCCTTCACTCGTTCAGCAATGATCTTGGGCAGTTTACTCTGTGTTACACGCTGGGACACAATGGCCAACGCAATAATCTTGGAACTCGGGAAAGAGAGACATTGTTCAAATTGTACACAAATTATAGAACATCACAAGACCGACCTATTATTAAATACCCACTTTTTAGGTTATGATGGGTTTTCACACATGTGGCCTCGAGGGAAGAGCTTGAAAGTACCAGACTTCTGCGTTGCATAGACATGGATGCAAACCTGGCTTGCTCCCTTACTCATAAAGTGGGCTCTTGAGAGAGATTCTGAATTTCAGTTTCTTCATCTTTAATGGAAAAAAAAAATAGGGCATTCATCACGGGGCTATTATGAGAATGCAGGGAGAGAGCGCGTGCCCAGCCTTCAGCACAATGCCTGACATATGGCTGCTAAGTAGTAGCTATTTTTTCTTTTTAAAAATACCCTTCATTTTTTAAATTTTTTTTTAGTGGCTATTATTATAGTGCTGTTTTTTTTTTTTTTTTTTTCTACATAACACTTTTCTTCATGCCTTCCAGAGGAAAGACAGCTTTGAAATCAGACAGATTTAGGGACAGATCTCAAGTACAGCAGTTACTAGGTGTCCTAGTCAGGATCACTGTTGCTGTGAGGAAACACCATAACCAAAACAACTTGGGGAGGAAAGGGTTCACTTGGCTTACACTTCCGCCTCACTGTTCATCACCAAGGAAGTCAGGACCGGAACCTGGAGGCAGGGGCTGCTGCAGAGGCCATGGGTGCAGCAGACTGGCTTGCTCTATGTAGCCTGCTCATCCTGTTTTCTGATAGGATCCAGGAATACCAGCCTGGGGGTAACCTCACCCCCAGTGCACTGAGCACAAAGTGGAATGATGACACAGCGTCATCTATGAATATGGAGTTGAGTACGAAGTGAAGTTTTCAGAAAGCCCCACGAGGGCCTAAGACATACTGACTTTCTTTCTTTTTTTTTTTTTTTCTTTTTTTCGGAGCTGGGGACCAAACCCAGGGCCTTGTGCTTGCTAGGCAAACGCTCTACCACTAAGCTAAATCCCCAACCCCGACATACTGACTTTCAATCTGACTTTTAGCTTTTGAATCAATGCTTATCCTTCAGTGGCTTAACTATGACCAGATACGTAGAACCCACTTTATTCGAGCCTCTAGGACTTCTCCTGGGACACACACACACTTCCCAACCCCCCCCCATCCCCCGACGCCCCCCACCCCCGCTATTAAGAAGAGGTGATAAACTCGTTCACCAAGACAATGAGACATTGAGGGAACCAGGAAGACCGGTAAATGTTGGGGGGGAGAGAGGAATTTTACTCTCTCCCCTTATGGATGTTTTAACACTTATTTGTGGTTTGCTTGGCAAACCAGGGCCCTACATGCTAATCAAGTCCTCTAGCACTGAGCAACATCCCTTTAAATTTTAGGTATGTTTGTGATTTTTTGGTTTTTTTAACCCAAGAATCCAATCAACATTCACAAGACAGATTAACCAGGGGGAAAGCATATATTTATTTAATCAATATATTTGTTATCCTTATCATAGCATCCTTTCTGTTGCTATAAAACATCACAACCAAACAACTTCAGGAAGAGAGAGCTTATTGGTTTATGGGTTACTGTCAATCATGGAGGAAGCCAAGGCAGGACCCTGAGACAGAACCCATGGAAGAATACTGCTTACTCATCCACAGTCCACAGATGTCTCAGCCTGCCATCTTATACAACACAATTCCACCTGCCCTGGGCGGCACCACCTACACTGGGCTAGGTTCTCTTTCATCTATCATTAACCAGGAAAATGCCCCACAGACATGCCCGTGGGCCGTCTGATGGAGGCAAGACTTGGGTTGAGGGTCCCTCTTCCCAGGTGATTTTAGCTTGTGTCACGCTGATGAAGACTAAACAGCACTAAGTACATGAGTGTCTTTAAAAGGTTATTACAGATGAGGTCTTTAGAAGGTTATTAACCCAGCAGTCCTTCTAAAGAAGTTGCAGACCAACAGAAAGCTAGGTGGGATGGTGCACATCTGAGATTCTAGCACTCAGGAGTCTGAGGCAGGAGCATCAGAAGTTCAAGGTAATCCTCTGTCTGGGCTACATGAAAATCAAAACACGTCCCCCTGCCCCCAAGCAATGAGGAAGTTATACAATCAATCACATGCACTGAAGTGATAGTAAGTGGTAAACTGAGGCAAGGTGAAGGAGCTCAGAGAAGGAAAGCAAATTGGGTACAGAGGTGACTAAGAAGATAAAGATTACTGTAACAAGGTCTGCTGTACAGATCCCTTCAGCCTCAGCTTGGTGTCCTTGATAGTAAGAATGTCACTTTCCTTTTGTATAGAGAAGACAGTGTTCACATCGGAATGTCATTCCTGCTTTGGAGAAACAATGAGATCAGAATGATCTTGCACCTACTATCGTTTTTCTTTCTTTTTAGAGTTTACTTATTTTTATTTTATGTGTATGGGTGTTTTGCCTGTATGTTTGTCTTTGTACCACATGCATACATGGAGGACAGGAAAGGGCATTGGGTCCCCTAGGACTGGAGTTACCAACAGTTGTGAGCTTCCATGTGGGTGTTGGGAATTGAACCCAGGTTCTCTCTCTCAAAAGCATCAAGTGCACTTAACCACTGGCTACCTGCTCTTTTAAAAGTGCTGTTAATTAAAAATGGGCATCATACCACAGCAATGTATTTTGGAATTCAATTCTCTCTCTCTCTCTCTCTCTCTCTCTCTCTCTCTCTCTCTCTCTCCCTCCCTTTCCTCCTGCTTTCATTTTTGAAATAGGATCCCACTGTATAGTCCCAGTAGTGCATGCCTATCATCTGATATCCCACAGTATAATCTTGATAGTGTGTACCCATAATCTCAGAACTCAAGAATCTGAAAGAGGAGGACCATTATGAACTTAAGGGCAGCTAAGGCTGCGAAGTGAAGCTCCACCACCAAAAGGGCAGGGGACTAACTGCTCAGTCAGTAAAGTACTTGCCATGCTTCTTGATGACGTGAGTTCAATTCCCAGTGCCCATGTAAAAGGTCAAGTATAGTGGCATGTACTTGCTATTAAAGCATTGTGAGGTAGACACAAGAGGGTCCCTGGGGTCTGCTGGCTCCCCAGTCTAAGCTAATAGCAAGGCCCAGGTTATGATGAGAAAGTCTGTCTCAAAAATCAAAGACAACATCACATCTGAGTAAGGACACCGGAGGGTGATGTCTGACCTCCACATGTAAGTAAATACACAGGCAATGTGCATATCTAACTGCACTCATCCCACTACCTGCACACACACACACACACACACACACACACACACACACACACACACACTCACACATGCACATATACTCACACGCACATACACATGCACACATACATTCACACATGCACATACATATACTCACACACATACACATGCACACACATACATTCACACATGCACATAAACACACACAAACACACACACACACACACACACAGAGTAGCAAGTACTGGGTGCAGAGGTATTTTTTTGTCTGCAATTTCAGTACTACTCAGGAAGCAAAGACATAGTAAGGATCAGGAGTTCAAAGCCAGCCTGTGCTGATATAAAAATAAAAAATTAGGAAGGCAAGCCCACACCCGTGGGTTTCCTGAGAAGCAGTCGAGTCATCAGAGTTGGGCCCTGAGTAAGAGGAACTGACAACGGCCAGCTCCCAGTGTTTTGTTGGATGTGTGCTGATGTGAGGCTTTCCCCGAGAAGAGGAGAAGCAGCATTGCCCTTACCTACCGGGCAGGAAGAGTTGAGAAACTCCATTCAGAGGCAGGGAGGAGAGGAGATAAAAGCCTCCCTCAAAGCCTCTTCTATCTCAAGCTGCCAAATGGCTGTGACTCTGGGACTATGATTGGTCCCAGGAAGTGGGAGTCAGCAACTCTGAGGCCAGGGATTAGGCACTGAGTGTTTGGGTGGAAAGCCAGCTCCTCAAAAGAATGCTTCTTTGTCCGCATGCCGTCAGTGCCAAAGCAAAACACATTTATCAGCATTGGAAAACTGCAAGGAGAGTTTGCAGAGTTTAAGCAACAGAAAGGGGCCAGGAGAAATGGATTGTTCGTGATGATCATGACTAATTTAAGAAGTATGAAATGTTTTGCTAGTTTATTCTCTGAGAGAGCAGGTTTTATTATTTTACACAAAGCATAAATGTGCGTAAGGGCTTAGACCTCATAAGCTCATTTTCCGTCTACTTTTGCGAGAATAAGCGTTTCCTGCCCTCCAACTACACCCTCCCATGGCGATTTTCAGGGCTTAACCACCATGAATGAGGTGTTGGTGGAAAAGTGGCTCAGGTGCTTGGTGTTTGAGCAGCTCCTCCTGACAGGACATGAATAGTGGGTTCCAGGTACTGTGAGGTGAGCATGATTTCAGGAATATTCTGAGTCACCTGTTACATTGTCACTCTGCCCGTAGAACTTAATTAGCACCGACAATTTAATTCCTTTGAGTGCTTTTTTTTTTTCCTCCTTTCTCCACAGATGGATGGACAAAACGGTGGGTGCAATCTAAACATCAGTCAGATTACGGTAAATTCCGGCTTGATTCAGGAAAATTTTATCAAGATAAAGAGAGAGATAAAGGTAAATACCAGAATTCAGGGACGGAATGGTTGCATGACTTTTACTCAACTGTTTTTATCCGTGATTACCAATTCATTTCTCTTACCAAATGAAGGAAATAAAGTGGACGGAGCTGAACATGGTGGCGCATGCCTGTAACTCCTGAACTCAGGGGATTGAGGCCACCAGGTTGCAACCGGTTAGGGTAAATGATGGGTCCCAGGGCAGGCTGGAATACAAAGTAAGACCTGGTCACAATCAAACACACGGAAACATTGGTTAGTAAAAAAGGGTAGTCTCTGGCTGGAGAGATGGCTCAGCGGTTAAGAGTGCTGACTGCTCTTCCAGAGGTCCTGAATTCAGTTCCCAGGACCACATGGTGGCTCACAACCATCTGTAATGAAATCAGATGCCCTCTTCTGGTGTGTCTGAAGACAGCTCAGTGTACTCATAAAATAAATAAACCTTAAAATAAAAAGGAAAAGAGTAGTCTCTCCACAAAATTTATTATGCCCTGTAGCTGAGTAATGGATATTTTAAGCTGGTCCTTTGCATATTATGCCTTTCATCTATCTAACATTTTCACCGAGAGGTTATTACCTTCCCAGCTTTGATGTTTGCCCGAGGCTATACTCTACAGTATAGGGAACAGCTGAGACCTGGCTTTGGATCTGACTCTAGGGACCGAGTTCATTAACACTAATGTGTGCTGTTTCCCCTAAAGTCCTAGGATTTTACAAGTAGCTTTCTGCACCGGAAACCTGGAAACGCACTGCCAAGCATCCAAATGTCGCTCTTTCTAAAGCAGCTCTGCGCGGCGGAGAGGAGAGGACCTAATTGACGAGCTGTATATTGGAGCTTGTCTTATTACTTCTCCAAGTGTTGTTATTAGAGGAAGATGACCATCACCTGCCATGCTCAGTAGACAGCTTTTGTAAAGGCCAAATAACCCTGGAGGAAGGGCGAGCTCTGAGGACAAGGACTGAAGGCGTGGGTTCCTGGTCTGAGAAAGCTTTTGTTCTATAAATAGAGTTCATTGATCATCCCCTGGAGTGATTTCCCATTCTTCCATCTGGCTACTGTTATGAATCTCATTTTCATATTTATTAAAGGGGGATTATAAGCTGGCTTGGGCATTTTAAAATCTTATTGACATCCTCTGGACACATTGCTGGAGAGTGAGCAGTTCCCGGGACACCGGTGTCTTGGTACCGCAGTACAGGCTGCTCCGTCTCCTTACCGTCTGCTTCTTGCTCCATCTTCCTGCAGTCCATACTCAAGCCCGTTAGACCCTGGGTTTCCAGGAAGGATGCCGTGGTAACAGTGAGACTGACAGAAGGAGGTTGGTTTGGTTTTTATAGCAGGGTGTGGCAGGGCAGAGACTCAAAGCTTGGCCTTCTGCAATCTATTCATTCCTTCCTAGCCCTTATAGCCCCTTAGAGGCCATGAGAGAAGTGCAAAGTATTCTTCAAAACATAGACAGCTCCCAGCATGATGTCAGATGTGAAACTGTTTACCACAGAGCTTGGTATTCAAGAAATGCTTGAAACCTTGTCTGAATCAGGCCCCATGCTCCTTCTTGTAACTTAGCATATTTTAAAGACAGGGTCTTGTATAACGCAAGTTGGCCCTGGACTACCTATCCCGTGCCTCCACCTCCCAAGGGTTGGGGTTATAGGTGTATGCCACCACATTCAGCTTCATTTAACACTTATTAAGTAGTTCCACATCTCCGTCATTTGTGATTGCACCATCACAATTCCTTAGCAAGGCTCTCTCTATTTAATTACTACATATGGTTAGCCTAGAAAAGTTCTGGGGTCCTTGACAGCTCTGACATTCACTAGAGGTTGGGGTCTCTGCACTAACAACTGGTTTAGTGATCAGTCATGTGAAACTGTTTCAACGACTTCATGACAAAGTGATAAAACTGGTATAGCTCACTTTTCATTGTTACTGTGAGGGTTGAATACACAAAGCTGTGTGAATAAAAAAAAAAACAACTATCTGGTGGAGTTAAATGTTAAGGACTTGGTAGATTTACACTGGGTAAGAATGCTTGCTGAACAAGAGTGAAGACCTGAGTTCAAATCCCTAGAACCAAGGCTGGAGACGTGACCTTGCAGTTAAGAGCACTGGCTGATCTGCCAGAGGACCCAGGTTTCCAGCATCCACATGGCAGCTCACAACCACCTGTGACCTCCTGTCCTAGGGGATCCATTGCCCATGAATATGGGTACCATATTCATGTGGTGCACAGACATAAACGTAGACAGAACACGTATACACTGGTAAAATTAATGAATAAACCCCTATGGCCCATATAAAAAGTTGAATGGCTGTGTACTCCTGTAACCCTAGGATAGGGGTTACAGCGGAGATAGGAGGATCGCTTGGCTTACTGGCTGCTAGCGCTCCGTTCAGCGAGAGGCCCTGTCTCAAAGCAATAAGGCAGAGAAAGCAAGGCAACGGGCATCTCCCTCTGGCCTGTGTATCCAGAAGCATGCACACATGACACACACTCAATTTTTACAAAAGAGGTAAATTATTTGGAGATTAAAATATTCAGTGAACTGTAGCAACAATTGTTATTTTTAATAATTGTTTAGCAACTCTGGGCCTCTTTCCGCTGTAGACCTTATACACCGCAGAACCTTATTCTGCTGCCTAGCCAGCCTCAGCCAGGCAGGGCCTTGGCTTATAAGGCTGCAGAACGATGCTGAAATGTCTCTAGAAAATAAGTAACTGGATGATGGGAAAGAACGTATCAATGTGGCTAAAAATTCCAGTCAGTTTCCTTCTTTGCCTTGCAGCTTACGCAGATCGCTTTCCCTCCCCATGACTCAGCCTCCTAACTTATTAAATGGGCATGGTGCCCATTTCTCAGAGCTGCGCAGAGGCTGGGATGGGAAAGCATCATGATACTCCGTGCACAGCACCTGGCACACCGTGTGTGAGGAAATAGTAGAACTAAGTTAAGTCAAGCGCTGGGCCTCCCTGGGAACTTCAGTCTGAAGCCTCTGCACTTTCTCTCTGCTCTCAGGTCTCCAGACCACAGAGGATGCCAAGTTCTACGCCCTTTCCGCCAGGTTTAAGCCATTCAGCAATGAGAATGAGACCTTGGTGGTTCAGTTTTCAGTAAAACATGAGCAGGGCATCGATTGCGGCGGTGGGTATGTGAAACTCTTTCCTGCCACGCTGAACCAGGAGGATATGCACTCAGAATCCCAGTATTACATCATGTTCGGTAAGCTCCCTGGGAGCGGTTCTCAGCCCCTGGGGTTTGTATAAGAACCACTGTGGTGGTTGAAAAGACTTACATAGATCTGGAACAGACCGTTCGTAATTCAATAACTCCATATCCCTCGTGTAGTAGGACTCTCTAGAGACCTGACGAGACGACATCTCTAAACCCGAATGTTAATATAAATAGACCAACCAGGGGGAAGCACGTGGCATCGGCAAGTCTGTAGGGCCTGGAGACAGCCTAGTTCTCAGAAAAGGAGCCGCACAGGCCTACAGTAAGGCAGTGCTCAGCCTCAGAGAGAAAGGCAGCCAAGGTCAGGGGAATGACCTTCTGTAAGCATTTGTGAGTGCGCAGAGTGTGACATCTGTAACTAGGTCTTCTTGAGGAGACCCAGCTTTTAGCCACAACCAAATTGAATCCAGTTTCAACAGGATATTGAAAAGTCAGCAGGCATCAAGCACTCCAGTTTCTAAAGCACAGATGAAGAAGTGGGTTAGACCGAAAGGCTTATACAAAGTCAGTGAGGGCTCTGCTGGACGGCAGGCACTAACACGCCCTGCATTCTCTCTAGCACTTCTTTCCCTGGCAGCCTCAGCTAGCTCCCCTCCCCCTCCCCTCTCTTCTCCTTCCTTCCCCTCCCTCCCCTCCCCTCTCCTTCCTTCCCCTACCTGCTCTTCTTCCTTTTTCAAATCTCTCTCTTCAGCTTCGCTGTTCCTCCTTTCCCTTAAAATTCACACTCCCCTACACAAGTTCTCACTCTGTAGTTCCGACCTCACCATGTAGGGCAGATCAGCCTCAGACCCACTGTGATTCTCCTGCTTCAGCCTCCCCAGTGCTGGGACTGTAGGTGCAAGCCTATACCTGCTTCCGGTCCTTCTCTCGTTGTGCAGAGGAACATTTGGGGTGTGTGAAGTGTGTCTACCCCAGCACCTTTGTATTCTCTTCAGAATCTGGACCATGTGTTCCTATCTCCATTTTGTGGATAAGGAAACTGAGGCAAGGAATTTGCTGAGGGTAAGTAAAAAGTCAGAATTTGAGTCAGTCTGTCTATAAAGCCAATGTCTTCTTCCTTAAAGCAGCTGGATAACTTTTTAAAAAGCAGAATGAAATCTATATTCTTTTTAAAAGATTTATTTATTTATTATATGTGAGTACACTGTAGCTGTCTTCAGACACACCAGAAGAGGGCATCAGATCCCATTACAGATGGTTGTGAGCCACCATGTGGTTGCTGAGATTTGAACTCAGGACCTCTGGAAGAGCAGTGCTCTTAACTGCTGAGCCATCTCTCCAGCCTGAAATCTATATTCCTAAGAAGTATTGAGCCAGGCTGAGAGAAGGCTCAGCAGTGAAGAGGACCCAGCACTCACATGGCAGCTTACAACCTTCTCCAGTTCCAGGGGATCCAGCTCCCTGTCTTCTGGCCTCCATTAGTACCAGGCACATAAGTGGTGCATAGAAACATATGCAGACAAAACCCATACACATAATAAAATAAACATAAAAATAAAACTTTAGTTTGAAAAGGGTACTGAACCAAGTGTTAGCTACATACCAGTAACCAGGGGCAGAAACAGGAGGATTGTTAGGAATTTGAGGCCAGCCTTGTCCATACATCACTTGAACACACAGCCTTTCCACAGTTCATGGCCTGTGCATTCACTGTTCCCATCTCAGGGCCTAGGCCACCCCCCCCCTTCTACTCCTTGTTCCCACCTTCTCCCCAAGGTTACATGGAATCTCTCTCCCTAGGCCCTGAGCAAAGCCTAGCACCAAGCATGAGCCCCTGAATGCCTGTGTTAACTATGGAGTGCTAGAGCGAGTCCTAGGGACGTGGTCTTTCATTTGACCGGTGAGACAGCCAAGGCTACAGAGTGTCTTTCTAAAGTTATTTGGAGGACTGGAGAGATGGCTTAGTGGTTAAGAACACTGACTGCTCTTCCAGAGGTCCTCCCAGCAATCACATGGTGTCTCACAACCATCTGTAATGGGGTCTGATGCCTGCTTCTGGGGTGTCTGAAGACAGCTACAGTGTACTTATATATGAAATAAATAAATAAATCTTTTTTAAAAATTATTTGGAGAAAAGTATTGATGAGAAGCTGCTATGACATCATAAGAGACAGCCTGATTGAATCTAACTGAGGCTTTTTGGAGAAGGTATTAATTACTCCTTAAAGAGTGAGTTAGGTTTTAATAAGAGGAGGAGAGCTTGTAACGAGGACAAAATCAACAGTATGTGAAGGCTCAGGCATGAAATTCAAACGTGTGGTAAAGTAGGGAGAAGATCAATATGGGTAAAGTACAGGGTAAATGCCTTGTGTGCGTGTGTGAGTATGTGCTGTTATGAGTATATGTGTTGTGTGGTGTATGCGTGCATGTGTATGTGTGAATATGTTTCATACTTGATATTAGCTGAAAGGCCGAGAAGCTCTGTGTGGGTTGTGAGTATGTGAGTGTATGAGAGCAATAGTGAAAGTCTCAGACCTCTCTGGCCTCCCAGCTCCAATCCACAGTTCTAACTAGAACTGTCACAAAGCAGAGGTCACAGGCTCTGTCACTAGGTGGGCGTGGCTTTGGATCCTTGCAAGGCGTCTTACCATATCTTTGGGCACGCTGCGGGACTTTTCTGAGCCACCCGATCTAAAGTGAGATGGCAATGAATATTTGTTAGAATTAGTGCCCGATGTATTGGCTGGTGTGGTGTGCCAACCTGACACAAGCTAGAGTCATCAGAGACGAAGGAGCCTCCGTTTAGGAAACGCCTCCATAAGATCCAGCTGTAAGGCATTTTTTCAATTAGTGATCAATGGGAAAGGGCCCAGCCCATTGTGGGTAGGGCCATCACTGTGTTGGTAATCCTGAGTTCTGTAAGAAAGCAGGCTGAGCAAGCCATGTGGAGCAAGACCTTAAGCAGCACCTGGGTCTTCATGGTTTCTGCATCCACTCTGGCCTCCAGGTTCCAGCCTTGGTTAAGTTCCTGTCCTGACTTCCTTTAGTGATGAATAGCAATGTAGAATTGTAAACCAAATAAATCATTTTCCTTCCCAACTTGCCTTTTGGTCATAGTGTTTCATCACAGCAATAGCCGCCCTAGCTAAGATACCTGACTTCAGAAGGCTTCCGTTGGTTTGGTCATGGAGCTCTGGCAGGAGATTAGAGGAAGAGAAGAGAGTTATATCTCTTAACTCAAAGCCTACGTCTCTCCTGCTGTGCTTGCTCCCAGACTCTCTCTCACCCCTCCTGTCCCCTTTGGTGCTGCTACCCATGAGAATCACTGTACCTTTCCTTCTCTCAAAGTCTTGCCTCCCCCTTTGTTAAAAAAAAATCCCATTTATTAAATCCTTCTCAAATAATCCTGACTTGAGTGTGGCATCTGTCTCTTTCTGGAACCACGGAGTGATACACAGGCTGCATCTGTCTTGGGTCTTGGCCTCAAACTGGGCACACTGCCTGAAATAGATGTGAAATCATGCTCTGGGGTTTAATTTCCAGGCCCAGACATCTGTGGCTTTGGCAACAACAGACTACAGGTCATCCTTTATCACCGAGGGAAATACCATGAGAACAACAAGACCCTCAAGTGCAGGGTGAGTATGTGGACTAGTCCTCAGCCTAGAGCGAAAGATTTTATTTTTTTAACTTTTATTTATTTTATATGTATGGCTATTTTACTATATGTATTTGTCTGTACACCACATATGTGCCTGGTGCCCACAGAGGTCAGAATAGGATTTCAGGTCCCCTATTCCAGAGTTATGTATACCATATTTTTGTTAGCTGTCATGTGCTGAGAGTTGAACCCAGGTCCTCTGGAAGAGAAGCCAGTATTCTAAACTGCTGAGCCATCTCTCCAGCCTCAGGAAAAAAGATTTAATATATGGTATTTCATTTTTTCCTTATAGAACTCTACCAATTAAATGTTATAATCCCCATTCTACAGATTAAGCAGACCTAGAGATGTGTTACACATTGTAAGGCGTTCAGAAAGGAAGAGCTGACCAAAACCCCTGGGATTTAATATAGTGCAATATTTGATGTGGCAGAGTTACTCGCTGTTAGATATTGGGGTGGGGGTCAGGAACGCTATGCTTAGATGAGATGGAGGGGTCAGCTTACCTCAGTAACGTAAAGTTAGAAGCATCTACATTATCTAGAAGACAGTAGGAGCATGTTCAGTCAATAGTCCTGACAGCCATTATTAACCAAATGTTAATTCTGTCTTGGGCCTTGGCTATGGGATAGATTCCCCCAGACAGGGCTTTCAAATGAACCAAACTCACAGTAAAGCCTAACACAGTGATCTGTGCCTATAATCCCAGCTATTTTGAAGGCTGAGGTGAAGAAGTTGTGAGTTCAATGTTAACCTGGGCAATTTAGCAAGCTCTTCCTAAAACAACAAAAATTTTACAATCCAGTAAAGAGTCACACAAATAAAAGTGACTACCCACATGACATTGGAGCAGAGAAGGGGGCTCCTCTTCAACCTAGAGGCTTAGGTAGGAATTGCTTCCTGGAGAAGTCTTCCTTTGTGCTGAAAGATGAATATGCTCTAGAAAACGAGTGTGATAATTTTATGGAGAGATCAATTCCTGGATGAGCAGTCTGCATGAGAAAAGTCAAGGAGATTTAAAAAACCAAGGCACAACATGAGGGCTGATACAGCTGGAGCACAAGAGAAAGGCAGGACCAGATTTAGAAAAGCCCATAAAGCCTGGGGCATTGGACCTTGTGTTGACGTCTACACAGGGCTGGATGTGATGTGCGAAATCCTCCTCTGGGACGAGTCTGAGCCTGCAAGCTTAGGCACGATAAGAGAAATCATGAACCTTACTGTTGAGAAGCTCACGGTTTAGTAGGACAGACAGAAAACAAGGTAGATCAGAGAATAATCAGAGTTTCAGATGGGTAAGGGCTAGAGGATGGTGGAGAACACAGAGTATGACCTCAGGGTGAGCCCAGAATCCCTGCAGGAGTGTTAGCTAGAAGAAGGGGAGAAGGGATGTGGTAAAGTGTGTGTGATATGTGGGAGGGGGCATTCAGGCGAGTGTCTGAGATCTACAATAGTTCTATACAGGACTGAAACAGTGCCCATTCCCTTTATAGATTAATAAAGACACTCACTTGTACACACTGATCCTTCGCCCTAATGCTACTTACGAGGTGAAAATTGACAATGAGAAGGTGACAGGAGGAGAACTGGAAGCTGACTGGGACTTCTTGCCTCCCAAGAAAATAAAAGACCCCTACGCCAGGAAACCGAGGAAATGGGACGAACGGCTTCAGATAGAGGATCCTGAAGATAAGAAACCTGAGGTCAGAGGGAGTTTAGCGGGGAAGCAATCTTAGGGAGAAGAGGTATAGTCAGGATATTAAAGCAGATGATTAAGTCAAGTGTCTGGGTTGTTGGCACCATGAGAAAATGAGGGTCTGAGTTCAAGCCAGGTCCGGGAGGCACGCTCAGGGTAGCAAGACTACAGGTAAAGACTGTGTGGGCGCAAATCACATACAAACCATAGCAGCAGCTCACATGACTGAAGGCAGTGTGAGGTCAGAGACAAGGAGAATACCCATCCGAAGTGAGTTTAAATTACTCAAGGTCAGAATGATGGTGCACCCAGGGGTAGAGTCTCTCCTGCACTGGGCCATCACATACTGGAGCAGGAGGGCAGGGTGGGTAGGGAGCCAACTCCCCCTGTCTGTACTTGAGTCCCCAGTTTCCTCCCACATCATGTCTATCTTCATGAAGGAACATTTTGTTTTAGGACTGGCAGGACTCTGAATTCATCCCAGACCCAGATGCCAAGAAGCCGGATGACTGGAATGAGGCAATGGACGGGGTGTGGGAAGGGCCCCTGATACCAAATGTCAAGTACAAGGTGGGGAGCCTCTCTAGTCAATGAAAATCTATAAAGAGAAATCAGACGTAAATTCTAACTCATAAAACACAAACTAGGTGTGTTCATGTAAATCCTAACTTATAAAACACAATTTCTAGCCTGCAGGTTGTAATTCTAGCCCTCAGGAGGTTGAGGCAGGAAGATTGCAAGTTCAAGGACAGGCTGAGCTGTACAGCAAAACCATGTCTCACCATAAAATAAAACAAAATAAAAACAAAGAAGAAATTTGCTGATCCCCTGCGCTTCCCCTGTACACTCTGAATAGGACGCTGGCCTATCAGAGCCCTATTCTCAGCCTCTTCCTACTTATAAGGGGGGAGGGGTGGTAAGGCCAGAACTAAGAGGCTGAACCACTTATAATGGTGCAGGCAGGCTTGGGCAAGGAGCTTGTCCAGAGCTGGGAGAAGCTGCCAGTTAAAGGAACATGATGCAAACAGGAAATGGGCCAGGACTCAGGAATTGAATGTCTTACAAGCAGGCTAGAAGGGCAAAGAGTGGGATCTGCATGAGTCCAGGGTATTTAAGGATAGAGGAAGTTCCTTTTAAGGGTTAACTCCTGCTCTCATGTCAGAAGCAAGAACTAAAGGAATCAGCCAACAAGTGGCCCAGCAAAAGAGTTGACAGGGGCAGGATTTTATCTGGCCACAGTTTCCTGTTCCACACAGGAGACAGAGAACAGACCAAGTGCCACAGTATTCAGAGAATGTTTTCCAAGAAGCTGTTTTCTTAACTTCAGGGATATGGCTGTTCAGAGAGAGGGCCACACCAGAACAGAGCCCTGCATGTCACTTCACTTCCAGTTAGTGGAAAAGGGAACTGGGAGGAGTCTTACACTTTTACTCAAAGAGAGGAAGAGTTCTAAGAGGCTGGCATACATCTCTTTATAAATTGATTTAAGCTTTTTGACTGTGTAATATTAGAAAAATGGAAAATTATTACTGACATGTCCACTCTTGGTCGGTTTTCTGTTTAGGGAGAATGGAAGCCTCGGATCATTGACAATCCCAATTACCAGGGGGAGTGGATTCACCCAGAGATAGACAACCCCAAATACAGGCCTGACCCCACCATTTGTCACTACCATAATATCAGCGTCCTGGGCCTGGATCTTTGGCAGGTAAAGCACCTGGGCTCACAGCCCCTGCCCAGTGGTCCTTGGAGCTCCCACACAGTAGAAGAAGCAAGCCCCAGCCTGGAAATTACAGACTTGAATAAATCTTGGTCTTTCTAAACCTTAAACAACTCCACTTTAAAGTGGGAGTAATTATATTTATCCTCAAAATTTACTTAGTCCCTTCTACAACCACTGTATTAAGGACTTTGCATGTTCATTTAATTTTCACCATATACCTATTTCTCAACCTCAAAAGAAGGCTCAAAAAAGTTGAATAATTTTCCTGAAGATATGCATCTGGTAATGGAAGCAGAAAACTTGGGCCTGAGTGCCAGTCTTCCTTCATCAGACCCACTCCGGTGTATTTCTAACACCTTTGATACCTTTGCTGGTCTTACTTGGTTCCTTTGGGTGTCTCACTTTGTGATAAGGTCTCGTGTAGTCTAGACTGGTCTCAGATTGCTATGTAGCTGCGATAGCCTTGAACTTCTGACTCTCCTGCCTCCACCTCTAACTGCGCAGTCACCAAAGCTTCTGGTACAAGCAGCCCCATGTTTTTACCTTTCTAGTTTCTTTATTCATTTCCTACTTTATTTTTCCTCACTTTCTCAGTTTTATGTCTTCAGGAGGTCAATATTGAAATGGAATGAAGTCACTACCAGATGCCAGGCAGGGTTTCAGAAGGGCAGGAAGAAGGAAGGGGCACCATGTCTCCTTCCTTCCTAGCTTATCTGAAAACCAGGGAAACAAGCCATGCACATTTGTATTACTACCTCTTTCTTTTTTTAGGTTGTTCCTTTAAAATAAATTAGAACTCTCCACATTATGAAACAGATGCAACCATGTTAATGTGCATACTCTGTTTACTTAAAAAATAAGACTTATTTGTGTGTGTGTGTGTGTGTGTGTGTGTGTGTGTGTGTGTGTGTGTGCGCGCGAGTGCGTGCCATGGGCTGTGTGGGGAGGTCAGAGGACAAGTTGTGAGAGTCAGATCTCTTTCTGTGATGTGGGTTCCAGGGACAGAACTTGGGTCATCAGGCTTGTCCACAAGTGTCCTTACCTCAAAGCTGTCTTACTGGTCTTTAAAATGTTTCTCCTACTAAAAACATTAGGGTATACATTTTATTCTATAGCTTTGTTTATATGAAAAACTTTAAAACTTTGGCATGAACTTTTCCGGGCTCTGTCAACCTCTGTAGACAGGCAAAACTACTTGAAGAATTTAACCATGTCAGATGAGTGTTTCCCAAGCCTTGCTATTAATGCATGTAGGTCAACAGAGGATCATGGATTCTGAACTGGAATGAAGGCCCAGAGATTTCATTTCTAAAATCTGAGGATGTGTGTGTGTGTGTGTGTGTGTGTGTGTGTGTGTGTGTGTGTGTGATAATTCTGCACAATACTGACATCATCCATTCTTTACTTATAATTTCTAGTTAGGCCAGACTCCTCAATCATACTCCTCTTCACTCAGCTACCCAGAACATCCAGTTAAAAACAGAATCCTTGTATCTTATAAGAGAAGCCATGTGACTGAGCACAGATAGCCATCATTCTTGACCTGCCTCCTGTAGCCGTGAGATTCCAGCCCAGATGCTCTGCCATCCCTGAGACGTTCTGCTATCCCAATTGCCTTTTTTATCCTGCCTCTGTCCTGGGTGACCAGCCCAGTCCTTGACACTTTCTGTTTCCTATTCTGATGCCTCCAAACCCAGTCTATTGAATTTTCTCCCTGCTTGGAAGAGATTGCATTCTGGAATCAGTTCAGGACTAAAGGTGGGAAGAGATTGCAGAGAACGAGCATTCTTTTTATCTGGGACTTCATATGATCTTTTAAGGGACAGCAACATAAACTGCAATGAGTTTACTGCAAAGTACACTCTTACATCAGGTGATCTAGACCACAGCCCTGTGAGGCGAGGAGGGTAGGACTTGCAGGGAACAAACCCAGGGCCTCACTTGTTAAGCAAGTGCTGTACCACTGAGCTAAGCCATGTCCTTACTTTCATTTTACTAATGAGATGCAGTTAGGGCTCAGGGATGTAGGTTAACTCATGGTTAAATACTTACATTCCTTTTTATTTTATTTTATTTTTTTTTTGGTTCTTTTTTTCGGAGCTGGGGACCGAACCCAGGGCCTTGCGCTTCCTAGGCAAGCACTCTACCACTGAGCTAAATCCCCAACCCCTCCTTTTTATTTTAATTTAAAGTTTTATTTTTGTAATTATAGTGTATGTATATATATACAGTATATGTGTATACAGTTCTCTAGCCCATGCATAGGCCAGAGATTGACATCCGGATGTTGTTCAGTGAGTCTACCTGTCTCTGTCTCAGTGGGTTGGGATACAGGCCTGGGCCAAGGTGCTCGACTTTGCACAGATGCTGGGGATCTAAGCTCAGGTCCATGTAAGCATTTAACCATGGCCATCTCTCTAGCCCCTACTCTTTCCACTTTATGATCTAGAACTTCCAATGAGTTAACTTATGAAAACATCTTTAAGACTTTGTGTTTGACAATCAAATTCAACTCTTTCTCACACGCTCTTTTCTCTTAATTATAAGAATACAGGGGGAAGTGTGTTTTCCCCCATTTGCATTTTTGGATAACAACCTGTAAGCACAGAAGGGAGATCAAGTCAGCATAAGACCAAGCATTAGGGAGCAGGGCTGGCACTCTCATAATCCAGGAACCTGAAGTAAGGTAGAGAGGGAACAGAGGTCACTGAACAGACCAGGGGGATGAGAAGATGGGCAAGCCAACATGGGCAGCTTTCTAAATGAAATTGCATACAACTCAAAAGAAAAAAAATCCAAAAGATCAGAAAACATCTCACAGTTGGAAAGCGAATTTATAAACCAACTTAAAAATACATGACTTAGAGCAAGCTAGCATCCTGCTCTCCCTGTCCATTTGTCATTTGTTTTTCTGCTGGAGGCAGTGTTAATGGAATGTGAGCCAAATTTTTTTTTAAAAAGCCTTTCTTATTAAAAACAAAAATGCAAAATTTATCTAAGCTTTTTTGGTCACAAAAGCGTTAAGATGGAGCTTTATAAAGTATAGAGGAGAGACACACAAGCCCTCATACTGCAGAACTTTTTCTTGGTTCACACAGTTGTTTGAGTAAAATCAACAATGATTTATTTTTGATTTTTTGAAACAGTGTTTCACTATGTAGCTCTGGATGTCCTGGACTCAAACCCACAGAGATTAACCTGCCCCTACCACCCAAATTCTGGGATTAAAAACATACACCATCATGCCTAGCTGAACAACGATTTAGTCAACATATTGGTAAAATTAAAAAAAAAAAAATCAGATTGGCTACCTTTTGGTTCTTTGAAACACATTCCGATATGGAAAGCTTATAATCATCGTCTATTGAATGAATCTACTAGACACCATGCTTTAGATACAGTAGTTGTAATCTTCATGACACTATAGAGAGTTATTATTTTCCATGAGTCACATTATTAGCTATTAATTATTATTATTATTTATTACTATTTTGAGTGTCATCCTAGCTGGCCTGGAACTTACTATGTAGACCAAGCTGGCCTTGACCTCGCAGAGTTCAACTTGCCCCCTGCCTCTGCCTCCCTACTGTTGGTATCAAAGGAGTGTGTACCATACCCCTCATCTTCATCATCATTGTTGACAGGGTCTTAGGTAGCCTGGCTCATCTCAAGCACTCTGTGTAGTTGAGGAGGACCCTGAACTCCTTCTCATTCTGATTTAATCCACACTCCCCCAATCCTGGGATTACAGGTATGAACCACCATACCTGGCTTCCTTGATTTACTTATGAGAGTAACTCAAAGGGTTGAGTAACTTGCCTACCATCATAAAACTAGAATGTAGCTGAGGTGGTCTGTTCAAGTTTGTGTCTTGTGCTCCTTTCTTTCTATTGCATTTCTTTGTCATGAAATAAACACAAACTATTATAAAGCATAGATTTAGCCCTTTAGACCCAAATTCTAAATGCTTGTTTTGTTTTTGAGACAACATTTAATTACTATTACATAAAGAGTTTGAAGTTAGCCTCTGGTACATGCTATCCCCCATATGCTGGGATTATAAGCATACACCACTATACATGGCTTCTTATCATACTTAAAGAGAAAATAGAGAAAGGGGATGAAGAGGTGACTCAGCACTTGTCAACACTCACTGCTCTTGGTCCTGTTAATTATACCTATGTTGGTTCACGTTATTTTGTAATTCTAGTTCCAGGGGATTCAATACCCTCTCCCACCTCTAAGGACTCCCTCGCACATGTGGTGAACATAAACTGACACAGGCACCCAAATATCCAAATAAATAAGGCAAAGCCTTTTGATGAGTGTGTGTGTGTGTGTGTGTGTGTGTGTGTGATTTATGGGTGTATGTGCACATATACACTCATACCCATGGCCAGAGGAGAACAGAGGTGCCCTGTTCTATTACTTTCTGTCTCATTCTCTTGTGACAGGGCATCTCATTGAACCTGGAGCCAGGCTGGCAGCCAGGAAGCCCCAGAGATCCTCTTGTCTTTGCCGCAGACAACATTCAGGTTTATAAGCCATATACATTTTCTATCAGTGCTAGGAATCCCAAGTCAGGTCTTCATGCTTATGCAGTAATTACTCTCACTGGGCCATCTCTCTGGCCCCCTAGGAACGGAGCCATAAAAATCTCCCACTTTTCATTTCAACAGGTGAAATCAGGCAGCATCTTTGACAATTTCCTTCTAACGAATGATGAAGAATTTGCTGAAGAGGTTGGAAATATGACCTGGGGATTAAGAAAGGTGAGATGTTCTTCCACCCTGAATTCTAGATGTCTGATTCTGCCATTTGCAAAATCAAGACTCACAATGATTATCCAAATCCTGGTCACTTGGCCCCGAGAGACAGAGAACTCACATTCACTGGACATCTTCAACTCTGTATTTGTTACCTGAGCACTTTGCAAAATACGTCTCACTTGGTCCTTAACACAACCTTGCAATAGAGATACTATTCCATTTCTTGATGGAAACTGAGATTTAGAAGCTAAACTGCCCAAGGTCAAACATAGCCTTTGACTTGTAGAGTTGGAGACTGAACCCAGAACCCATGCTTCTCTTGTGTGTTACACTGCCTTCTCAGTGTGCCATTAGAGGGAGCCACTCAGCCCACCTCAGCCAATTTGGACATCAGAAGAAGCAGCAGTGTGTGTGATATTTGGGACAATGACTTCATGGGGAAGACATCCTGCATCCAGATGTCCTATCCCTGCAGGAAGGTCAATTCAAGTAGGTTTATAGCCAGTGTTTAATAGTTCAGCAGGAAACTTAGGTACCAGCAAAGAATAGACACAGAGAGTAAAAACAATATGTACAACCTTGTCCTTGCCTGCCCTGAGCTGCAGAAATGGCTCCATTGCTAAATCATTTGCTGTACAGGCTTGAGGATCAGAGTTCGAATTATCAGGGCCCACATAGAAGCCATATGTGTTTCTAGGGACAAGTATGCTAGGCAAGTCCTTCTACCATTGAACTGTATCCTAGAAATCTTTTTAACTTTTTATTTTAAGACAGTCTCACAAAGTTACCCAGACTGACCTTCAACTCACTCTGTAGCCAAGGCTGGCCTTGAACATGTGTTCTTTGTCTTCAGCCTACTAAGTAGTTGAGCTTGCAGGTCTGTGGCACCAGGCCTGATTCCCAGCAGATCTAACTGAAGCTATTCGGCTTGTAGCATTTGCCTTTGTCCTCTGGGCTATTTTGCTGACCCTGTGTCCAGCTTTGAAAATACGTTTTGGCTCGTTTTACTTTTCGTGTTATCCTTTTTGTGACACTAGAGAACTAATGTAGAGCTTATGTTTATCTTAGAGACTCACTCCATTACTGAGCCACTCCCCTGCCCTCTAATACTGTTATGTCATTGTTATTTATTAGTTAGAACATGAATGTTTTTATGTCAATGGCTTAGGTTCAAATCCGGGCTCCATTCTTGACTAGCTATATGCACTTGGTCTATTTATTTAACCTTTCAATTGGGAATAATCTTTCAATAGTAGCACTATCTTTTGAGTTTCTAACATCTTGCATGTGTTCAATACATGATAGCTATTAGACGATATATTTACTTGAGAGATACTTGTTAAGAACCCGTTTGCCATGACAGTTGTTGGAGATATAACAAGTTAAAATCAAAACACTTCTATCTTAATATGACTTGTGTTCAGTTCAGGGAAAGCAAAATGTAGGAAATCCATCTGAGTCGGGTGTGATGACACATCTACTACTGCAGTCCCAACAGGGAGGAGGAGGAAGAGGCAGAAGGATTAAGAAAGAGTTTAAGATTTGGGCACAGTGATGTGCATCTCAGATCCAAGCACTCCAAAGGCAGAGACAGATAGATCTCTGTGAGTTTGAGCTCAGCCTGGTCTACATAGTGAGTTCCAAAATAGCTGGGGCTCCATAAAGAGACCTTGCCTCAAAAAAAATTAAAAGAAAAAAAAAGAAAGCATTCAAAGCCATTCTGGACTATATAGCAAGACCAGTCTCAAGAACAAAATAAACAAATGAGTAAATTAGAATTCCAGACATCAGGCTGGAGAGATGGCTCAGCGGTTAAGAGCACAGACTGCTCTTCCAGAGGTCCTGAGTTCAAATCCCAGCAACCACATGGTGGCTCACAACCATCTGTAATGGGATCTGATGCCCTCTTCTGGTGTGTCTGAAGACAGCTACAGTGTACTCACATACATGAAAAATAAATAAATAAATATTTAAAAAAAAAAAAAAAAGAATTCCAGACATCAGCTACCTCATACAGAAGGTGGGATGTGTGAACTTATACATCATTGTGAAGAATGCACATAGCACACAAATGTTGTTTAGCCTATAGCGGGCAATGACATGGGTATCTAATAATAGATGGTGAATTAATTTATTTTAGTATTTTATTTAATTTTAAAATAAATTGATTCTTAACATCTTTATTACATTTATGATATTATAATTGATATGATATAATGTAACATTATAATAATGTTATATATTATTATGTTTGAGTGCATGCACATGCCACAATATTGGAGGTCAGAGGACAACTTGTACAGTTGGTTCTCTCTTCTGCTGTATGCGTCCCAGGGATCAAATCAGGTCTTGCCAGTCCACTTTATATTTTTAAAATTATTTCACTTTAGTTTTTATTTCATTTTGAGACAAGGTCTTAGGTAGCCCTTCAATTCTTTGTCTAGCAGGGGATAACCTTGAACTCCTGATGCTGCCTCCACCTCCCAGGTGGCTAGGATTACGGGTATACAACAGCATGCCTAGCTTTGAATCTATTTTATTTACAAATGAAATACATCAACACTCAGATACAGATTTCCCTCCACCCCAGAGATATTGAAATATATATGTAAATAAACACCATCCTAGAAATCTTGAAGCCAATGGGAAGACAACAGATGTTTCTAAAATGGGCTATCTGTTTATATCATCTGTGAAACTTTGAAATTCCACATTTTAAACAGGATGTGGAGCAGCAGTGGAGAGAGCTGTATGAGGAAATGGAGAAACAGAAGGAGGCGGAAGAGGCCAAGAAAAAAAGGGAAAAGCAGCGAGCCAAGCAAGAAGACATCTGGGGACTAGATGAGGAGGATGAGGAGGAAAATGAAGAGGACGCTGAGGAGGAAGCAGAGGAAAGGCCCAAGCAGGAAGGCAGCGCCGAGAGGGCATCACTGGATCAAAAGGAAGCCCATTTTGAGCAGAAGGATGAACTGTAACTGCAGAGACAATGGGTATGGGAGAAGCAAGAGACGGTGCTTAGAAAGGGAAATGGTCACAAGCTTAGCAAATTATGGGGAGTAAAACAACTCAGTCTTTATAGATAAACTTTGGATTTATATTTCTACTCCCCTTCCCTGCTCTATTTTGCTTATTGGTAGAAAGGGAATGATAATTTTATCTCAGGAGGTGGCTGTAGGGACTGAATGAGGTAATGTGTGTAAAGTGCCCAAAGTAAATACATTATAAAAATGTAGTAGTTAAAACTACTGCCATTATCATGGTGTTCAATAAATTATTTGTCGGTAATAAGCTTCTATATAAACTTGGTTCTTTCATTTGAACCCTATGCTCCTAGGGTTTTTCTTTTGTTTAAATATACACATTTTTTTAGTATTTACTAGGTAGCGGGAACAGTTGTACCCAATGTTTCTTCTTTTGAATGTATTGAGCACCTAAAGCCAAAATCACAACATCCTTTGAATGTTTGGAAAAACCCTTCGTGAAAGTCACTTTGTTTGCCTGTTGCTCTTGCCCTAATGTTTAAACAACTGTTACTTGTTTGCAAGTTTGCTTGTCTCACTTCTATCTCTTTTGTTTCACCGGCTCAGGGCATCATTATCTCTTGCGTCCTTGTAGTTCTTTACAGATTAGAAAGCATTTTTTCCCACAAATTTGCAGTGTGCCTACAATGCATCTATTCAGTCTTACAGAGGTCACTGTAGAGACCATTGCTATCTTCCTGTTACAGACACAGAAACTTGTTCAGGGCCAGTCAGTAAGGGGCTGCTTCATCTGGTTGAAAAGCTTAACCTTCTACTGCACCAGGCTATTTGAATGAGTATCTATTAGAATGGAATACAGATAGTAGGTAACCTGTTACATGGAAGAAATGTCCTTATGTCCTTTTGGTTTTGTTTTTTTGTTTTGTTTCAAATCCAACATTTAAGGAACCAGAAAACTATAAGGTTACAAACACAAATCAAGGTGCTTACTAAATATCCTCTGAAAGAGTGAACTCCTATCCTCAACTACATAGTGACCTTAAGGCCAACCTGGAATAAGACCCTGTCCAAAAAACAACCAAACAACAAAACAAAACAACCAACTCACTCTGCCTATGCCTGCCGGTTTCAGAGACAACTTCAAAAGAGAGTAACTTTTGAGCCAGGTACTGAGGAATGCAGGAATGTAGAACAGATTTGCTGTTAAAGAACCAGGAGCCTGGATAACAGGAAGTGGAATCACAAGATCAGTGAAAGTGGCAGGAAGTTCTCCCTTCCTCCCTGGAGGCTGGGCTGTAGTCAGCATGGTTTTTTTGTTTTGTTTTGTTTGTTTTTGTTTTTTGTTTTTAGAAAAATTAAATGTTTAAATTTAAGAGACTATCTTTCAATACATACATGGCACCTTAATCCCCATGTGAGGCAGGTTCCCAGACTCTCACCCTGACTGGCAGAGAATTTACTATGAAACATAAGCTGGCTTTGAACTGCCTCATACATGCAAAAACTGCTCTGCTCCTAATGGTGGGTTTTGGATTTTTAGAATGTTCTAGGTTAGGAGACAGTAAGATGGGTTAAGGAGCTGACCATCAAAATGTGGGTTTCATCTCTGAGTTTCAGGTGGTAGAAAGAACCAACTCTTGTAAATTGTCTTCTGATTTCCACACACGTGCAGGGTGTATACATATGAATTAATAAATATTTTAAAAAATAATTTTGAGTGGCAGTTGGGTGTGGAAAGAAACTTGGAAAGATTAGCACACGGCCAGCCCACAGGCTGTAGAGAATTTTCATAGCCGGGGGTGGGGTGGAGGGGGTGGCCAAGGCACACCAACCCACAAGAGGCAGTTTCAAAATAATATCAAGTTTTAAAATATCATACATGAGCTGTTCTAAATCTCTCTGGCACCGCCTGATACCAAGCACATCGAGGCGTCACTTTCGAGACAGCAGCCCAGAACCAGACAAGGGTGATGAGATGAGTTTTATGCAGCTGATTCTGTGGCACAAATTGTTTTTCTGCCAAAGAAAGAGTCAGGAGAGCACACCATGGTTCCCTTGGCATTAAAGAGCACTCGATACTTTCTTTGAGCAGTGAGAAAGGGGAGAGACAAGAAACAAACTTGCTCTCAGGGCTGTGGATGAGTGACAGAGTGTGTACCTAAGGTACACGGGACCCCAGTACTCGGAGAACTAAGGGGTGGGTCATAGGTCTCATTATCTTTATTTGGTTACTTCTAATGAATACAGTAAAAAGTAAGGTTGTCCAAAGATACCTAAAGCTAGGAACCTTAACAGTGCAGTTTTGTTCAGGGCTAACTCTTCCTAGAATTCCCTTTTCTGTTCGACCTGGTCTCATACAGAGTAGCGAGGTTTCCCAAGATGGAGTTCCTGCCTGGGCTCTCTTTGGTTGTCAGTAAAGCAGGCCTATACCCGTCTGCCTCCTCTGTGGAGAAGAGAGTATGCGATAGGCTGAAAAGACATCTTCTAAAAAGAAGGAAGAAATTAGATTGCTGCTTTAAGCTGCAAAATAAAATAAAACAGTGACGACAACAAAGTCATTACAAAATGTGTATGCCACAGAATGCTCTTTAAATGAGATGAGAACGTTTTATGTATATAGGTGTTTTACCTGCACAGATGTTTGTCCACCCCTTGTGTGCCTGGTGCAGGTAAAGCCCAGCAGAGGATATCAGATCCCTTGGAACTGGAGGTACAGATTGTTGTGAGCTGCTATGTGAGTGCTGGGAGTTGGACTGGGGTCCTCAGTGCTCATAGCTGCTGAACCATTTCTCTAGCCCCGTACCATGCTTTTAAAAGGCATTTTGTATCATGTTTGCATTCTCTAAATGTTCCCTCAAAGTACTCAGCCTCTAGCCCAGCTGGCTTCTCTGGGAAGAAGCAGAAGCAAGCGGGTGAGAAAGCCACAGAGGAAGTGGCAAGGGAGGAGTGGCAGGCAGGCAATAGCAGCTCTGTATCCCCTCCATGCCTAGTGGAGGCTGGCCCAGCATCCTTTGTGTATGCAAGTGTCCCCTTCTGTGCACTTCAGCTTACCTTCCAAGTCACCGACTGTCTCTTCAGTTTATTTAACAACCTCTCAGCAAACTCAGCAGATATCTGCTTCTCTTGGAGTCTATCAGCAAGAATCTTGATCTCTTACTCATCTTTACCTTCAAAGCCCTCTGGTTCCAGCCAGGCAGTGTGATCTGCTTATCTATTTCTCTGCAGAGGACTTACCTGCTTAGCTGGTTCCTCTGTGAGTCTACCTCAGTCATCACCTTAGAGGCTTCCTCTTCACACTTCCTATCTGCCATTTGTTTGTTTGTTTGTTTGTTTGTTTGTTTATTAACAGTTTCTCTTTACAGCCCTGGCTGGCCTGGAATTCAAACTGTAGACCAAGCTTGCCTGGAACTCACAGAGGTCCACCTGCAGCTGCTGGGGACTAACAGTGCGTGTCGCCACACCCCCATCCTTGCTCCTACGTCTAGCTCCTTTGAGTCAGATTTGTCTCTCAGTTCTCAATAACCTTTGGACTTCCCTCACTGTCATCAGCACATTCTTTGCTTCCTCAGACTGGATCCACCTCAGCCTCAGCCCATTTCACAGCAGGCTATACTTCTCTGTCTACTTCCCTCTTGGAGGCACTCCTCCCTCCCTCCCTCCCTCCCTCCCTCCCTCCCTCCCTCCATCATCTGCTGAGCTTGGATCTTGCATTTTGCCTTGGTGATCTGAGTGGAGCACCCTCCCCTCCCCACCCCCACCCCAGCTTCTTCACTCAGATTCTTTCATGAGCTTGGTGTCACAGCTGTTTCCGATAGGGCTTTTTCTTCTTCTGAACACCAACATCGCTCTCTCTCTCTCTCTCTCTCTCTCTCTCTCTCTCTCTCTCTCTCTCTCTCTCTCTCTCTCTGTGTGTGTGTGTGTGTGTGTGTGTGTGTGCGCGCAATAATTTTTTTTTTTTTTTTTTTGGTTCTTTTTTTCCCGGAGTTGGGGACCGAACCCAGGGCCTTGCGCTTCCCAGGCAAGCGCTCTACCACTGAGCTAAATCCCCAACCCCAAAATAATTATTTTTAAAAACTTTGTGGAGTTATGTATGAGTTAAGGAAGGAAGCCCGATGCTCTCATTTCCCCGAATCTAGAAAAGGATGTATTTGTTGTATTGCCTCTAGGTTTTGGGCTCATTTGTTGATTGATTGGTTTGACTTTGTACACGATACTTTATCATCTTTGGTCTCTGACAATGACACTGAAATTTAGTCTTTGACTTTTTCCTCCTTTCCTACATAGAGAACTATTTTCTGTTTAATATGTTTTTGTTTGTATATATTCTTTAAAAATGTGATTTTTGTTTTATATGAACATATTTTTATTTATGTGACATTTATTTATTATGTGAAATTTATTTATAAATTTCATTTTGTAATTTTAGATGTTTTCTCTGAACACTTTTGTTTTTAAATTTTCAATTTATTATTATTATTTATTATTATTATTATTATTATTATTATTATTATTATTATTATTATTATGTGTGTGCATGATGTGTTTGGGGGGCATATCACAGCAATGTATGTGGTCCCCAGCTCCCATAGCAGCACACAACTGTCTGTCATTCCAGTTCTAGGGGATCCAATGCCTTCTTCTGACTTCTAAAGGCACTGCACTTATACAAATACATTTTTACAAAGTCTTTACAGGTGTGGTGGCCCATGACTTTAATCTTAGCACTCTGGAGGCAGAGGTAGGTAGATTTCTGTGAGTTAGAGGTCAGCCTGGTCTACACAGTGAGTTCCAGGCAGCCAGAGCTATGAAGAGAGACCCTGTATCAAAAAGACAAAACCAAACCAAAACACCCAAATAAATAAATAAATAAATAATACATAGACAAATAAATCTTTTTTTTTTTTTTTTTTTTTGTTTTTTTTTTTTAAAGTGGGGGACGAAACCGGGGGCTTGCGCTTTTTAAGTAAATGGTTTTCACTTCAAATAAAATCCCCAACCCCAGACAAATAAATCTTTTTTTTTTTTTTTTAAATTTATTTATTTAATGTATATGAGTACACTGTCGCTGTCTTCAGACATACCAGAGGAGGGCATCGGATCTCATTACAGATGGTTGTGAGCCACCATGTGGTTGCTGGGAATTGAACTCAGGACCTCTGGAAGAGCAGTCGGTGCTCTTAACCACTGAGCCACCTCTCCAGCCCCAGACAAATAAATCTTATAAAGAACATTTAGCTCTACTGCTGTAAGAGTGGCAGACATCCCTGTAACAAAACATAGATTCAAAAGAGAAAAAAAAAACATTATTTTTTAATTGAAGATTTATATTATTTTAAAGATTGAGGCAGAGGGATTAGGAATTCAAAGCCAGTCTGGATTCTATCCCAAACACTAATAAAGCAACAGGCAGACAGACAGATGGATTGTTTCAGGCTCTGAAATGGAGAGGAAACCCCTTTTGCTCTTTAGCTTGGTGAACAGCAGGCAATCACGTAGCACTGTTGACTGAATGTAGTAGGGTCATAGATCAGGAGGGACAGTTCGACCTGCCAGTCTGTTCAGTCTCCTTGGCCTCTCAGGTCTGAGTGGGAGGTGCCTAATGTTTCATTATTAGACAAATTATCCTGTATAGAAAGGGAGGGGAAAGTTAGGCTAATATTTCTAATTTCCGACGTTGGGAAATTGGAATTCTTGTTTCAGTGACAAGGGACAAAGAGAGAGGAAGGTAGGAGAAGGTCAAAGAAAAATTTGCTTTTGGGGTTCTTACCATGTCCTTCAGTTCAAATTACTTGGCACAACAAAACTCTGTACTTGGTGGTACTGCCTTCCAAGCCCCCACACCCACTTACTATATAGCTCCTCAGCCTCCTTTTTAGTATTTGTTTGTTTTTTGAGGCAGGGCCTTCCTCTGTAGCCGGCTTCTATCCAGATTTTTTAAAGTCAGAGTGCGGGTAACTTGTTAGTAACTTTCCCAAGTTGCTTGGAACTGGAAGTTTGATACAGTTTGATACAGTTTGATGCAGTCTACAACTGAGCTTTAATTACTTCCCTACCATCAGTTAGATAGCCAGGAAGTTAATTTTTCTGGGTTATAGTGCCTTTGCCTAAAAAATGGAGATTATAGGAACTCCATTTTAGCCTTTCCTTTTTTAATTAAAAATTTACCATAAAATTTTATAAATAAAATAATTATAAAATATTCTTATATTTATTAGCACTTTGCCTGCATATATGCTTTTATACCACGTGCGTACCTAGTACCTTTAGAGAGCAGAAGAGGGCCATGTTTCTCCTGGAACTGGAGTTATAGACAGCTGTGAGCCACCCTGTTGGTGCTGGGAATCAAACGTAGGTTCTCTAGGAGAGCAGCCCATGACATAAACCTCTGAGCATCTCTCCAGCCCCAGTTCAGATTGCTTTATTGAACATATGCTAGTTAGCTGTGGTGGCACATACCTGTAATTCTAGTACTGGGAGGCAGAGGGTTGGAAGTTCAGGGCCAGCCTTGAGTGTATGAAGCCCTATCTGAAAATACCAACACTGGACAGTAAAACAGTAATATGTACAACTTTCCTTTTTGCTATCTTATAACTAAGATGAATGTTCTTAGTCAACCTTAAAGTACATTAAGTTTCGTTGGAGAATAACAATTGTCAGCCTTAATGCCCTGTGTCTTCAGAGTTTGGACCAGAAACATTTGCCAGCAGGGTCTCACAAGAGGGATCATGTTTCTTCTTGGCAACTAGAGTTGGTCATTGTGCTGCTTCTCACATAGGAAGGTTTAAATTCAGACTAAACTGAAGACAGTGTACCCCTGCTGGGCTTCCTGGACAGGGATAAGACCTAAATAAGCTTCTAAGGATCCCAGGGATTTTGTAGAGATAACCTCATTTTACAGCTAGGGAAGTGGAGAGTAAGGGAGGAATTGACTTGATTTAGATAACAAAGCTCACCAAGAGAGTGCAGATGGATCAGGAGCAGGGTTCTGGCCTGGTAAAACCCTCAGCAGTGAGGAGAGAGAAGGGAAGCTGTCTAATGGAAGAATGTAAAAATGAACTTTGGGGTAAGATGGACATGAGTTAGGATCCCAGCATGGCCGTTTACAAGACCTTGAACTTTGTCCTCATGACTTAATTTTAAAATTTCAATGTCCACTATGTGCTGAGTGGGTGATTATAATGTAATCTGCTGCACACAGATGCTGTGAGGTAGAGTTCAGAGAGCATGTGAAACTGCGTAAATGGCACATGATCTACATTCCAGGGATGGTCAGCTACTTAAGACCTATTTGCTAAGAGTCCAGATGCCATCTTTAGTGCTGCCTCCAGGAAGCTTCCATCACCCCTGAGTTCCTCTAAAGCAGCTCACTGCACATCCAACTGCTTATTCTTATAATCCCTTTGGGACAACTCAGAATGATAGTTCAGGAAGAGAAGGAAGCAGCAAGATGTTATATGGGAGCCGGCTGAGAGACTTGTATATGTGTGTTTGTTTCTCTCTCTCTCTCTCTCTCTCTCTCTCTCTCTCTCTCTCTCTCTCTGTGTGTGTGTGTGAGAGAGAGAGAGAGAGAGAGAGAGAGAGAGAGAGAGAGAGAGAGAGAGAGAGACAGAGACAGAGACAGAGACAGACAGAGAGAGACAGATACAGAGAGACAGACTCGGAGGGAGACAGAGAAAGAGAGACAGAGATAGGTAGGTAGTAAGGGGGAAGGGAGGACGGGAGGGGGAGAGAGAGAGAGAGAGAGAGAGAGAGAGAGAGAGAGAGAGAGAGAGAGAGAGACCTTGAGCTCAGTCTCAGTACTGGGATTACAGGGGTGTACTATTATTCTTTTATTCTGGTTAATGTTCTCACATCTTTTTAATGGAAGTAATGCTCTTACCCCCCCCAGGCTGTTGGGGGTGGGGATAGATGCAGGTGTTAGTATCCATCCTGTACTTTAGAGATAAATGTGCAGGCTGTACTTTGTGTTTACTATTCTTCCAGGGACTGAAATGGACTCAGAGACGGACTGAGTTCGGCTTCAGAGTTCAGCTCTTGGAGAACATGGGTCTTAGGTGCAGCCTGGTTACTAAGTTGCTGCTGCTGTATCCAATGGTCAAATATCAGTCCCTGTGCCTACAAACTCCTCATTCCTGTGAAAAGCAGGGCTCTGCAGATGATCCCAGAACATAGCTGCTTGGACTGGAGTTCGATCTGCAGGCAAGCACCCCCATGGGTTTGCCAACGACCTACAAATGCATCCTGGCTTCTTGAAAATGAGTTGGACAAATCAATATTTCTCTCTCAGTAATCTGAATCGGAAACATGAAATGACCGAGGCCATTAGCAGCAATAAAAACCTTGGCTAATAGTATGGAGAGGGACTGAGAGGTTGAGTAAGGATATGCATGGGAGGAGACAGAATCTAGGCTACGACAGACTAAAGTGGCCCGAGTTCAGAAACTGTGAGTAAACAGAAGCTACAGAGTAGAAAAGACAGTGTGCGTTTATCCAACAAATGCCAGAGTTCCTTCTGTAGCAGCAAATGGTGTTGGCCTCTGAGTACACAAGAGTGACTCAGACACGGCGTTTGTCTCCTGGCACTTAATTTTGGTGGGGGAAGAGAAACAAAACAAATATACAAACAAATAATTGTAAATTGCTAAGGGCTAAGAAGAAAATAAACACAGGACGACAACCGACTTGGAGGGAACTAATTGAGAAACAGCAAGGGAAGATCGTAAGGTACGGTGCTTGCCACCCAGCTGCACCACCAGAACCTGCAAGGTGGAAGGAGAGAACCAATTCCTGGAAGTTGTCCTCTACCTCCAGGCTCACAACTGTGGCACTTCAGTGCCCTCTGCCAAATAAATAAATAAATAAATAAATAAATAAATAAATAAATAAATATTAAAAACATTTTTAAAAAATTAGCAAAGGAGGGAAGGCCTCTCTGAATAGAAACTGAAGAGAGGTCTGCAGGACAAGATGGAACCAGCGGCATGATGAGCAGGGAGAGAGGTCTGCAGGACAAGATGGAACCAGCGGCATGATGAGAGAGAGAGAGAGAGAGAGAGAAAACATGTAGCAGCAGCTGATGGCATAAAAGCAGCTGAGAGGGACAGACAGACAGACTATAGCAGGGTCCACTCTGCATCATGTACACATGTATAAATAATAATAAATATAATAATAATAATAATGATAATAATAATTTTTCAAGTATTCAAAGGCCACAAACTGAGTCTGGATAAAAACCCAAGTTCTAAGTTCCACCGTTTACCAAATGCATGACCTTGAATAAATTTCTTAATCTTTCTGGGCTCGACAATTGAGGTACATTTGAATTTTACTACATGGAGTTGTGGGAAATTTTAAAAAAGAAAAAAAAGGGTTCTCTCTCTCTCTCTCTCTCTCTCTCTCTCTCTCTCTCTCTCCCACACACACACCTCACCCTGTGTGTGTGTGTGTGTGTGTGTGTGTGTGTGTGTGTGTGTGTGTGTGTGTAGTGGCTGAAACAGTTTTTGGCACATATCAGATATCTAATGACTATAAGCTTCTTTCTTTCCTTTTTTCTTTCTTCCTTTCTTTCTTTCTCTCTTTCTCTCTCTTTCTTTCTTTCTTTCTTTCTTTCTTTCTTTCTTTGTTTTTTTCTTTCTCTCCCAAGACAGAATCTCTCTGTGTAGCCCTGGCTGTCCTGGAACTGCTCTGTAGACCAGGTTGGCCTCAAGCTCAGAGGTTCACCTGCATTATTATTGTTACAGAGTCTTGTTTTCTGACTAAGGCCGGCCTCACACTCAATCCTGCCTCAGCCTCCTGAGTGCTAGGAATACAGGCCTATGCCTCTGAGCTGGTTAAGTGCGTTTGAAAGGGAGAGGAGGAGGAGTTCCTGAGGGGAGGCCAGGTATACAGAGAAGAGTATTCTGAATTTATGTGGAGTGAAGTGGGAATGGTCAGAAATGTGTGATTCAGCATGATTTGGTGATGTTTGCAGGTAACCTGGGTATTGTAGTTGAGGAAAATGGAGGGATAAAGAACAGCTTACAGGGTTCTGGCTAAGCAAGGAGGTGAATGACTGGCATTTACTTCAAGGAGGGATCCTGAGCAGGTCTGGCAGAGAAATAGACATGTGAACTTGAGAGTCCATGAGAAGTACATGTGAGTGACAGCACTCATGGGTTCTAAGTTTTGAAACCAGCGAAGTCTGGGATAAAGGAATTTTGAAGTCACTAGCAAATCAGCATTAAAAACAGAAGTATGGTAGACCATCTAGGAAGAGAGGACCCAGAGGGAAGTGAAGGAAGCCTGAGGAGGCCAGAGGAATTGCAAATTTTAGAGTAGGTGAATAGAAAAGGGACTAAGAAGAAGCTGTGAAAGCAGGGAAACTGAGAGGCCGCTGTTACCAGAGACAAGGGTGGAGATAGTCAGCTGATGCACAAGGCTTATTCAGGCCAGCTAGGGCTACATAGTGAGACCTTATCAAAAAAGAATGCATGTTTTGAAACTGAATACCAACAGAAACGAATGAACTTAACTACATTTAAATATGTGAGTCAACAGCTTTGAAAGGAAGGAAAGCCAACCCATATATATCGTTTTAATGAAGTATTTTCAGTATATCCACATTCTAAAAACAAAGCAGAACTGCAAACAAATCCCGAGCCCTATTTAGTGGGCTGTTTTGGTAATGGAATCAATGCAGCAATTCTGAAACTTTGTGTGCTACAATGCTGAGTAGATGAAGAAAGACAGTGATGCTGGGAGCCAGAGTTGTTACTGTGGGGATGGAGAAAGGCAAATAAAGAAGGAACCCTAAGGGCCTTAGAAGTAGAAGTGCCAGTAATGAATCCGTGATTAAACACGGTTAACTAAATTAAATCGCTATTTCAACCCCCTTAGCTTTGTTTATTAACAGGGCCTAGAAGCAATTATACCCCAATAGCAGTGAGCCTATCTGGTACCCAGATCTTGGTTTCTAAACATCCTTTCCCTACCATACAGGAAGTTCTTGGGAGAAATGGCTTAGGCCAACTTCCAGAAATAGGCAGCGAAAGTACAAGATGAACCTGGGAGAACTTATATAAGAAAGCAAGGAGGGAGAGAAAAAGAGATCAAAAGGATACAGAAGGCAGCTTAAAGAATTTCTCACTGCTCAACATTGGGACAAGAAATGAAAAAAAATGCAGTAAGATTATAACCTACTAAATAAAAAGAAGGACCCACATATTTATATGATGACAACATGGAGGTGATAGAGAAGCATGGTGCCACACATCTGTAACCCCAGCAGAGGCGGAGGGCCAAGAGTTGAAGGTCATCCTTGGCTATGTAGTATATTTGAAGTCATCATGGGCTACATGAAACCTAAGGGTGACGAAGAGTATCTTACTTATAGTAAAATGCCATCTAACAATGGTAAATGAAATGACAAAGCTTCATTTTGTCAAATGACAAACAGAAATAAGATTTCTTTACCTAGTTGTGGTTGTGTAATTGTAGCACTTCAAAAACAACCACACTCAGGTAGTTTGACTGCTCCCCTCTCAAAACAAAATATCATCTAATCACGCAAAATCATGAGACAAACAGCAATGGGGTGTTCTGATAGTGGGCAAGTATTGGGGTATCGTGGTACTACTGCCTATAATCATGAACTTGGGAGAGAGAGGCAGGAGAATTAAAAGCTCAAGGTAACATTGTTTCAAAGATACAAGAGTTAATAAAATGTGAAGATGTGGATATCATGAATAATAATGAAAGACTGAAGACCTATTCTAACTTAAAGAAGACTGAGTAGGGGTCATATTATTTAAAGGCAAAGCACTAAATCAGACTCTAGATGAGGACTTAGTAAGCTTTCTAGTTTGTTTCTCTGTTACTGTAACAAAATACCACTCACAAACAACTTGGGTGAGAAAAAGGCTTACTTCCGCTCAAGGGTCACAGTCCATTACTGAGGGAAATCAGACCAGAAGTACAAGGCACAAACCTGAAGCAGAGAACATGAAGGAAATGTGTTTTTTGGCTCACTTTTCTCTTGTTTACTTAGCAAACTTTCAATAAAGTAAAAAGTTCAATGTTTTCTTATTCAAGAGAGAGAACCCAGGGCACAATCAGATCAAAACAAACCCCAAATCCAACAGTTAGTGTCTAACATCTGGGACTCAACTGGAGATTTTCGGCTTCAAAGGTCTTGGGCAGCATCACTTCTTCAGCTAATGCCCGCAGCACACACAGCTGGTAGTGTAAGAGTTGATATACTCCATGCCTGTTGCTATCCTTTGGGGTCATCCCACCCACTTTGACAACTGCCTTCCCTGGGTCTCTTCAGGGACTCTGACACTTCAACATGGTGTCAAGCTCCACCTTCTCTCCATGACCCCTCCAATCCAGGCGTTTCTACTGCAGCTGAGGATGCACCTTTACCAGTGGCCTTTCCTGGCTTCTTTCATTGAGATTTGGATCCTGTCACACAGTACCAAGCCTCAGCTGCTCTCCTTCACCGCCTCAAGCTTTCAAAGTGAGTTCCACGTGGGAAACCCGTACACATTATTTGAGTTCTACTTCAAGCTTAGTTCCTGCCTAGACTAGAGCTACTGTGTTACCCCGAGGAACTACTTTCTAGATTTTACATCAGCGATGCTTATCTCTTGTTAGCCACAGATTTTCCAGCCCCAGCTAACTAGCATCTATTGTCTCATTAAGGCAAAGGTTTCATTTCCACCTTTCTTCTTCTGAGACACAGTGTAAGTCTATATAGCCCTAGCTAGCCTAGAACTCACGGACCCATCTGCCTGTGCCTGCAGAGTGCTGGGAGTCTAGGCTTGCACCACCATGCCCAGCTGTTTTCACAGATTCTCAACTGAAATGCATCACGTGAACATCTCCATCAAAGATAAAGTCTTTGAAGGAGACTCAAACTTCCCTCTGAAATTTCACAAAGCAGGTCCTCATCATGTGCTTTTCTCTCAACATTCTTATCTTTCAAGCTCCCATAGAACATTCAACTAAGTTCTGAGCACGTAATGGATTTTCCGGCCCCAAACTGAAAAAAAAAATCCATCCACAATCTTCCTCCAAAACATCATGGTTGGGTCTGGCACAGCTACGTCCTAGTCTCTAAAACCAATTTTTGTCTTTATTTGGTTTATGCTACTGTGATAAACACTATGATGACCAAAAAGCAGCTTGAGGAGGAAAGGGTTTACTTCAGATCATGGTCTAGGACTGAAGAAGATCAGGGCAGGAATGCAAGGCGGAACCGGAAGCATAAACAAGCAGAGACCACCAAGGCGCTTACAGGCATGCTGTGTAGTAGGCATCCCAACATTCTGGAGATGGAGGCAGGAGGGTCAGCAGTTTAAAGCTTTCCTCACGGCTGGAGAGATGGCTCAGCAGTTAAGAGCACTGACTGCTCTTCCAGAGGTCCTGAGTTCAATTCCCAGCAACCACATGGTGGCTCACAACCATCTGTAATGGGATCTGATGCCCTCTTCTGGTGTGTCTGAAGACAGAAATAGTGTACTACATACATGAAACAAATAAATAAGTATTTAAAAATAGTAAAGCCATCCTCAGCTACATAGCAAGTTCAAGGTCAGTCTGGACTACAGTAGACCCTACCTGGAATAACAAAAACAACAAAAAGGAAAATACACATTGAGGGCTGGAGTACAACTCATAGTAGACAATTGCTTGTCTTTATGTAGACACCATTAACTCTTTTGAAGGTATATTTTATGTTTATGAGACCAGAAGACATTTGGGCCACCACCACTTGAGGGCAGTAAGAAATGATGCTACACCTTTCTGGTGGTTCTATTGTTTCATTTGCTGGAACAGAACAATCGAGACAATCCGAGGGCAGGGATGAGCTTCCCTAGGGTGTTTCCATTGGTAGGGTGCTTGTTTGAGTGGATGCTAATTCTCTGTGTAACTTATTTCAGGAACTGAAAGACTGCTCTCTAAAATGTACTATTTTACATCTTTACCAGCACCGTGTGAGGGTTCTAGTCTCTTTTTAAAACTGTTTTGGGGATTGGGGATTTAGCTCAGTGGTAGAGCGCTTACCTAGGAAGCGCAAGGCCCTGGGTTGGGTCCCCACCTCCGGAAAAAAAAAAAAAAAAAAAAAAAAAAAAAAACTGTTTTATTCAGGTATTACCGGTGTGTATATGGATGTGTGTGTGGTGGCGAGAGGGCAAGGAAGGTGTGTGTGTTTGGGTCTGTGTTTGTGTCTGTATCTGTAGAGTCAGAAGATAGCTTCCAGGGGTTGATTCTTTTCTTCCACAGTGAGTGGCTTCAGAGGATTTAAGTCAGCTCTTTATAGCGAACGCTCCTCAATGAGTCAGGTCAGGTCAGTCTTACTGCCCTGAGGGTTCTAGTTTTTTCATGACTCTGCTAAAATTGAATTAATAAAGTAATGTTGACCGTTCTTTTTATAGGAAGATAATGAGTTGCTGTCCATATATATATATATATATATATATATATATATATATACATATGTGTGTGTGTGTGTGTGTGTGTGTGTGTGTGTGTGTGTATGTGTGTGTATGGCTAGTTTAATGGGTATGAAGCAATATCTCATTGTAGTTTTGATTTGTACATCCCTAATGACTAATGACTGATTTGAACGTCTGGTTTTTATTCTTTTGCCATTTGGATATCTATTTAAATTTTTAAATCATTTTCTTTTAGTTTAGTTCTGTTTTGCTTTTTAAAGAGGCAGGCTCTCCTTAGGCTCCTCAGTCTGACCTGAGTTCTAGGGCTCTACAGGTGTGTGCACTCATCATTTCTGTTTCATTGAAAAGTTACTTTCAAATGAAATCTTGTTTGAGTTAGACCGGTCTGAAACTCCTGGGCTCAGATGATCTAGGTTTCCCAAATGATGAGACTACCAATGTGTGACATCATGCCAGCTACTTTTTTTTCTTGTTTCTTTCTCTCTCTCTCTTTCTTTCTTTCTTTCTTTCTTTCTTTCTTTCTTTCTTTCTTTCTTTCTTTCTTTCTTTCCTTCCTTCCTTCCTTCCTTCTCTCTCTCTCTCTCTCTCTCTCTCTCTCTCTCTCTCTCTCTCTCTTTCTTTCTTTCTTTTGACACAGGATTCTATGTATCCACTGCTGGCCTCCAACGGAGGATGACCTTAAAGTTCTGATTCTCCTGCCTCCATCTTCTGAGTGCTGGAATTAGCACACAGTCTCTGTAGTACTGGGGATTGAATCCAGCCAGGGCTCTGTGTATGATGGGCAAGCTCTCTACCAACTGAGCTACACTCTAGCCCTGTTAGTTAAAAGATATTATATTTCAAAACGTGTGTGTGAAGGGGTTCAGGGGACAAACTATGAAAGTAGGTTCGTTCCTTCCAACATGTGGGGTCCAGGGATTTACCTCAGATTGTCAGACTTGGTAACAGGCACCTTACCAGATGAACCATTTTACTAGCTCAAGCCATGGACTTTTGTATGCTAATTTTTCATCCTGCTACTTTGCCAAAGTGTCTATTAAATCTAATTGCAAAAGTGACCCCTCTGGGTCTTTTAGGTATAAGACCGTGTAGTCTATACATAGGATATTTTGACTTTTGCCTCCCTCGCTTGCGTCCCATTTCTTTCTTTAACTAACACAGGGTGCTATGTGGAGTAAGAGTGAAGAGTGTGAGTGCCTCTGTCTCATTCTTGGTTTCAGATGGCATGCTTTCAGTCCCTCCCACCCTCATTTTGTAAAATCTTGTCTGCTACAGCTATATTATGCTGGACTTCTATTCTGATTTTCTTCAGGGATTTTTATTGAACATTGTCAAAGATCACTTTTGCATCTACTGTGAACATGTGACTTTTATTATCAATGTCAATTTATATGCTTAATTATATTTATTTCCTCATTTATTTTATTTGAGGCAGAGCCCTGTGTGGCTCATGCTTGCCTCTTATAACTGCATAGCTAAAGACAACCTTGAACTCCTCTCTTGCTTCTAACTCCCATTACTAGAATTACAGGTGTGTGTGTGTGTGTGTGTGTGTGTGTGTGTGTGTGTGAGAGAGAGAGAGAGAGAGAGAGAGAGAGAGAGAGAGAGAGACGCCATGCCAGGTTTTATTTTGATTTTTTTGCGGGGGTGGTGGTGGGGGACAGGGTCTCACGTGATCTCACCTGGCCTAAAACTCACTCTATAGCTGAGGATGGCCTTGAATTCCTTGGCTTCCTACCTCTTCCTCCCAGGTGTTGAGAGTACATGTGTGCCACTATGTTCAGTTGAACTGGCTTATTCTAATAGTGTGCGTGTATGTGGGGTGGTGTGAGCATGTGCACGTGCACGCACCAGCCCCTGCATGTGGACTAGAGGGTGACTTCAGGTGTCTTCCTCCATTGTGCTCTACTTATTTTCTTAAGCTAGAATGATCGTGTCTGTCCATCCTACCCTAGAGAGTATGAGCCCCAGGCTGAGGAGAGACCTTGCCGCAAAGGGCGAGGTGGGACACGATCGAGGAGGACACCCTTCTAACGTAGGTACACAGCACATACATGTGTGCATACACTCTCAGAGACAGACAGATAAATCAATCTTTTTAAAAGACACTAGATTTGACAAAGCAGTAGGTATCCTTTGTGTTTCCAGTGGTGATTTTGCTTATCTGAGACTCTCTAGAGACTCAATTTCTCTAAGCCTGTCTCAGCTTATTCCCGATCTGTCTGTGCTATGTTCCAGGTCCTCTTTTATCCTCCGCTAGTTCCCCTCTCTCTCCCAGATATGCTATGCTTCATTCTATCAAAAATCTCAGCAGCCGGGCAGTAGTGGCATACACCTTTAATACTAGCACTCGGGAGGCAGAAGCAGGTGAATCCCCGTGAGTTTGAAGCCAGCTATGTCTACACAGTGAGTTCCAGGACAGCCAGGGTTACACAGAAAAACCCCATCTCGGGAAAAAAAAAAAATCTCAGCATAGCCAGAACACACTTGATCTTCTGTACTTTGTAGACATGTCTCTTACCTCCAAAGACCTGGCCCCCCACTGGAAAGTCATGGATTAGGAAGTTGATGTCCCTGGTTTTTGTTTTTTTAAACTATTAAAAAGTGGTAATTGTTTTTTTGTGAATGGGTCTTTTTTGCCTGCATGTATGTCTGTGCATCATGTACATGTAGTGTCCTTGGAAGTCAGAAGAGGGTGTCAGATCTTTTGGAAATGGAGTTACAGGTGATTAGGAGCTACCTGGTGTGGGTGCTAGGAACAAAACCAGGTTGTCTGGAAGAGCAGAAACTGTTCTTAACGGCTGAGCCAACTCTCAAGTCTCTTCCCTCTACCCTGTAGGTTTTGAATGGGGAAAGTATAAGATCACACTTATGTTTTTAGCATATTACAGTGTAGAGAAAGATGAGCACAGAAGTAGGGGTGGGATCATTAGTTAAGGAGCTTTAGCTGTGGTCCAGGAGACAAAAGGTAGCTGAGAGAGAGGGAGGAGTTACCAGATACAGATGGACGGTGAAAATAAAGTTAGAACTTTGGATACATATTGGAGAGTTAGCCAACAGAATGGCTGATAGACTGGGTTTAGGCTGTGAGAGAAAGCATAGAATTCTAGGGAGAAATGAATCTGGCTCCTGGACAAAGCACCCTCTATCTGTGTTATAGTGTGAGGTACTCAATATCCAGTCTTGGTCTTAAGCTAAGACACACTGTGATTATGGCTCTAAAAAAGCTTGGGCTGAAAGCGCCGTCTATTTTCATTATGTGTATTTAAGAAGGATGCCTTCATTTGTCCCAACCTCATGAACCGGCATTATCATCATTTGCAAAGCACCTGACACTGAGCTCACAGAAATCCAATCACTGAGTTTTCCCTTCAAACCCGGAGAAGGGTATCCCCATTTGTGATTTGATTATAGATTACAGTAAGGGACTGAGCTGACTGAATCAGAATGCCTCAACCTCTCAAACCTTTTCCCTCCCTCCCTCCCCCTCCCTCCCTCCCTCCCTCCCTCCCTCCCTATTTCCTTCCTTCCTTCCCTTCTCTCTCTCTCTCTCTCTCTCTCTCTCTCTCTCTCTCTCTCTCTCTCTCTCTCTTTCTAAGACAGGGCCACATGTATCCTAGGCTGACTTTGAACTCTATCTCAGTGAGGATGAGCACTTGAACTTCTGATCCTCCTAGCTCCACCTCCCCATTGTTCGATTATAGGTATATACCCTACGCCCAGTTTCACGGAGGTCTTGTGACCCGACCCAGAGCTTCATGCAAGCTAAGCGAACTCTCTACCAACTGAGCTCCAGCTCCAGGCCTCTTCAGACTTTTGGCCTCAACACTTTACGCTTGTGTTGATTCTCGTGTGTCCTACTTTAGAGCACAAAGATGGAAGACCAGACAGCTTTGTTCTGCTCGTAGCCTGTCCTCTGACTTGCCTTGTGATTGAAGCCAAGCTTCTTCATTTGATGGTGTCTCAGCATTCACACATGTTAAGCAGGGATAGTAATTACTTATGGAGGAAAAGCTTTGAAATCTGCAGATGAAAGGATCTGCAGCCATGAGTACAAATATTTTCTTTCCCAGGGTATTCTTTTTGATTTCTTGTGGTTTCTAGGACCTTACATAAGAGAGGGAAATGAAAGGCAGGAAATAGGGCAAGCATAAAACTGCAGTTGCTTTCTCACTAAGAGCCAATGTCACTTTGGGAACAACAACTGAATAATTCCCCTTACTCTAGAGTATTCAATAAACATTACAAATGGATGAAAAATTTATGAAAAAAGTCATTAAGTAGGCCTTGGAGAACCACTGGAACCCTTAAAAATAATTTTGTTTTTTAGTTCAGGTTACCCAAACCTTGGATATTCCCCAATAGACAAGGAAACTAACAAATACAGAGTCTGCTGCATGCCAGCTAGGCACTAGGCTTTTACATATAATCTAATCATCATAGTAGCATAATTGAGTAGGTATATGACCAGTTTGCAGAGGAGGCAACCATGGCCTGTTATCACTCACTGACTTGTCCAAAGTTATGAAAATAAGAAGTTATAGAGCCAGTAATGGACCTAGTTGGGTTTTCCAGGGCCTTGCATTCAGCTGTTCCCAGGACATCCTATTTGTGATACAGTGATGATAACAGATTTAAGTGGATTTATGGCACCCTGGAGGTCTATGCCATTTAACAGTCTTTTACTGTTTGTCTTTTTCATGGCTTAGTCCCTGGTACAGGGACAGTTGTTTGAGTAACACAATTGTTATTGTTGTATAGTCTCACACATTCTTTTTGCCCTGGGTAAGTCTGAACAATGATGATCTATACTTATGAAGCCAGCAGTTTGGAAGCATGAGCTCTACATTACCATTACGATTGTAGGACACCTTTGTTTTAAAGCATAGCACCATTTGTGTGGAAGGCTGTTCACAAAGAACCGTGCACATGAACTGGCTCTTTGTATATTCAGAGAGCTCCTCACAGCCTCCCCTCATAGTTTCAATCATTCTGTATTTCTCAGCTTTATAGATGCTGACATCACATGAACAATTGCAATGTTCATAAAAAGCCTCTATGACAACTGCTTTCAAAACTTGGGGACCAAAGAAACAGAAGTAGTAAAGACTTCCTTTAAGGCTAGGTTCAGGAATAGGAAAGTTAGAATAGCATAGAACGATGACCGATAACAACGTCGTCAGTGATTTATGATCTCCTCTTCAGGCTCACCCCAAGTTTAGGTTTGTCACAAATCCACACCTCGCTTCCAACTTTCCATGCTCAGAGTTTCAGTTCATGGAATCATCCTGGGGGCTGTTTCTCCAGGGTGCTAACATCACACTGTATTTAAAAGACTGGGTTTGCATCAGAAGACCTTTGAATTATGAAATTGAAGAAATCACTCTTCTGTAAAGTAAGGTTAAAAACAGTCCTTATCAGGATGTTGTAAAAACAAGTTTGGCTCTTAGTACTCAGATTATAGTCATCAGATATAACTTTATATCTTAGGCAACACCTACCTTTTAATGACAGGGATACATGTGTCAGGTGTTCAAAACCGCCCCTCCCCCTTCTTGTAACTAATATAACTACAAACTCACTTAGTAATTAGAAGGTTGACTGAAAAGCAGGGAGCTAAGTGGTGTCCTTCCACAATGGTATTGCATAAATATGAATTACTGAACATACACTGAGTCCAGGCCAGTCTCTTTCAAAGGCCATTTATGCATGATATCTAATTTTTATATCACCTGTATCAAGTGGTTATTATTATATCAGAAGTATATGCCAGGGACTTGAAGATTAGGGCTTAAGAGACATTAAGCTGCCCTAAAAAATAAGTAGTCTTATTTTCTGTCTCTGTCTGACCTACGTAGTTCATTCCTTTTACAATGGATTAGATCATAATATCTCTTCCATTAGCTATATTTTATCTTCCTAAAATAGATTTGGGATGTGACCCAGTGCTTTGATGAGATCTGGGACGAACATTTGCAAATTGTTTTTGGTATGTCATTTAAAAAAAACAAACAAAAAACAAAAACCCAGTCTCAGAAGTTGTAGATCAGGGTTGGGGATTTAGCTCAGAGGTAGAGCGCTTGCCTAGGAAGCGCAAGGCCCTGGGTTAGGTCCCCAGCTCCGAAAAAAAGAACCAAAAAAAAAAAAAGAAGTTGTAGATCTTGGGAGTTTGGCCCATCAGTGCTATGCCTACAGATCTGCTCTCATCTCCAGCTACATGCTATTAACTGAAACCAGAACTCACGAGTGGAGAAGCCACTATAAATTATGGTGCTCCTGAAGGGACCAGGAACAATTCCTGCATAGTGAATTTAAAGCTCTTCTTTTTTCTTAGGTGCTTCTTCTTTCCTATTTCTTTCCCCTAACCTCCACTCCTTCCTTTGTTCCTTTTTTTCTTTTGGATTGAAGCATACTAGGCTAGTACGATAGTTTAGCTATCTCTTCAGACCTTTTTTTTTTTCCTTTTCTTAAATGAAGACCCAAACCGCTTATGAGTGAGTATGCTTGTGCTTTAGGGGACAGAGGTCAATGTCCTTTAATTGCTCTATTTCATGTTTCTCACTGAGTTGGAATGCACAAATTTCTCTGGACTGGATGGCCATCAACCGAGCCCTAGGGATCTTTCTGTACCTGCTTCTCCAGTGATAGGATTATAGGTCATGTCTCTTCTCTCGGCTTCCTCCCAATTCCCCCAAAGGGTGATGAGGAGCATGCTCTCCTGCTTGCAGTTTACCAACTGAGCCATCTCCCTAGCCAACCTTAACCACTGAGCCATCTCTCTAGCCCTTCCCTAGCCTCTTAGTGTTCTTATCTGTGAAGTGGGGATAAACTGAAGATACAGATTAAGTATAGCTGAGATTTTATCTTTAGTTTTATAAGGTACCTGTTAGATATTAGGAGTTAGTTGTATTAGATTTTGCAAGCAAAAACATAAACTTCTAAAAGAGTCGTATATAAATACGAGGTTTCTTTCTTTCTTTCTTTTTTTTTTTTCTCGGAGCTGGGGACCGAACCCAGGGCCTTGCGCTTCCTAGGCAAGGGCTCTACCACTGAGCTAAATCCCCAATCCCTCTTTTTTTTTTTTACTTAAAGCAAACCCATAATAGTTCCTTCTATTTTCTTAACATGCTATGGTATGTTTGTGAGGGTCAGAGGAGAACTTCCAAGAGTCCTTTCCTTCCAGCTATTTTCAAACACAAAGTGTCCGACTTTCAGATTTCCTAACTTCTACATTTCTATCTACAACTTCAAACACTTTTCATACATTCCTTCACAGCTACCCTAAAGTCCTATAATTAGTGATTCCTTGGTTATACTCTGATGATTCTGGTCCCTAAGTTTTGTTCATTTCAATATAGCAGCTGCTTTGACTATTAGCCATGTAACCTTGGGCAGATTATTTGACCTCCATGGTGCTGAGTACCTCCCTTGGGAAGTGAGTGTGATAATTGTTTCCTTTTAGAGTGTTTTTGTGAAAACTTCAGTGTGAAGTAAAAGATGCCAATAGAAACATCAGTTGGGTTATAGTTGATGTTTCAAACTGGGATCGTTTTTTCTTCTTCTACCTTGAGTCAAAAGGAATAATGGCAAAAAGAGGTCAAAGGAGACACTCCTGACTAAGTGGTTACTCATCAGACCTGTATAACTTGCTTTTTGAGGCTGGACCAAGTCAGAGAAGTCTAGGTAGAGTTGGAAGCTTTTGAGGCCTCTCTGGTTTTTGTCTGTGATGGAAAAAGTCTAAAAGCAGAAGTGGAGCTAACTAGATCTAGGGTCTTTCCAGCTGCCTGAGTGTACTGAGGAATCCTATTATAATGATAACAGCTGTGTCCATGGTAGACATGTGGTTCCCACTGTTGGGTTTGTCGTGGAAACCACCATGAGTGAGAAAGGAAGAACAATCAGGGCAAATACATATTGAGGCTGGGTACTTCTGTGTCTGAGGGAACTGCAGGAGTGAAACAGTCTTCTTTAAGGATTTTACAGGCCAGTAAGATGTACAGGCCCTCAACTAACTCTTAAAACAAGGCAGAGGATGCAGCCTTTGAAGCAGCTGAGTAGATAAGAGTAATGCTGCAGAGACTGCCAACCTGAGTGCCATCCCCAAGACCCCATGGTTAAAGGAGAGACTCTACCTCCTCCTCAAGTACTTACACACACACACACACACACACACACACACACACACTTAAAATTCAATTAAAAAGGTAGAGTATAAAAGTCACACTAAAGTAACTAAAAGCTGGTGTGCAAACTTCCTAGACTTCCTGAAGTAGGCCACATACAAACTGAGTGTGCTGGCTAGTTACATCAACCTGACAAAAGTTAGATTTATTAGAGATGAGGAAACCTCAGTTGAGAAAATGCTTCCATAAGACCTCACTGTAGGGCATTTTCTTTTTTTCTTTTTTTCTTTTTTCTTTTTTTCGGAGCTGGGGACCGAACCCAGGGCTTTGTGCTTGCTAGGCAAGCGCTCTACCACTGAGCTAAATCCCCAATCCTGTGTAGGGCATTTTCTTAACTACTGGTTGGTAGGAGAAGGCCCAAGCCTGGGCTGGTGGTCTTGGGTTCTATAAGGAAGCAAACGGAACAAGTCAGTAAGCAATACCCCACCATGGCCTCTGCATCAGACCTGACTCCAGGTTCCTGCCCTGTTTGAGTTCCTTTCCTCACTGCTTTTGTTGATGAACTGTTATAGGGACTGTGAGGGGAATAAACCCTTTACTCCCCAGGTTGTCTTTGGTCATGGTGTTTCATCACAGCAATAGTAACCCTAAATAAGACACTGAGCCTTTGTAGGTGAAAATTTCAGGTAAGTGGTTAGTTATTCCAACTAAGTGTGTCAACATGAGAAAGAGTAAAGTGTATTATGTTGAATATACATAGGCAGGACAAAGAAAGGCCTTTATTAAGCTTATACTATAATGTTATGATGTTAAAATATATATAAATATAAAAAAATTCCCCTGTCATTGGGGAATTTCTCTTAGGGGGGAGGGTTAGACTTATGTAAACAAGTCATTAGGAGGTTGTTGACTTCTAGTAAAGAAAGCCAACAAAGAAGTATGTACACTGGATTGGAGAGACAATACGTTGACAAGAGGTGGCATTTATGAGGAGAAAGAATGTGAGACAGGACCCGGGGCTTTATGCACACACTGTACCAGTGAACTGAACCACTACACTATGGCCCTAGACCTACTGTTGTAATTGCACAATCTAGGCGGGCCGAGGAGCAGGCAAGGAAAGCACTTTGTTCTTGCTCCCGAGATTTTTACTTTACAAGGACTTGCATGCCTTCCTAACCAATGTGATAGCAGGCAGAAAGAGCTGTACTCCAGCTTTCTATTCAGCTTTTAAACTTCAGGTAAGAGAGTTGGGGTTTTTGTTTGTTTTTTGTTTTTGTTTTTCCTTTTCTTTTAGTGGGAGGTCCTTTTCTTTTTATTTCAGACAGGGCCTTACTATGTGTCCTTGAACTCACTATGCAGAGCAAGCTGGCCTGGAACTCACAGAGATGAAAGGTATGTGCCTGGCTGGGTTTCACCTTCCTCATTTGTATAACTTTTCTGTTTTAAATCCCCCATTCATGCAATTTTTTCTTTTAAAGTATTTAGGCCTGGAGTGGTGGTACATCCTCTTAATCTAGCACTCTGGAGGCAGAGAGGCAGGTGGATCTCTGAGTTTGAGGCCAGCCTGGTCTATATAGCTCCAGGACAGTCAAGGCTACACAGAGAGAGACCCTGTCTTAAAAACAAACAAATAAACAAGCAAACAAACAAACAAACAAAAGGGATTTAGTACAGAGCGAATCACATACAATCAGCATTATTTAATATTATTACTACTAAACCTTTACTATCATTACTTAGTACCATTACTTTTAGTTCCCACAACTCACCTGGCCATAGGTATATCCCCCCGCACTTTGAAAACAGCAGCCCAGAAAGGTCAGTGGGTGTCCTGCCTAAACTTCTCAGGTCTCTGTGGCACCGCCTCCGCCGCCCGTCCGCCCCAGAGCTCTATCCGCACCGGGTTTTCCAGGGAGGCCGGGGTCAGGGCCTGGTTCCGCGGCTCAGACTCCTGCGCCGGGCTTTGCGCGCCGCCAAGGCCTGTGGGGCCAGCGGGGCGGGGCGGGGCGGCGTGAGGAGGGAAGTTGTCGAAGTTCGGGGAGACGCCCGGCCGCCGGCCTCGCCTACGGCCTGTCCCTCCGCCTCCTTCCCGCCCCGGGCCCCCGTCAGTCCGTCCTTCCTTCCCCTCCCGTGCATGATGGAAACACCATGGCTGCGGCAGCCCAGCTCTCCCTGACACAGGTAACGCCGCCCGCCGGTCGGCCCGGCTCGACCTGCTGGGGTTCCCCGGCCCTCCCCCCACCGCTCTGGGGCGCTGGCGCGGCGGCCGCCCTCGGGCCGCAGGGTGGGAGAGTGTATGAGGAGTGAGGGCGCCATCCCGAGTCGGAGCCGCGGCCGCCGCGCCCCCGCCCCGGGTCGCCGGGCTCTCGGCTCCGCCCCGCGCGGCTCCCACCCGGCCGCCGCCCCGCCGCGGGTCCCGCGCCGCTCTCCTCCGGGTCCCGTCAGTGCTCACCCTCTCGGCAAGTTTCTCTTACGGGCCTGACGGCCCCCAGGTCAACTCCGGTGAGGCTCTTGCGAGGTAGCGCCCGCGGGTCGTGCGAGGCTCGATTTCGGCGGGGCAGGGTTCCCTCAGACTTGCTCAGCTCTGGCCCACGGGAGCGACGACTGCAGAGTTCCCCTCAGCTCCCTCAAGTCAGCCTCGCTTCCAGAAGTCGCATCCTGCTCAGGCACTTGCCCTACTCGCGCCTTTGCCTCTTGGTCAGGTTAACTTCTGCTCAGATCCCCTTGCAGACTTTCCCATCCGCGACGGGGCTGTCTCTGATCACCGTCCTAGGGGTCACAGCGCCGGCCTTCTGCAGGTGGGGCGCCTCTTTCTGCCTCCGTGCCGGGAACCACCAGGGAGATAACTTTGTCCTGGGACGATCTCTACCAAAAACTGCTCATGAGATCTCTCCTCTCGCTCTTTTTAATTTATTACACCTTCTCTTCCTTCAGAGCCTCTCTCTCTCTCTCTCTCTCTCTCTCTCTCTCTCTCTCTCTCTCTCTCTCTCTTTCTCTCTCTCTCTCTCTCATTAAATTTTCTCTTCTCACAGAGCCCCGTCCTCCAGTTTCATAGGAAACATTTAAACATCACACATTTAGGAGAGTCTGAGTTCTCCATTTCTGTAAAACCAAGCGTAGTCATCTCAAGACATCCAGGAGGGATGAGGTACCAACCACCTGCCAGTCCCTTCCATCTTAGCTGTCCAGAAATTTGCCCTCTCCAGAGCTGGTGGCTGTGTACTTACTCCCTGGCCTGAGCCCACCTCAGCCTACCAGCCTGCCCTGTGGTAGCTTCCTGCCATCTTGTCTCCTTGGCCTAGATTTGCCTGTACTTATAAGGTGGGGCATGTGTTTGGGTAGTAGATTATTTCTGTGTTATGATAAAGAGGTCTTGAGGTGTTTCTTTCCTAGAACTTTAAGATATAAAATTATTTTCTCCAGGAACCAGGATGGGGATTTTATTTATTTTGAGACAGGGTCTCAAGTAGACCAGGCTGTCCTTGAACTCACTATGTAGTCAAGAATATCAAGAATGACCTTGATTTTGGATCTTTGTGCCTATATCTCCCAAGTGGACTGTACGACTAAGCTTAAGTTTGTTTACTGCCGGGGATCAAACTCAGGGCTTCATGCTGGCTAGGGAGACCCTGTACCAACTGAGCCATATCCCCAGCAAAAGTGATTTTATGTATACTATATGTGTGTCTTACACTGTGTACACACACACACACACACCCTCAGGTAAAAGAGCCACAGCTTTCAGGCATAACCTCATAAACTTCACTTTACATTTCCATATTTATTTCCTGTGGGTCATTGTGTTTTGACTGGCATTGAACAGGGAAGAACTTTTAAGATGGTCCAGTCTTGGTCATGAATCTGTTTGGAAGGGTCCTTCTGAAACTCGAATTTGAGGACTGGAAACATTGACTTTTGGGTGTTGGCTTTCTGAGTGTAGATAGTGACCTGCCTTAAACATGATCTCTGTTGGCAGGCACTTGTATTCTGACTCTGTTGGCTAATTCTGGCAGTTTTCCCCTCTTAAAGGTTTTGCTCCCTTGAAGACTTCTGTAGAATTGCTTCTTGGTTGTGTGCCTACTTTCTTTTCTCCCTGGATCGCACTGTGTTTTTAGTTTCTGTTCACTATCATTTATCTCTGGAAATTTGCTTCAGGCTCTCAGTTTTATAGTCATTTTCATAATTTGCGTATGTTCTTGTGGTTGTATATTTAGGTGTTAAAATGCATCCAGAGTGAATACTGAATCGTTAAGAGGGATTATTCTTTAGGATCTCATGTTTGAACTTAAATTGATAATTCAAATAAGTCAATTTGGAATATTTTGATATTAAAATACTAAGATGCAGTGAAATTATATTGTAAAGACACGGAGGTGGGGACCTCAGGTTTTTTTTAGTATTTACTAATGTATCTTTTTCCTTCAAACTTAGTAAATTTGTAGTTCTTAGGGGTTGGGGATTTAGCTCAGCGGTAGAGCGCTTGCCTAGCAAACGCAAGGCCCTGGGTTCGGTCCCCAGCTCCAAAAAAAAAGTAAATTTGTAGTTCTTAGATAAAATTAATTAATTAATTATGTATGAATGTTTGCTTGCATGTGTATATGTATACCACATGCATGTCTGGTGCCCACATAAGTCAGAAGAGAGTGTCAAATCCCCTGAAACTAGAGTTATAGATGGTTATAAACTACCATATGGCTACTGGGAACCGAACCTGGGTCCTCTGCAAGAGTCACAGGTGCGATTTACTTGAGCTGAACCATCTCTCCAGTCCTTGGTTTTATTAACGTGTGTGTGTGTGTGTGTGTGCGTGTGTGGTGTGCAGTGCATGCACATGATTGTGCAGGTTCCTGTGCCTGTTGGTGTGCAGGAAGAGACTAGGGGAGGATGTCAGGTGTCTTCCTGCATCGCTTTCTGCCTTGCAGCCTTGAGACTGGCCTCTCAGTGAATGAGAGCTTGTTGTTTCTGTTAGGCTGGCCAGCTTGTTCCTGTTCTTCAATGCTGGGGTTAGAGGCACGCTCTGCTGTGCTGGGTTTTTATGTGGGTACTGGGGATTTGAATTCCACTCCTCATGTTACATAGTGTTTTTACCTACTGAGCCATCTCCTCAGTTCCTCACACTTTTTGTTTAAAAATTTTTTTAGCTGCTTGAACTAAGTCAGATAATGGTGTAGGCTGGTTTCACATTCATTATTGATCTATTTATGTTACCTTGTGTTTCTTTTTTCTACTCTTCTAACAGTTAGAGATGGTATACTCAATTGGGAGATTCTTCAGGGCAGAGACATGAGGAGAGCTCGAAGTGTATGGCTATGTTGCCTTTCTGGTCCAGGTTCTTAGACTTAAGTGATCCTTCTGCCCCAGTGTCCCAAGAAGCTGGGATTATGGATGTGTGCCACTGGGCCCACAGAGGACATGTTAGACTTCATCTCTTTCCCTCTGTTTATTTGGGAATGAGTGATTGATAACTCTGTGTCTATGCCAGAACTGTTAAAGAGCTCTTTGATGCTAGCTTCTGGCTCTAGTAATGAATGATGTTTGGAACAGGTTAGTTCATTCAATTGTTCGTTCGTCCGTTCATTCATTCAGCCAGCGTGTCTCTGCGTATGAGTTTTGTTTGTTTTTGAGACAGAGTCTCTAGCTCTGCTTGTCCTGGACTCCTCTATGTAGACCATGCTTGTCAGGACTCAACAGCCTCCCAGGTGCAGGGATTAAACACATGCGTTGCTATGCCTGGCTTTTGTAAATATTTTTTAAAGTAGTAGATGTAACACATTGCATTAGGGTTGGAGTTTTAGGTTTTTGGCCTTTATCATTTTAACTAAAACAACAAATTAGAGAAAAATGTGAAAAATGTTGTAGTTTATGTTTCTCTTGCCTTTTGAATGCCTGCCAAATAGTCCTCTCTTAACTGAAGATTGAGATTACGTTTTGTCTTTTAGAGATGATAGAATGTTAGATTATGAGTGCCATTTCCAGCATTGCCAATAAAATATGGTATGAGTAATAGCTCATAATATATCATAATATAGATATGAGATAGATCCACAGCGGTTCAATTCCCAGCACCTGTGTGGTGCTAACAGCCATCTGTAACCCCAGTTCCAGGGGACCCAGCCTCATCCAAGCCTCTGGAGGCACAGCACTTAGGAGGTGCAGATACACTTGCAGGCAAAACACCCATATTCATAAAATGAAAATAAGTGAATTTAAAAATATTCTCCAACACATATTGTTAGCATTTACTATTTGCCAAGAATTAGTGTAGCTACTTAGAATATGCTAGCAAACAAAATAATAATTTTCGAAGCTTCAAGACAAAAAACATGGAGCTTAAATTTTAATAGAGGACTTTGAACGTTATTAAATTCTCTAACGTTCTGTTTTGTAAACCATACCTAATGAAGTGTTGGTTTTCTCACCGTATTTAGTGCTCTCCAACTTTTTTTTTCTCATTTCAGTTGTTTTCACTTTTCTTTTTCTTTTTTTTTTTTTTTGTTTTCACTTTTCTTGTTGATAAGTAAAATTCAAATCCTATGTGATAGCTCAGGCTATCCCAGCAAGTGGGACTCTGAGACAGGATTACTGTGAATGTGAGGCCAGAAGGGCAACAAAGTTAAGTTTCGGCTATAGAGAGCTTCTGTATGAAGAAACAGAAAACAGTCCCGGCTCCTAGATGAAGAGCTGTGGGCAGCTACTGAATGCAAAGAGAGGGGGAATCAGGCTTTCCCAGGGATGAACCCCTAACTGGTTATCTAATACCAGGTCATCAGCCCAAAAAAACATGTACGAGCCATACCAAATGAACCGAGCAGTTGTATTTACATATTCACTGGTGTGTGTGAGTGTGTGTGTGTGTGTGTGTGTGTGTGTGTGTGTGTGTGTGTGTGCGCGCGCACGCGCGCATGTGAATAATAATAAAAGAGGCCATGAATGGAGGGGAGAAACTGGATATGGGAAGGGTTGGAGGGAAGAAAAAGAAAAATAAAGGGAAAATTTTGAATAAGAAAGATTCAATTTTTGCTTTTTTTTTTTTGTAGATTATAGAAAGGACAAGTAAAGGTTTCTTTCTTTTTGTTTTTGAGTACTTTCTTTGCTTTTCTTTTTGTTTCTGAGCACTTTGTATAAAACCCAGAGCCTTCCGAATGCTAGGCAACCACTCTACCACTGGCTGTTTCCTCATTAACTCTAACTGTGCAGCCTGGGCTGGCCTGGTCTCAATAGAGATCAGTCTGCTCAGGGCTCCGGAAGGCTGGGAGTAGAGGTGTGCACCATGCCTGGCCTAGGACTTTCTTTCTTAGTTAGGGATGACTGTTGCTGTGAGGAAACAACACGACCTAAAGCAAGTTGGGGAGGAAGATGTTTATTTGGCTGACCCTTCCACATCAATGAAGGAAATGTCCATCAATGAAGGAAATCAGGACAGGAACTCAAACAGGGCAGGAACCTGGAGGCCAGAGATACAGAGATCATGGAGGGGGTGCTGCTTACTCTCTTGCTCAGCCTACTTTCTGATAGAACCAGGACCACCAGCTTAAGGGTGACCCCGCCCACAATGGACTAGCCCTCTCCTCCATTAATCACTAAGAAAATACCGTACAGGCTTGCCTGCCGCCAGGTTTTGTGGAGGGATTTTCTCTATTGAGGTTCCTGCCTCTCAGATGACTATAGCTTGTGTCAAGTTGACATTAAACTAGCCATCACAACTTCTTTTTAAACTCTTGCCTGCCTTTAATTCCAGTACCCAGAGGTGCTCTTGAGTTTTGAGCTGAAACACCTGTGAAGCACTCGCAGAGATCTTGGGTGTTGAGAGTAAAGATGCTCAGCCTGGTCGTAAGTCTCTCGGGGAGAGAAGCTTTGGTCCCAAAGAAACACCCCAGACATCCTTCTCTGACCTCTGCATGTGCATGCACAAGGGTACATGTACATGAATATCACACACGAGCGTGCACACATACTCATGCGCACGCACATACACCCCCCCACGCCCGTGGGCAAATTTAAAAAGCTCCAAAAGAAACTTAGCTTTTTGAAACATAGAAATTACCAATTTTATTAACAAATTTTGCTAAGACATTAATTCATTTGTTGGTACCTTGATAAGTTGTGGGTATATTAATACACTTCATTATGAGCTTTTTATTTTTCAAAATACAGTGTTATGAATATCTTAAATACTTATTAGGCAGTTCAGCTGAATTAAAGTTTTTCTTTTATCTTAGTACATAAAGATTTTTTTTTTGAGGGTGTGCAGGGCTCTGTGTGTGCATGTTGGGTCTAGTGTTCTACCACTGATCTAAACCCATGGTCTAGTGTTTTTGTTTGTGTTTCTTTGACAAACACACCTGTTTGACAGGGTCTCACTGTGAAGCTCTGATCGCTGTGATCAGCTTACTGGCTGTGTAGAACAGGACGGCTTCCAGCTGAGATAACTGCCTCTTGTCTGTCTTCTGGGTACAGGGATTAATAAAGGTATGTGTCTCCATGCTTAGCCATGATTTATCTTTTATAATAACTTTTTAAAAACTTTTCTTATTTTCTATGTGTTCAAGCTTAATGCCTGTGTATCTCAGTTTTGGGGAATTGGTTCTCTCTTACTATGTGGTTCTAGGGATCAAATTCAGGTCCTTACACTGACAACAAGCACTTAACCTAGAAGTACTTGTAAATTGTGACTTTAGAAACAGACAAAACAAACCAAAAACTTTCTGTATGACCCAAAAACAATAAGTACTTTAGCAGGCTAGGGCTGGAGAATCGTATATTTGAGGCTGCCCGTGGCCTAGTGAGTTCTAGGCCAGGCTTTGAAGCATAGTAAGATCCTATCTTTAAAAACAAAAAAAAAACCAAAAACCAAACTGAAGACAGAGTGTTAGTGTACATCTGTAATTCTAAGTGCCGAGTACAATGGCCGGAGGACGATCAGGATTGCTTACAGAGCAAGTTCAGAGTTAGTCTGGGCTGTATGAAGAACCCTGTCTTAAACCAAAACTCAAACAACGAACAACAGCAAAAGACCCAAATCAGACTCAGAGGCCCCAAGCAGTAAATGGTGGAGCAGTGCTTTGTTTATTTGAGACAGTGTTTCCTCGTGTTGTGACCTGGAGTCCCAGTCTTCTTCTTCAGCTTCTAAGATCCTGGTGTATGTAGTTTTGATGTTGATGCTTTTTAATTTTAAAAATGATATAATTTTGTTACAGAAATTTTGAAAGCTGGAGAGGAAAGTATCCCACAACTTCAGTTTCTGGTGTTTATTTATTCATTTGTTTTGAGAGTTGGTCTCTCTTTTCATTGTAATATGGTCAGTCTCCTATGAGCTGGTATTACAGGTGCGTATCATTTTGATGTTTATTTTTTATTTCATTTAAAAAACAAGCCAGAACGTGGGGTTGGCTGGGTGGGATCTGAATCATTACATGTACTAGTTAGTAAACATACCAATTTATTGCTTCAATGTAACAATTATGACAATAAACAGAGGTTAGTGTTTGAAAATTACAACCTCACAGTCAGAAAGTGAATATTTTAGTCAATGTGACAGATTTGAGTTTCTATTATGATGTTTTCCTTTTTGTCTTTTGTACTATTTATATTTTGTCTCTTGTACTTTTTATATTGAGTATACCCGGCATGCTAAGGAGATTTCTGCTTACTTAATGGAAGCTAGTTTTTTTTTTTTTTTTTTTTTTTTTTTTGCATTTTATTTTTCATTTTATATATTTTTTCTTCCCTCCATCTTTATTAACGGGTATTTCTTATTTACATTTCAATTGTTATTACCTTTCCCAGTTTCCAGGCCATCATCCCCCTAACCCCTCCCCATCCCCTTCGATATGGGTGTTCCCCTCCCCATCCTCCCTCCATTACCTCTCCCCCCAACAATCACGTTCACTGGGGTTCAGTCTTAGCAGGACCAAGGGCTTCCCCTTCCACTGGTGCTCTTACTAGGATATTCATTGCACCTATGAGGTCAGAGCCCAGGGTCAGTCCATGTATAGTCTTTAGGTAGTGGCTTAGTCCCTAGAAGCTCTGGTTGCTTGGCATTGTTGTTCATATGGGGTCTTGAGCCCCTTCAAGCTCTTCCAATCCTTTCTCTGATTCCTTCAACGGGGGTCCCGTTCTCAGTTCAGTGGTTTGCTGCTGACATTCGCCTCTGTATTTGCTGTATTCTTGCTCTGTCTCTCAGGAGAGATCTACATCTGGTTCCTGTCAGCCTGCACTTCTTTGCTTCATCCATCTTATTTACAGCTAGTCATTCTTAAAATGGTTTGGGATGTTCAGCACTTGGGAAGGATTGCTTTAGTTAAAATTAATTAGGACCAGTGGGTTTGTTCAGCAGTCTCCTGATTGAGTGCATTTCTTTATTTTCATTTGTTTACAAGCTAGTGTTGGTAACAGGCCTGTATACTGTCTCCAGTTGCCTCCCCTTAAATGCTCATTAGGGCATTTCACTTGCGTTCCAAAGAAATAGAAAAACTTCTTTGTGAGTTTTTCATTTAATAAAATTGTGACTCTGGAAACAAAAGCAGGAAAATAGCCTCACAGAGATTCTTTTTTTTGAGATTGAATTCAGAAAAATGATCTCAGTTAAACATATATAGGAAGAAGTCTGGAAGAAAAAATACTTAAGATTTTATAATATCATTAATTATAGCTTTTAATTAACTCACTTTTAATAGTACATATTCCTTCTGTTAGCAACTGATTGAGCACTTTTATATGACACTTTTGCAAATTTACTTAAGCTGACATCGATGACAAAATAAAACTATATATATATATTTTTTTTTTGGTTCTTTTTTTTCGGAGCTGGGGACCGAACCCAGGGCCTTGTGCTTCCTAGGCAAGCGCTATAAAACTATATTTTAAGGTTACACCACACTTAGATTTTTTTTTCTCTCTGTCTTCCTGCAGAGTCTTATTTATTCCATGTTGGCCTAGAACTTGTTATATAGCTGAGGATAACCTTGAACTTCTGATCCTACTGCCTCCCTTTCTCAGTTCTGGGATCTTGTGCTACTGCAGCTGTTTTTATACCATATTGGATCCTCCAACTGAGTCACATCCCAGTACCCTTAGTATAGAATTAAACTTCTCTTAAATGCTGGTGATTAAACCCAGGGCCTATGCATGTTAGACAAGTGCTCTAACACTGAACCACACCCCCTTCCCTTTAGATTTCTTTAAATTTTTTTTAAGTTAAATTAATTTAGTTTACTCCGTTGAGTTTGTGTGCTAAGAACCTAGTATGTGCTTTACACATACTAGGCATACATTGTTACATCTGGTAGATTTAATTTTAAATAGTCTAATCTTTGTGTTTAGAGAAATTGATCTGAGAAATGATGATAATTTTTATTATTATAATTGGCTTAGAGAATTCAGCTTGAAAAGTAATTTATAATTTTGTTTTCTGCTTTATAATTTAAAAAGTATTTTATGCTCTTTCATTTGACCTTTATAATAACCAAATAACTAGGCTATTATTATCATTACTTCAAACTAGAGGATATTGAGGGTCATATTATCATCAGAAATTAAAGGGAACATGAATGCGATATGAAAAAAGTACAATTAACACTAGTTTACTACCTGCTTCAGGCCTTTAGTCCATTTCCATTTCCCAGAAGGAGATATTCTTGTTAGTTTTGTGTGTGTGTGTGTGTGTGTGTGTGTGTGTGCGTGTATTTTCTATAATGATCTTTCTCTTTCTCTCAATGTATCTTTTAAAAGTTATTTTGATGAGCTGCTGCTTTACAACTTTATTAATTTTAGTTTATTTTATATAGGAGGTTCTGTATTAGTGCAAATAGATACCCTCATTATTTTAAACATTTTCAGGGTAGTCTTGTGTGTGAATAACCTTAGTTTAAATAACTTAGTCAACTTAATGATGAACATTTCTGTTGTTTACAGTCTCTCATTGTTACTAGCACTGTAGTAAATATTTTACATGTTCTTGTGCCTGGTAGCTACATGGCTTAGTTTTTGGTGGATGTAATTATTAGTTCAAATGGTTTAAAAGGTTTTTTTTAGATTTATGAGTGTTTTGCTTGCTTGTGTGATATTCAGATGTGTACCATGTGCATGCCTAGTGCCTGTGGAGGTCATAAGAAGGCATCAGATCCCCTGAAACTGGAGTTTTGAACAGTTGTGAGCTGCCATGGGAGTGCTGGGAATTGAACTTAGGTCTAATGCAATAAGTGTTCTTAACACTGAACCATCTCTCCAGCCCCTCAAATGGTATATTTATGCTATGTAGTGCTGCCACTGTTTGATAATGCCATTTTTTCTTAGCCTTTTTTGATTTATTTGATATAGTATATTTATTATGACATATTATTATGTCAGTTTGATATAATAATTAGATTTCACCATTTCAGTTTGTCATTTCTTTAATTATGGGTAAGGTTAAAATGATTATTTTCTTTTATTTTTGTAAACTGCTTATTTTTTTTTATGTTTAAAATTTATAGCCTTTCTCTTAGAGCTTTTGCCAGATTTAGATCTTTTTCTCCTTCATTGCTGGATATTGATGCCAAGGTCTTACTTATGTGGCTAGGCAAGTGCAGTGCCATTGAACTTTATCTCCAGCCCCAAATTCCTATTTTGTTAAATTGTTTTATGTGTCTGAGAGTTTTTGCTGCCTACACGCACGCTGTGTGTGTGTGCCCTGTGTTTATGGAGGTTAGATGAGGGTGTCGGCTCTCCTAGAACTGAAGTTACCGATGGCTGTGACCCATCGTGTGAGTGTTGGGAACTGTTCTCTGTAAGAGCCTTCTGAGGGCTGAGCGTACAGGCCTATCATGCTTGGTCTGATTAGAAGGATTTAAGCTAAGCAGATTGATTTGGTTACAAAGGCCACTTATAGTTGATTAAACTTTATTTATTGTAAATTGGCACTAAACGTGAGTGAGTAAGATTGAAATGTTTTAGTTTGCATCTATAGTCCATGTTGCTTTTGTCCTAAGTCTGTTCTCTACATTCTGTTCTTTCCCTCCTTCCTTGGCATACTTCTATGCATGGCCTTGTGGGTGGATTCTGGACCATCTGGTACTTCAGAACAATTTAAAACTGATTCTGTTGACTCTGCTCTGAGCCACACTTGGTGTAAATGTCCTGATTTGTGTTTGTGCTTGATAAGTCTTCTCTCGTATATTTCCACTGCTTTTCATGACTGATTTTCCTTAGCACATGAATTTTGGCAGTGTCAGTATGCATGGATTAAGGTGTCAAAACTTCTTTTCTTGTAAACCCCCACCCCCGTCCTATTATAAAAATTTAATAAACTTTGTGATTATGAGATGATCTTTAAAAAAGGGGGGGGATTGTTTGAAATTGGGAATAAAAATATCAAAATCGTGATCTTCCTGCCTCAGCATCCCTAGTGTGGACATAGTCACTTTATTTTTATTTTTTTACAGATAAGGCCTCACATAGCTTAGGCCAATCTTGAACTTGCTTTATAACTGAGGGTAACCTTCATCTCCTGATCTTCTATCCTCCTGCCTTTAGCTGCTAAGGTCTAGCTAGCATTACAGATGTGCACCACCATTCCTTTTCTGCTTATACTTTTGAAGTCTAAGAATCCTCTGCCAGATCCAAGATTATAAAGATTTGTCTTCAACACACACTTTTTTCTAAAAACAGGTTTTACTGTGTACTGTGTGGCTGGCCTGGAATTTAAGATTTCTCTGGTTCTGACTACTGAGTATTGGGATTAAAGGGTTGAGTCAAAACACCAGGCCAAGAAAGTGTTTTGTTTTTTTTTTTGTTTTTTGTTTTTTTTTTAAGTTTTAGGCTTTATATTGTTCCTTGATTGATACATTTTTAGCTAATTAAAAAAAGATTTTTAAACACTTATTTGTGTGTATGTATATGTGTGTGTGTACGTGTATGTATGTGTGTGTGTGTGTATGTATGTATGTATGTATGTATGTATGTATGTATGTATGTATGTATTAGGTCAAAAGACAGCTTGTGGGAGTTAGCTGTCACTCTCTACCATAAGGATTCTTGCTGTTGAACTCAGGTTGCTAGGCTTAGAGACATGCACACTTACCCACTCACTGCTCTATCTCTGGTCGTTTGAGTTAATTTTTGTATAGGATGGGACGGATCCAATTCATATTTTTGCTTGTTGGTATGTTTTAGTTGTGGTGCAGCATCCCATAAATGATGAATTTATTCTGAATTCATAATTCTGTTCTATTCATCTGTTTGTCTAAACATGTACAGTGCAGTGTTCTTTTTCTTCCGAGACAGGGTTTCTCTATGTAGTCCTGGCTGTCCTGAAACTTGATCTGTAGACCAGGCTGATCTCAAACTCACAGAGATCCTCCGCCTCTACCTCCAGAGTGCCGGGATTTAAGGCAGGCACCACCATTGCTCAGCTTTATTATATATTTTAAAACTTTTACTCAACAATGCCTTAATAGTTTTTCGGAAACTCTTTTACAGTTTTTAGATGTGCTCCTAAATATGCTGTTCTTTTTTATGCTGCTGTCAATGGAATTTAAGTTTATCTTCAAACTTACTGTGAGTGCATAAAATACAATCACTTTTATATATTGATTTTTATTTCTTATAACCTTGGTAACTTTGTTCATTTTAATGGATTCTTTATAAAGGATCTTATTCTCTGTTAATAGGGATCTACCTCTTCTAGTCTGGATGCTACTTATTTCTTGTTTTTGTCTATATTTCCCCTCCAACTAGCCCCTCCATTATAATAATGAAAAGATGTGGCAAGCATAGACATGACGTGCCAGTCTTTGGGAAAAACCATGTTTGTATATAGCATAGCCTCATCACTCATACACCTACAGAAAGAAACTGAAAAAATATATTTATAAATGCATATATACAGACTGTGTAGTAGTATGTAGCAATTTTTTTTTTTTTTTTTTTTTTTTTTTTGGAGACAGGGTTTTTCTATGTAGTTCCGACTATTTTGGAACACTCTTGGTAGACAAAACTGGCCTTGAACTCACAGAGCTCTGTCTACCTCTATGCCTGGCTTGCAACTTACTTTTTAAAAGAAATTTCTCTTATATTTATGGATATATGTCAAAATTGATAAAGAATAATGCTTTTAATTTATAACAGAACTTAAATTTTTTATGTAGACAACTGTGATTTAAAAGTTTCCCTTTAGAAATTTCACTTCATTGCTAAAAAGGCTCATGTGCAATTTTTGTACAATTATTTTTAGGTTTTTATTTTTTCCAAATCAAAACTTCATCTCACTATATAACTATTCTTGTTATAAAGGATCTTCGGAGAATGCATAGTGCTTACTGAGAATGTAAAACCGTATATAATCCTATTTCCCAGAGACAACCTCTGTGAACACTTTAGTCATTCCTTTTGGATATTTGTGTTCATCATGTGTGCTTTTTTAACATCTAAAAAGTGATCATGTTTCTAGTTAAGCAACAGTGACAAGAGCTGGTTTTACTGAGGCACATAAAAACATTCTGAGTTCATCTTGCTTGATATGAGTGACTTGGCAATTTGGATGACTTTTTCTGCTCTTACCTGTAATTACATTCGTGTAGTAATAGACTTTGCTCACCTTAATAAACTCCTGCCTTCTTACATGTTTTCGCAGTAGCTAGTGAATCTATATAGTACTGATGGATAAAGTACAGTTTGGAGCTCACAGGTTTCTTTTGGGGCGGGGGCGGAGGTTGGTGGTTGGAGACAGAGTTTCTCTGTGCAGCCCTGGCTATCCTTGAACTCAGAGATCTCTACCTGTCTCTGCCTCCCAAGTGCTGGGGTCAAAGGTGTTGCCACCACTGCCTGTCTTTTTTTTTTTCTTTTCTTTTTTTTTTTTTTTCTTTTTTTTTTTTTTTTTTTTCGAGTTGGAGACTGAACCCAGGGCCTTGCGCTTGCTAGGCAAGCTTTTTACCACTGGAGCTCAGAATTTATTATTTATGATTTTAAAATTTTCCTTTGTATGCCAATTTAGTAAAATCAACTCTTTATTATCTTTGATTTTTTTTTTTTCAAAACAAACATTTTCCTTTAGGTCGGTAATCATATACTTTTTTATTTTAACTCAAACTGGGACATTTTTAAGAATGAAAAGAGATGTTACAAATATTTAACATTCTACACATTTGGAGGATAGTTCCATTTAGTTCTCTTTTCTCTTTTGAGCTAGGCTTTTACCTCTGTAGCTTAGGCTGGTCTTGACATTATGTAGCCCAGGCAGCCTTGAAGGCGTGTACCACCATTGCCTCAATTTCCATTACTGGGATTATAAGCGGGAGATTATAAGTGCTCTGTTTATGTGTATTTCACATGTTCTATTGAGTTTAGATCCCGAATTTTGTACACCTTTTATATTTTATCCCTTTCTAATATAGAATAGAAATTTATCCAGTTAAAAATGAAAGACTCTTGATACAGTTAACTTCCAGAGCAAAATACAGAATTCCAAAATGAAGTCTTCTGTTCTGTTTTACTTCTTATCATTTTGTTCATGTCTCCTGTGCTTTTGAAATCTGCAATTACTGTCATAGCAAAAGTTGTTAATAAAATTGGTAATTGCTGTGCCTCAAAAGCTAAGTTTCTTTTGGAGCTTTTTCCATTTGTGTGTGTTGTGTGTGTGTGATATGTTCATGTGCATGGGCCTCTGTCATGCAGAGGACAAAGATGGATGTCTGATGTCTTTCTGTTGTTGTCCACCTTGCTCCCTTCATATGGGGTCTCGGAACCAGAAGCGCTCCATTTCTACTAGGCTGGTTGGCCAGCAAGCTCCTGGGATCCACCTGTTGATTTCCTTAGTGCTGGGCTTGTGGGTACACATGTCCTGCCTGGTTTTTATGTGGGTTTTGGGGATTTGAACCGAGGTCCTCATGTGCGCACATGAAACTTCCTCACTGAGCCATTTCCCCAGCCCACATTTTTTTTTAAAGACAGAATTTCATGTTGTTTTCATTGAATTTTAATCCTTGATTAAACCAGTTGATTTCCAACTAGTTTTGTACAGTATGTCACCAAGTTTTGGAGGACTTAGTTTTAAAAATATTTACCACTAAGGCACTTAGGCAAGATTTATAAGGCAACTTGTGACATTTATAAAGACTCCAGCTGTTAAAGTCTGATGAACCTGTTACGTTGCCATGTTGAAGTACTTGTTTGCATTCCACGCTGGCTTCATCCATAACATCTAACTATTTATATATGAAAGCATCCGTGAATGTCGACATTCAGCATTAACCGTGACCCTGAAACTTCCATAATCAGTAGCCTTGAAGGTTTCCTGCAAGTTCTTTTCTGCCCACCCATTTTCTGGAAAAATGAAAATAAAGTGCTTAGTTTTGTGTTAAACAGCTTTTTTTTTTTTTTTTTTTTAGCTCATTGCTCCTAAAAGGGCTCATATTAGATAATAAAACAGTGATTACCGAACAGCAGAACAAGTAATTATAAGACTACTATACAAAGAATAGGAAAATAACTGCTAAATTGTCAGGCTATTGATTCCTTGTAGAGTGTTGATTTGTTCCTAACCTGTCTCCTCACTGCAATAGCTAGCTGGGAGCCAGGTGACCTTCTGTGTCACTGCACGTGCCACTTTTCTAGCCACACTACCAACAGCACCACTAGCAAATACTTTTATTTTACAAGACATTAAAGAAGAAGTTATTCATATTTCTTGTGTCTGGGGATATATTTTTCAATGGGTCTGCTTGGTTTCTTTAAAAAATTAAAAAATAAGTTAATTTATATATTGACGGTGGTGTGTGCTGGCTCATGTGTGGAGGTTGGAGGACAACTGTGGAAGTCAGTTCTCTTCCTCTGCCATGTGAATCCTGGGATGAGCTCAGGGGTCAGGCTGCTCAGCAAGCCGCTTTGCCAAATTTATGTCTCTGCTCATTTTCTTTGAAAGAAAGATGTTCTGATGACTCTGGAACTATCAGTTGTCTTTCAAATGCTGTCAGTTGTTTAATTTGTTACAATACTTAGCCCCTATTAACATATACTGTGGTTAGGAGTTCGTATACAGTGAAAGTATACTAAGTCCGACCAGGTTTACATTAATTATTTCAGTGTAATGAATAATAATAGTTCATTTTTAAAGTGAGAAATCCGAGACAACTAGTGACGACCTGAATGAGCTGACAGGACAACAAACTGAATCAAGGCTGTCCTAGGCGATCCATGGGCATCTTAGGAAGCATAGTGGAGTGGGAAAACCGGAATTTATATTCTGATTTTTCTCTCTCTCTCTGAAAAGTGAACTCTGAAACTGGTGGTGCACACCTTTAATCCCAGCACTTGGGAGGCAGAAGCAGGTGGATATCTGTGAGTTCCAAGACTGCCAGAGCTACACAGAGACTCTGTCCCCAAAAACTAAAAATCAAAGAATTTTTTTTTCAGGAAAAGCAGAAAGTAAGAGATATATGTATATGTCTGGTATATACATAATATATCTGGAATATATATTGATTTATACACAGTATATATTCCACTATGCATGTGTATTTCTACCTATGCTCTTCTTCTCCCTCCCGTCAGGTCTTTCTCAAATAATACCCCTTTTTTGGACATTCAGATTGTTAACTGACATTTAAAATTATATCTTAAGTTACTTCCTATGTTCTTCCTATCTTTACACGTGCCTCCCCCCACCACACAGTCACTCTTGACTTTGTTTTCCTTTGTGTATCCTCATTTCTTTAACTTCTACTCATGAAATAATGGTGCTCTTTATAAATTGTCTTCTACAAAATCTTATACTGTTCTCTCCTGTTCATAAGTTCTTTTTTCTTTGTATATGTGTGTGTGTTTGAGACATGGTCTTGCTGTATAGGTCGGACTGGCTTCCATTCTACCAGCCACCATGTCCATGCACTACCTGTTTTGTACAGATGCAGCTGAGCTTTGTTAAATGCATGCATACATGCATGTTATTTCTAAGTAGATAGATCCACCCTCTTTTCTTCCTTCCACAATTTTAAGTTTCTGCTTTCCTGTCACCTTGGAACCTTCTTAGATGACCTTCTTTGCCCTGAGCATTCTTCCGTCTTCCTGCACAGACAAACCTGAGCTTTTGAGCATTGGTACTTCAGGCTGCCTTGCAGATGAGCTATTGTGTTCATCTGCTGAACAAGGAACCCTTTGAACGGGGGTGGGAAACGAGTGGCACTGCCTGCAAATGAGCAATTCAAGTCTGGTGACATCAGATCATCATCAGTACAACAGTTTGTGTACCACAAATTGTTTGTTGTTGCTGTGGTCACAGTTTTACGCCAATTTATATGCTAGGCTAATGCTTTCCTTCTGTACTGCATCTCTTGACTTCTATTGATTACTTTATTGAAGTAGACTTTGAATTGGTTTTTAAGTACTATGGATACTTGGGTAGAGGATGGACATTTTGTAGAGAACTTTAAACTGACTTCTGTTATATATTGGGTTTCTGGGTAGAATTACGATTGAATAAAACTCTTAGATTTTGTTTTCCTGGTTCTTTGTAACCTGTGACTGTTCACTCATTTTCCTCTTTGTCCCCAAAGAAGAACAGATCCCTTCCCCCCCAAAAAACCAATCTTTCTGAAATGATCTTAACTTTTTGTCTTTGTTTCTCAAATATATTTTGAATGAATGCAAACTATATCACAAGAAGTTATTGGATAAAATATAATTGCTATTTATTTCTATTTTAGTTGTCAAGTGGGAATCCTGTATATGAAAAATACTATAGACAGGTAAGATTTTACTAATTGTATTCTGAATTGAACATAAAATATGCTATCAATTGTAGATTATATGCACGCAGATAAGCAGTCACTAAATATGTTTGATATGTTATACTTTCAACTTTTTGGGCTTTAGCCTCTAGTTTTGAGTACTTGATACTGTGATACTGTTTTTGTTTTGAGAGGGTCCTGCTAGGTGGTCTCTGCTGGCCTTTTAGTATATAATCCTGAAGCGGGAACCTAAGGGCTCTTTGGAAAGTCAGTTGTGTTAGATGGTGTTTTGCTGGGACAAACACAAGAAGGAGTGATTTCCTGAAGTGAACACAGGTGAAAGACTAAGACAGACTCGTGAAGGAATGTTTCACTGAACAGACACAGGAGAGAGGATGTTCTGCTAAAGCAAGCATGTGAAAGGACACGTGATGAAAGATTTCTTTGCTATTGGCACGCATGTATCGGTCCACCTTACATTGTGTAGCTGGGCTGCATTTGTTGGGACTTCTCAGACTTGGGCTGATTGGATGTCTGTGCTGAGGCAAGACACGTGGAGGACACCTGATGTTTGGAGGACTCCATGGAGTGACTGAGAGAGAGAGAGAGAGAGAGCTTGGCTTGCTGGTATAGATAGCTCAAAACTTGTGGGTTTCAAGCTGATCCCTCCTGTTGTCTTGAGCCAAGACTGGGGCCTGGCTGTCTCTGCTAGGTCAAGTCACCACTGTTGCTAACCCAAATCTATAGAACTGAACTATAGAACTGATGTATCCTTGAAGTGTTTGTGAGTGGATCAAGCTGCTGCTGTCTGTTAGCCTGTGAACTGAAATGCTGATATCCAGACAACAGAGATGGGAGTAGCTCCAAAGAACCTTTCTAAACAGGTCCACTTCCTTTTTCTTTCCCATTACGTCTGGTGAGTGGTGGGCAATAAAAGAGGTTAAAACATTTAATAACTGTCACTAAAAATAGGATTTGAAAAAAATTAAACTTACATAATTCTATTTCAATCTCTTGAGTGCTGAGATTACAAGCATACACCAAACACTGGCAATTAGCTCTCAGAAAAATGAAAGATAATTTAGTTTCCTTAAATATTAGTGTTTAAAAAAATCTATAGAACATTAGATACATTTATTCAGATAAAAATATCCAAATTAATGTGTAAGCCAAATAGGAATAACTATTACATGTTTGTTTGTTTGATGGTTTGGTGGTGGGTTCTTGCTCCATAACCTGGATGGCTTGGCACATAGTCTGATTTGTCATAACCCTCCTGCATCAGCCTCTAGTGCTGAGATTATAGGTGTGTGCCATTATACCTGTTTTATTTAAGTAAGTTTTACAGACTGGAAGCATGGCTGTCACACACAGTAATTGAGCATGGGCTGAGGTGTAGCTCTTTGGTAGATTAAATGTTCAGCATACATAAAACCCTAGGTAGGTTTAATTCCCACCAACCAACCAACCAAAACTTGTATCAAGGCTTTGGTTAATTAATTACTCAAGGAAATGTTCAGATATAAAATTAAGAATGTGATAATATTTGTTAATCCTAGCACTTAATGGAGGAAACAAAAGGATCAAGAGTTCAAGATAATTCTAGGTTATATAATGAGTTTGAGGCCAGTGTAAGCTATGTGATATTCAACCTTGAAAAGCACTAAAAGTGAAAATGAGAATATGTGTTGTAGTGATTCATACTCAACCAGAAAATTCATTTGCATCTGAATGGACAAGAGTCATTTGCATTTTAAGAGTTCTATTATTTCTCATTTCACAGTTTAAAGCATTATTAAAAAGCTAACCAGGAGCACATACATATTTTAGATCAGATAATATCCTGATGTTCTAGATCTCTCCCCACCGCCTCAATATTTTTGAGATAGTTTTATGTACCCTAGGCTGGCCTTGAAGTAGCAGAGTATGATTTGAACTTTCTGTCTCTGCCTTCCATTTGCTGTGATTACAAGTGTATGCCCCTGTGCCCAGTTTCATTTGCTCATTTCTATGTACTCATTTCACAGAAAACTTGTGCAATTATAGAAAAGACTGGTCTCATTTGGCTTGACTGTCTTCCTCACTTTAGAAGATACTAATTAGCCAGCTTAGAGAACCCTTCAGTTTTGACTTCTAAGTCTACTTGTAAGTAGTACTTGTGTACTACTTAGCAGCCTCTAAGTCTAATTCTTAAAAATATGTAGAGTCTGATGTATTGATAATTTTAAGCACATACACACATACTTCTTAAGAGTGGGATTCTTGTTGCTCAAGAGGGTCTTGGACATGAAGGCTCAAGTCATTCTGTCTCATCCTCATGAGTAGCTGAGATTACAGGTATTATTATGCTCAATTTGACTTTATGCTTTTTTTTTTTTTTTTAAATCTTTTGAGGTGAGATTTAGCCTGGACTCAAACCCATGATGGGTTGAGGATAACTTTGTACTTCTGATACTTCTGCCTTTACTTTCAAGTGCTGAGGTTACTGTTTTGCCCACCACACGCCAGTGTTGGTTATAATTTTTACAGTGTCTTGCTGTGTAGCCAGACTCTCTTAAACCTTAGAGCCACCGTCATGGCCTTCCCAGTGCTGGGATTGGGTTGGCGTATTGTAGCTCAAGCTGACCTCAAACTTGCTGTTATAGCAGAGGCTGTCCTAAATGGCTGATCCTCCTACCTTTGCCTCTGAAATGCTAGCGTTATAGGTGTTTGCCACCATTTCTGGCTTCATTACTGGTTTTTTATTGAACTTTAAACTTTGCTTATTTGTTCTTCAGGCTTTTGGTTAGGATCGAAACCTTAGAAATTCTTTTTACCATATTTCCACTTGTACTTATAAATAAGAATTGAGTTTTCCCCAGATATGCTCAAGTTCTTAGTTAAAACCCTTACTACTTGTGATGGTGAAACTTTATAAAACTGATATTTCTCATTCTGTGTGTGTGTGTGTGTGTGTGTGTGTGTGTGTGTACGCGCACATGTATACTCCCTCATGTATATGAAGGCTAAAGAAGTGTCTTTACTCAGGTGCCCTTCACCTTTTGTTTGAAACAAGATCTCTCTTGTTGTGTCTTTGGTCAAATATGCTAAGCCAGCTGACCATTGAGCTGGGATCCTGGGATCCACCTGTTTCTGGATCTCATTTTCTCATTGCAGGAATTGTAGGTCACCACCATCCCCAGCCTTTTACTTGAGCTCTGTCATCCAAACTCATGATTTACAGCTTTCTAAGCATGAGTTCTAAGGCTGACAGAGCTGTCTCTTTCCCCCGACCCATGCCCAATCTTTCTAGGAGAGACTTCTAGATAGTGACTCCACATCAAGTCACTTTCTTTACAGATAGCTTGTCTGTCAGAGTAAAAGAGAATTGTTCTTAAATAGGCCTTATATTGTATACTTGATTCATTTAATTATGTCCTTTTAAAAAGAAATTTAATTTAGAAATTGTTGAGTCTTTGTGATAATAATATCACAAAAAGTTGTTCAGTAACAACTATTGATTTGATACTCTGATGCATCAAAGAAATCAGGTCCTATCAGGTCCAGGAAAGTGTTTCTATTCAGTTTACTAAAATGGATCCTACTAATTATGTAATGAGATAGCGGAAGAAGAAAAAAAGTACTTTTTTCACACATTTTGATATGAGGGTGTACTTCACTGATAGACTGCTTGTTTACTATGCATAAAGTCGTGGGTTCTGTCCCAAGCACTGGAGGTGAGGTGGGGTTAGGGTTGGGGTGGGGAATGACATCCTTAAGGCTTCCTAGGCAGGTATAGTGTAGATAGTACACAGTGATCCCAGAACTTGGGAAGTGGAGAGGGGGTGGGAGGGCGCCAGCAGTTTAAGCTCAGCCTGGGCTACATGAGGCCTTGGCTTTTGAAGCAAAAAATGAAAAGCAAAACTAAGATGAATAAAGAATAGGGGAAAGGACTTGTGGTGACTGCCCAGGGAAAGGCACTTGCTGTATGAGTCTGATAGCCTGAGCTTGATCCCCAGGACCATGGTGGAAGAAAAGAACAGACTCTCAAAAGTTGTCCTCTGACCTTGACACATATACCATGACCCTACCCACATCACATACACAGAGAAATAATTTTTAAAAATTATTTTAAAAGATTCCCTTGAAACTCTCTAAACAATAGAAAAAGAAGAGAAGAGAAAAAGGGAGACGATGTGAGGCAGGAGGATCACTTGAGCTGGCTAGTTCAGAGTTAGCTCAGAGAACATAGCGGAAATTTTTAAAAAATAAAATCAAGTAATCCTAATAGAGGGCTGTGTGTGTGCATCATGGGAGAGTGTCTACATATGGGAGACAGTAAACACCATTAAATTGTAAACAATTTGTTCAGTCCTGTATGATTATTTTTTGGCTTGTGTCAGGAGTTTGCTTTGGTGTAGTAGATCAACTTCCAGGCTAAAAAGAGGCAAAAGGCCTAATTCAGTTTGCTAGTATAGTCTAAAAGTTATTCAGGTGTCTTTTTTCTCCTTTTTGAGATAAGTTTTTTTTTTAATTTTTAAAAAATTTATTTTTTCTTTTATGTTATAAATACACTGTTGCTATCTTCAGACACACCAGAAGGGGGCATCAGATCCCATTACAGATGGTTGTGAGCCACCATGTGGTTGCTGGGAATTGAACTCAGGACCTCTGGAAGAGCAGTCAGTGCTCTTAACCACTGAGCCATTTCTCCAGGCACCCCCTCCCCCTTTTTAAGACAGGATTTTTCTGTGTAACCCTGGCTGGATGTCCTTGAAATCAATCTGTAGACCAGGCTGGCCTCAAATTCAGAGATCTGTCTGCCTCTGCTCTGCCTCTGTAGTACAGGGATTAAAGGGATGCACAGTCACCACACGGCTATTGAGATGATTTTATGCAGCCCAGACTGGCCTTGAAATTAACTGTGTAATGGAGTTGTGTCTTGAATTTCCAATTCTCTTGCCTCTTCCCGAGTGTTGGGGTTAACGGCATGCGCTGGGGTTGGAGAGATAGCTCAGGAGGTAGGTACGCTGGCTACCCTTTCCCAGAGGATCTGGGATCAATTCTAGCACCACATGTTAGCTCAGAAGCATCTGTATCTCCAGCTCCAGGGAGTCCAGTACTCTCTTCGGCCTCTGTGGGTATTGAGCATGTACGTGGTATGCAGACGTATATGCAGGCAAAACACAGCACACAGAAAACAATTTTTAAAAAGACATGTGCCTTCGTGTCTGCTTTTTATTATTATTCTTCCTTTACTATACTGAGATCAAACATAATTCTTTATACATGCTAGGTCAGTGCTCTACCACTAAGCTGTATTCTGAGCTCAGAAGTCACTTCTTTTTAAGTGTTGAAATTTAAATCCTTGGTGAGACTGTGAAACTTTGCTGAGGACATGGATTCTAGCTTGTAGTTTATAGCAGAGAACCTTTTGCAGGAACCAGGACTGTAGAAACAGCCTGTAGGTGAATGTAAATGGGTATGGCTGCAAGAATGGAAGATTGTAAGATTACATATTAGGATACAGTATATAAATACTTAATGGATTCCATCTATGTTTTCTCTGAGTGTACTGATAAGCTGGGTGTGAATTTTCCTTTTAGACCATGGTAGACTGTGGTCAGGAAGTGGTCAAAGAAAAGTAGTTCTGGAGAGTTCTAGAGGCACGTTTCCTGATACTTTCTGTACTCCCCCCCCCCAAATTGAAGGATTAGATTGTTTGTTTGTTTGTTTGTTTGTTTTTCTTGAGTGCCTGATCTGGCCTGTTCTTTCCTTTGGAAGTTTTTTTTTTTCTTTTGCTTCTTTGTTGGTGCTTTGTAGAATACTTTGTGTGTTTACAGAGAATTTAGTCTTTAAACTAGAAACACAACTAGTTCATGAATATCCTAGTATAATATTTCCTTTCCCATGAATTTTTAAGATTTACTTTTCATAGTTACAAATAGAAATTTAGAAAAATCTTTACAAAAATGGGTTTTGGGGTTTTTGTTGTTGTTTTCTTGTTTGTTGTGACTGCATTCTGTCTTAAAGTCCCCATCAATGGAAATGATGTTTTTCTTTGTGTAGTAGATAAACTAAAATGACTTACTGCTTGGTTTAGAGCTTTGATTTTTTTTTTTAATATTACAGTTTCTAAGAGTAGATATAAAAGCAGTTGATCTAAAATTATTTGAAGAGGCAGATAATATAAATAACTATTTCAGTTAGTCAGAAGACCTCAGGAATTCCTTTTTTTCTTTTATTGGCACTTAAATGACAACCATAAAAATGGGGAGCTAGAAGATGTAGTTGATGTTCTGACTACTCACTTGTTTTTCCTAAGCTTGTTCTTTCACTTGGATAACAGACACGACACATATTTTGCAAATTGATTCCTGTCTAGATGGTACCATTCTTTTAGGCTCTGCAGAGTCCTTGCCCTTGTTAGCAGAAGGATTCTGGTTCCAGTTCTTAAGTTAGGGAGAGGAGATAGAGAAGTAGTGGTAATTTTGATCTTGTGTTTTATTGTCTGCTTCCTGTTTTCTGTCTTTTCAGGTTGAAGCAGGCAATACTGGAAGGGTGTTGGCTTTAGATGCTGCTGCATTCCTGAAAAAGTCAGGGCTTCCAGACCTGGTTCTTGGAAAGGTAGTGTGTATTTATTATAACTAGATTATGCATGAGTGTGTAGAAGCATAGTGAAACTGCCAGCAAACTCAGAAGGATACAGTCAGGAGACACAGGTTAGAGCTGAGTCATGGAAGCAGTGAAAGGAACAGGATGGGGTGTTAGGATGTAATGATTATCCTTCTGAGAATTAAAGTGGTGCTGAACACTTTAGAAACATCACTTTGAAGAGGATGAAATGAGAAAGTAATGGTGCCTTTGAGTATTGGTAAGAAGCGGGGCAGAGTAGGAATCTTGCTATCCACTCAAACAACTGGCCCTATCCTTGCCTCTTTTGTAAAACTGCCCATGTTTAATGTACAAAGTAGAGTGAGGGAATGAAAAGAACAGAGGTAGAAGGCCCCTCTATGCCAAATTGTTATGTATGATATTGATATATAATAAGTAAAATCTTGAAAAATATTCAATATTAATAATTTCATGATTCACAGATAACCATTAACTCTCCATAAGGGAAAAAATTTATCTTATTAAGAATTAAAATCAGGGTAGTGTGTTTCAGTAGACAGCATTTGATTCAAAGTTAAGCCCTGGGCTGGTGAAAGGGCATTTGACTAAAAGTTGGAACTTGGGTTTAATTTTTCCCTTATTCCTTTAATGTTCTTAAGACAGATCATCTAACCTAGGCCTTCATGTCTTTGAAAGAGTTGCACTGAATAATTTTTAATGATTCTTGGATCTGTTTATATAGGCCATAAAGTTATAAATGACAGGAACTTGATTTATCTTTTAAATGATTTTTGTTAATATATATATATATATATATATATATACATACACACACATACATATATAAAGATTGATTCTGTTTTTCTCTTAAATTTCAGATTTGGGATTTAGCTGACACAGATGGCAAAGGTGTCCTGAACAAACAAGTAAGATTGAAAGATTCATGTGAAATTTTTTTTTTTTTTTTTTTTTTTTTGGCTAATTTGAAAGAAAAAGTAGCCGTTTTTTTTTCTTTTAAGCCCAAAATTTGCTTTTCAAGATCATGTGTCCCATCATTGAAAGTATATCTAATGACTGATTTCTAAAACTTGGTGACATTGTTTTTTTTTTTTTTTTTTTTTTTTCGGAGCTGAGGCCCGAACAGAGCCTTGTGCTTGCTAGGCAAGCGCTCTACCACTGAGCTAAATCCCCAACCCCGACATTGGTTTTTGAAGCATATATCTATGTATATTATATATGTTACATATTATATAAAATGTTATATATTTGTATATCAATATATAGATATCTATTAATAGGTATATGTTATATATCATATATAAATATGTATATATTAATATGTATCATCTATCCTACAGGGAGACTTTGTTTTTTGTATTTTATTAATTAAATTTCTTGAATATATGAGATCATAAGTAAACATTGGTTTTATAAGTAGGTGTTCAGCCCAGACCTTTGAAAGGAGTCTTTGGAGGTAATCAAACCTGAATTCTTGTTTTACTTTTTATGTGTAAACCAAAAGGTAGTTTACAAGATGGAACTACCCTCTAGTCTATGAATATATGAAAGGTTATAGCCACAGATACTGAATACCATGTAGATGTACTTTATGTTCGGCTTGTTGAAAATTTACTATGTCCTGATACTCTTGCTTAGCACCAACTGTGTAAAGCTCATTTTCCCTATGAAAATAGCTAAAGCAGGGTCAAACCAGAAAAAGAATGAGAATAATAATTAGATGATAGAGTCAAAATACCCAGCCTCATTTATAGGAAAAGTATACTATGTGTATGGTTGTTTTACTTGCACATATGTGCATGTCCTTGTATCACATGTGTGCCTGGTGCCTGCAGGGGATAGGGCATTGGATTCCGTGGAACTGGAATTATAGACAATTGCAAACTGCCATGTGGGTGCCAGGAATTGAGCCCATGTCCTCTCTCTAGCCTCAAGAACACCCAGGATTTCAGGACTATATTATAGTTGTGCTTATTGAAGGTTCTGGGAAGAAGGGCCAGTTTAAGGCACTGAGGACAGTGCCACTCAGGTATCACCAACTCAGACAGCAAGTATTTGTTAAGAGCCACGCTTTATAAATGCAGAGGTGACAGTGACAGATATAGCTCCTTTTAGGAGTTTGTAATATAAAAACTGCTTGTAGTCCTGGACATTGGACGAGTTTGAGTGTCTTTGTGATATCCAGGTTGCTAGATGTATGAGTCTGCCCTTGAAGTTTGAGTTTACATTGAAGGCATAGTGTTTTATTTTGGCATTTTGAAGAACTATTTGTGTTGAGCCACAGTTAATTAAAGTTCCAGTCCACAATTATTTGGCTGCATTGTTTTTGCGTTTGTGACAAAGCAAAACATCAAAGCAGAAAGGCATGGTGAATAAAAGCTTGCTCACCCCATTGCTGGTGACCTACATAGGTCCTCCCTCTAAAAGTTTTTTCACCTGTTGGTAACACCACCCAAGAGCATGCCTTTAGCATATGAGCTTGGCATATCAGGAGACATTTAAGATCCAAACTATAGCAAAGGTATAAGTTTTTAAAAAGGTGTGTATTTAGTGTGTATATGTGTGTGTATATATATATATGTGTGTGTGTGTGTGTCTGAGTACAGATCTACTTACGCCCTGGTGCACATGGAGATCAGAGGACAACCTCTCTGGTGTTAGTCTTCACTCTCAACTTTGATTGAGGAGGATTTCTTTGTAGTTTTCAGCTGCACATGCCAGGCTAGCTAGCCCGTAAGGTTCTGCAGATTCCCTTCTCCACCTCCGATCTAGCCATAGCATGCTGGGATTACAAATGTGTACTGATACATGCAGCTTTATGTGTGGTCTAGAGATCTGAACTTCAGTCCTCACTCTTGCATGGCAAGCACTTTATCCACTGAGCCATATCCCCAGCCCAAAGGTAATACTGTTTGAATTATCCTATGAAAGAAAGAAAAGAAACCAACATTGAGAATTTGTATAACAAAATGACACTTAGTGCTTTCCTCCTACAGAACTGTTTTTATTTCATTGCTCCTAATACATTGCAAAGTGATATCATTAGATAGTCCTCCTTTCAGATTTGAGTTTTATTTAATTTGCTCAAGGCATTGCAGCTATAAATAGCAGAGCTAGAATTTAATGGAGAATTACTTCACTTCAGGGCTCATGCATACTGTAGAAATGGATCTGATTCTTTAAGCATAGCTGAAGAATCCCAGCATTGGAAGCTTAGTGGTACAAACAAAACGTCAGCAGAAGAGACATGGGAGTCAAAGGAGAGAGAAGTGGGGGTGCTTCATGATGCTTCATAGATGAGACGAGCTTTGAAGCATCATTTTTGCCTGAGTTACTAAGACTATAAGGAGGATGAAGGAGCTAGGAGGTTATTTGTGACTTAGGCAGTAGTTTTCAGCTGTGAGAATTGAAGTCTGATTACACAGAAACTTTTTAGGTAAAAGAGAAAAAAAAGGAGAGAGAATAAGAGAGAAAGTAAGAAAGGAAGAGAGCAAGACAGACAGACAGACAGACAGACAGAGACACACACACACACACAGAGTGAGTTCTACTGGAGATAAAACCGAGGGTCTGTCATGTATGTGAGACAAATAGTCTACCATCGAGTTACATTCCCAGTCCCAAGGAGAATCTCTTGAAAAATTTCAAGAGGCAAGTATTGAGTAGAAGAGAGAGCTTGCAAGGTCAAGGTCAGGAGAAGGTAGGAAGGGAATAGGTGAGAATGGGATGTGGCTACCAATAGTGAAATATTGGATCAGCAACAGGCCTAGGATGTTGAAAAACTGGAAAAAAATCTTACTGGAATAGAACACTCAGAATGACTGCAAACAGACTCAGCTTCTCTACATTTCTCTACTTACTTCACATGCTTGAGTGGAGACTTAAAGTAGCAGGATATGGGCAAAGATTTGGGCGAAGATTTGTGAATATTTTTAAGTCAAGCAGTTAAAATTATTTTAGATACTGTCCAGTTGTTTTCATGTAGTTCTTTTGAACTACCAGTGATTGCCTCCTGGACTCCTGATCCAATTTCAAAATTATAGCTCCCACTCCAGAGGTGACAGTTAGTTTATTATTTCACTTTAGGCTCCCCCACCCAAATGTCTCTCAGTTAATAGACAGCACTTTTTAGTGAGATTGCATATTCTTTAAAGCATGAATATTCTGTGCAGTTTCCACTTCTCATGTACCGTAGTATATTTAAATATTTTTATGTTACTTTTTTAAACTAATGATAATAGATGATAGAAAAATCATTGTACATGTCTTTTTTCCTCAATTTTAAAGCAAATGTTTTTGAAACAAATATACTGTTTTATTTGTTGCTATATAATACTGTGGAATAATTGTGACTTGTTTGTATTTCATATTTTCAAACAATAAAGTGGCTTATAACAAGGTAGATTGGGAAAAAGCTTCTAACATTTATGCTTTTCTTTGTCAGGAATTCTTTGTTGCTTTACGGCTTGTGGCATGCGCCCAGAATGGACTGGAAGTGTCACTGAGTAGTCTAAATCTGGCTGTTCCTCCACCAAGATTTGTAAGAAATGATTTTATATATAAAATTTATTAATTAAAAGATCAGGGCTGGGGAGATGGTTCACTGCATAGAGTGCTTGCGTCTGTAAGCATGGGCTGCTGTCAGATCGATAGAATCCACATAAAAAGCTGGCTTTGTGACCTGCCTGTAATCCCAGAAGTCAAATGAGATGGGATTCCCCAAAGCATTCTGGTTAGTAAATAGTGGGATCAGTGAGCTGAGTCACACGAGAGACCCTGCCCAAGAAACAAAGTGCAGAGTTAATCAAGACAACACCTAAAGTCAGTCTCCGGCCTTTGTAGAAACATACATGATCACACTACATTCAGAAAACAATTATACCACATGATTTGAAATAAAAAGTAAAATTCTAATTTTTTCTACTTTAATCCCTATCACTTAGCTACCTGGTTTTATTTCTTAGTAATTACCACTGTTACTAGTTTTCTGTATGTCTTTCAGAGTTATATGTGCATACAAAAACATAAATACCCATTTCTCAACTTTTTAGTGGTAGCATTTTATGTATTTGATTCCATACCCTTTAAAACAAACATTTTTAAGAGACACTTACATGTTAACATAAACTTTACTTAGTATTTGAATAACATTTTTTGTTTATATTTACTATGATTTATATAAACTCCAGCTAATAGGCATAAAGATAGATTTTTAAGGAGAGTGCTGCAATGAATAGTAATTTTGTTTATATCATTTTCATATGCAGAAATGTAAAAATGAACTCTCAAGAGTGATTGTCTTAGGTTTTTGCATGTAACTCCTGGCAGTGGCCGAGAGACCCTGTTTGTGGGTGCTCTTCTCTCAGGCAGGCAGAGCAGTGGCAGTCCTTTGCTCATCCTAGCCTGATGCCTGGCTTGGTGGTCAAAGCTGTTTCATGCCTGGGGCACATAAGAAACAGACGTTCTGCATGTAGGACCTCACTTTTACCAGCAATGGTCGGCATGTCAGCTCCCTGGTGCTTTTGCTTGCACACTGTTAGCAAACTTAGAGATCCTCGCCAGCTTGCTGGCAAATGGGATGTAAAGTATAAAAAGATTTGTCTTTTTTGCTTATGGGTGAGAGTGATTAATTTTTCTTTTTTTCTGAGACAGGGTTTCTCTGTGCCTTGGTGGTCTTGGAACTCTCAGTAGACCAGGCTGGCCTTGAACTCAGAGATCCACCTGTCTGCCTTCCCAGTGCTGGGATTAAAGGCAGCACCACTACGACTGATTAGTTTTTCTTAAAATACTGAATGGTTTATATTCCACTTATGGGAATGTCTAATTTTAGACTATGACTTTTTCTGAAGTGATTTTTTTCTTCTTGAATTCTAGAGGTTTTTTAACTCTCCATCCATATAATTTGCAAATATACTCTTCAATTTGCCATTTGTATTTTATTGGGTTATGTTATTTGCCCCCACAACAAAATTATGTTATGTAAACAAATTGTCAAGCTAAAACTGATTCTTTTTCTATATTTGTTACTCCTAATGGAGGTATGAGTGGATTCGAATTCATTCTTTTATGATGACTACTGAATATAACTACTGAATAGAATTAATACAATGTATTGAATAATCAATCTTTTTCATACCAGTTTCAAATGCCACATCAGCAATGACCTAAATTTCCATATGCATATTGATGTTTCCTGTTCTTAATTATTGATCTGTTTATCTGTGTGCTGATTTTTGCAATGTTTTGATTATCATTGTTTCAGAAATTATATATGATACAGCTATTATCGGCATTCTAAAGTTTTTCAGAAATTTAATGGCTGTTGTTTTAATTTTAAATTTAATTTTGGTGCTGCTAGAGTTAAACCCAGGGCCTTACACCTACTGGGCAAGTGTTTTATCAACCCCTCTGTTTTTAAACTTGGTATTTTAGAGAGATGGGCTTAACAGTTAAGAGCACTAGCTTCTCTTCCAGAGGACTCAGGTTTGATTCTTAGTACCCACATGGTGGCTTACAACTGTCTGTAACTTCAGTTACTGGGGATTCAACATACTTTTCTGGTCTACATGGGCACCGGCCATACATGTGGTACACAAACATACATGCAGACAAAATAACCGTATACATAAAATAAACTAATAAGGTAGAAATCTAACCAGTTTTGAGAATGTATATTTCTCTGTTTAGACATGACTTACAAGGGTTGTCATAGGTATTTGTTGCCTAGGTATAATTATAGGGATTTTTCAAATGTATTCACCTTTCTTCGGCCATGTAAAGGTATAACTTGAGTGTGCTGCCAATAGGTATCATGACAAGGAACTTACAAATGCTAAACGAGCTTGTTTTTTTTTAGTCTGCTCTTCTTTTTTTTTTTTTTTTTTTTTAAGATTTATTTATTATATACGAGTACCCTGTAGCTGTCTTCAGACACACCAGAAGAGGGCATCAGATCTCATTACAGATGGTTGTGAGCCACCATGTGGTTGCTGGGATTTGAACTGAGGGCCTCTGGAAGAATAGTCAGCACTCTTAACCATTGAGCCATCTCTCCAGCCCCTTAGTCTGCTATTCTTAAACAATACTGGGGAAATGGTTTTTAGTATTTGGTTTAGTTGTTTTTAGTACAACTCTTAGTTGTAGAAGAAATTCTACAGTTATATATGTGTTTTAGGTGTTGTTCCACTGTGAAGTAATTTGGCAAAATGAAAACATTTTTATTTCAGTGGACAATAGATGAAGGCCTAATTAAAATAGTGTTGATATCCAGCATTTTACACAAATATATTTAGACACAAAACCCACATTTTCTTCATTGGTTATGGCATGAGGACTTCACCAGTTCCTTTTCTCTTTATTTCTTAGCATGACTCCAGTAGTCCTCTGCTAACCAGTGGGACCTCAGTTGCTGAGCTCCCATGGGCTGTAAAGGTAAGGACGTTCCTTGCATCTCCTTTGCTTCCTACTTAGAAATACCTTTCTCCCTACCCTCAAAATACACTGTTCTGCGTTGAACTTTCATGTGCATGTTCAGATAGTGTAGGGAAGATACTGGAATTGAAAATCTTGAGGAGTGCTTTAGCTGTTAGATATTTTGTGACATGTAAAAAAACCTTTTCTTTCAGGAACTGAAAGTGTCACTGCTGATGTGTTACTTTGTTGCTGTAGGTCTGTTTGAGGGGACTAGGTGCTCTTCCCAGCATTCCATCTCTGAGATGCTCTGATTCTAATTGGACAGTAGAAAATGGAAACATAGTGGTTCAACTAGTCTTTAGTAGAGACACTTTGAAATTATTTAATATATTTTGATGAGAATGTTTTAAAAAAAATGTTACCTTAAATCTTATCTGCTGTTTGAGGATTTGATTCTTATATGTGTAGTTAAATTCTTTTCATGATTTTTTACCTTGTCATCTGTTTTTTTTATATTGTAGTCTGAAGATAAAGCCAAATATGATGCAATTTTTGACAGTTTAAGCCCAGTGGATGGATTTTTGTCTGGTGATAAAGTGAAACCAGTGTTGCTCAACTCTAAGTTACCTGTGGAAATCCTTGGAAGAGTAAGATAGCAAACTTCAAATGTAGTTTGTTTGTTTGGGAAAATTCATAATGTATAACTCAGGCTGGCTTAGAACTCATGAACCTCTTACATGAGCCTCATGAGTGCTAGGATTACAGTATGTACTAGATGCAATTATATATTCTAATTTTATACTTACCAGGATCACTAATAATATATACAGATCTTATTAAAGTACCAGTATGGAAGTTTTTGTATTTTAACATGTAATTTATTGTCATGGTATTTCTAGTTTTAATTGTTCCCTATAAAATATGAGTGGTTGTATTTAGTTATATATGTAAATCCATTAAGTATTATTTGTATCTTTCTATGTATATGTGAATGATCTTGTTATTTTGACAAGTTCTAAGGACCATTTATATTTTTTAAAAGATTTATTTTTATTTTTAATTGTGTGTGTGTGTGTGTGTGTGTGTGTGTGTGTGTGTGTGTGTGTGTGTGTGTGAATACAGATGCCCATAGAATATAGACCAGGTATGGGATCCCTGGATTTGAAGTTACAGAAAGCTGTGAACCAACATGTGGGTGCAGAGAATTAATTCAAGTCCTCTGGAAGAGCAGGAATGCTCTTAATTGCCATCTCTCCAGCCCAGACCATATGTATTTTGTGTTTTCTATCTTATGCTGTGTAGTATAGGATCTTGTGTTAAGGAATACAACATCACAAGTGTTGTTCTCTGACTAAGCTTTGCGGTTTTTTCCCTAGATGTATGTGAACCTTTAATTCTTTGATCTCACTAATACCTTTACATCTTGGGCTCCTTTATTTCTCCTCATCCTTTTTAAAATTGCATTTTAATTAATTTTGTGTGTGTGTGTGTGTGTGTGTGTGTGTATGTATGTATGTGTGAGTGTGTGTGTATGTATGTGTGTGTATATCTGTGTGTGTGAGCGTGTGTGTATTGAGTATGTGCTGCAGTATGCCATACCCATTAGGGGGCAGTTTGAGGGACTCGGTTCATTCCTTCTACCATATGAGTCCTGGGGATAGGCTCAATTTGTTCGGTTTGACACCAAGTTCCTTTATCTGCTAAACTGTCAAGTTTCTGTCTTTTTGGGGGTTGTTTTGGTTTTTCTTCTCTGTGTGTATTTTGGATGGAAGCCTCGCTTATGTTTTTAAAATTTTCTTACCTTATCTTTGTCTTGTTTAGTTTTTGAGACATGTTCTTTACTTATCCTGGAGCTCTGCCACTCTGGTACTAGGGTTACAGGCCTGCACTACCAACACCTAAGACACCTACATTTTTTTTTAATGATTTATTTTGTGTATATGAATGTATGTTTTGCCTGAATCGATGTATGTATGTATGTATGTATGTATGTATGTATGTATGTATGTACACTTTGTGCATGTCTGGTGCTCATAAAGGTCAGAAGAGGCCATTGGACCCTTGAAAATGTCATTATGGATGGTTGTAAGTCACCATGTGGGTGCTGGGAATAGAACCTGGGTGCTTTGCAAGAGCAGCAAGCACATTGATCTGCTGAGCCATCTCCTGACACCTGCCTTTTTATGTGTGTCTGGGAACTGAACTCAGGCCTTCATGCTTGCATGGCAACCTCTCCTCCCACCCCCGCCCGTGTGTCAGGTGTTCAGTCAGCTGTGTTAGGCACAATGACATGTTGCTGTACAGCCGCCATCACAATCATGACTTTTTTCAGCTTATAAGATTAAAGCTCTATTTTGGTGTCTTCAGAAACTCTTTTTTCTTTATTCAACTTGTGTGTGTTCGTCTATAATTCCATACCTTTATTCTTAGCTGTTTCCCACATTGTTCTTCAGTTTCTTTCTGATGAAATCATAAACTTTAACTTGAATGTCCTACTTTCCTATCTAGATCTTTTTCCTAAATACTTTTAAGACTTTAATTCTTTTACTTGGTTAAGAAAATTTTGATTTTTACCAAAAACTTAAGTTTGCATATGGTAATTATTTGTCTTCTCTTTTGTTGTATTCAGACTTTTGAGAAATGCTAAAATAAATCCCTGATCACTAATTTTATCTGGGTTTCTTTCTCCCTACTGCTTGTCACTTTTGTTCTGTTTCTAATATAATTTCTCTCCTTTCTTCCTTCATGTTTTAAACCATAACCAATTTCTTTACATCCCCAGCTCTTATGTAATACCTTGCTTAAACTATGTAATACCTTGCTTAAACGGCCACAGAGGGTCAAATGCCAGCTGCAGTCCACGTAGTTACTTGACTTTGGGAAAGTCCTTAGAAGAATTGTGTTGGTTTTCAAGTCTTTGACATGGGTGCACATTTCAGTTGATAGGGTTCCAATGACTGAATGTGATAATGTGTGGAATATACTTAATACAGGGCTTGTTACAAACTCAGAATGTTAGATGCTATGGTAGGACGGTGCCTTCACATTGCCAGAGAAGCTTGTGGTACTGTAACTCCTGGGCCATAGGTGCTTCATAAATACAGACTGTGGCCTGTTGTTTTGAGACTGTTTCTCTCTGTAGCCCAGGCTGCCCTTGAACATTTTTTGTAGACCAGACTGGCCTTGAACTCAGATCTGCCTTCGTCTGCCTACGGAATACTGGGATTAAAGGAATGCAGCACCACGTCTGTCAAAACTGATTTTTAAAAGCTCTTTTCTAGTATTGTTTCCAACCTTTTCTATACTGTGTGGTCAGTGTGAGATTCCTAAACTTCGAATATTCCAATTTTCTTTCTTTAAAGTAACCTTCTAGCAACTTCCCATTGCACTTGAGACAAAAAGTGCAGATTCCTTTTAAGATACTTCACCTCAGACACTCTTACTCTGTTAATATACTTTCTCTTCCTGTCCCTAAATAGCACGGAAAGTAGAAAAGCATTAATCTTCTCCACTTTGCTTTTTTTAAGGTTTGGGAGTTGAGTGATATTGACCACGATGGAAAGCTGGACAGAGATGAGTTTGCAGTTGTAAGTAACTAGATGTTCTTAAAATGTAAACTAGTATCGTCTGACAACTTCCCACACCCATACCTCCTGACAGCCTTTTAAAACAGGGCTTGACTTTACGAGCTTCCTACGTGCTTAAATTACAGTGTATATCATCTGTCTTGGGACATTTTCCCATCTTAATTTATGATTAGAATATGCCCGTCAGATTGTAGTTACTAATGTCTTTAGAATGTATAGCTGAATGCATATATTTAATGAGTAAGAGAATGTGTATGTTTTGCCATCATTTTTTTTCTCTCTTTAGGTACATAGGAAAGATACTGTTAATGTGCAATAAAAATGATAAAAGCCCTTGTGTTGATCTGATGTCCACTGAAAGTTAATATTTCTTAAACACAAAGAGAAAAAACACTTGAAGTCAGTGGTTGGTAATAATCCCGAACTCAGTCCTTTCCTTTTCTGGCACCCCGTGGAAGTTTAACTTGGTTTGTGATGACTGACTGACTGACTGACTGACTTGACTTTCTTTCTTTCTTCTCTCTCTCTCTTTCTTTCTTCTTTTCTTCCTTCCTTCCTTCCTTCCTTCTTTCCTTCCTTCCTTTTTTTACCTTTTTTTTTTTTTTTGAGAGAGAGAGAGAGAGAAAGTTTCTCTGTGTATCTCTAGCTGTCCTGTATCTTGTTCTGTACACCAGGCTGGCCTTGAACTCATAGCGATTTACTTAACCTCTGCCTCCCAAGTGCTGGGATTAAAATCTGCCACCATCACTGCCCATCCTAATTTTATTTTTAGATAAAGATATCCTAAAGCTTTGTAGTTTATTGTCTTTATGTGTTTCCATACTCACAGAGTATATACCAGCTTGAAAACTATTGTTTCTGTCCACACACGGCCCACATGGGGCACGTGGGGTTAGGGGGCATCATGTAATCTGGTTGCTGTTTTGTTTTAGTTGCGGTCTTTTTATAGAATAGAGTACAGTATAGTAAGAGAAGACTATATTCTTCAGTACTAAAATTAATTTGTTCATCTTTAATATTTTGGTGAACAAAATTTTGGCTTTAGTTTTGTCAGGGAAACTATTTTCAAGAAACATGAAAGTAGTAACTTTTTTAACTTTCAGAAAAAAAAAACATGTTGTCTGTTGGCAGCGGACGGCAAGCGTTGCTTCTTTGTTTTGTTTATTGTCCACTTCCAGGCAGTGACTTCCATCTGCAGCAGGAATGCTGACCTTGATATGCATGCTAGTCACTCTGTTAGCAGAGTGAAGTCCAGTACTACATACATTGTCAAATTGGCTGGAAAGGGTGTGCCCAACAGATTGTTTCTTTCTGGAGCTTCAAGTGTTTGGAGACATAGAGTTCATGTGTTTCCAAACTGACATTGAATTCTTAATTGTTTGGCCAGTTTGTGGTGAAGACTTGGTTTGGCTATCCCTGGATACACAGCCCCAGAGAACTTGTTAGAAATGCAGGTTCTTTAGCCCAGTGTCAGCTTTATTGATTCTAAAATTCCAGGAAATTCTGATGTGCACTAAAATCTGGGTCCACAGGTCAGATGTAGCTTTTCCAGTTATAAAGGAAAATGTAGTAGTCAAAATTATTATACAGGTGCTGTTGTTAATGCTGTAACTAGGGAGATCTTGGTTTATTCCATATATGTTTATATATAATATTATTATATGTTATATATAATATATTAACATTTTAATGTATATCTGTGTGTGTGTGTGTGTGTGTGTATTAAATTTTTTTATTTTTGAGAAAGACTATAACCTAGGCTGGCCTTAAACTCAGTCCTCTGCTGCCCTGTCCTGAGTACTGGGGTTATAGGCATGTGACACCAATGGTTTAGTGTATACACTATCTTGTGGCATCTTTAAAATATTGTATTAGGCAAGTTAGCATCCCTGAGCTGCAGTTTCTTCATTTATAAAATATTAGCCATAACATAAATTGTAGGTCACAGTTGTATTCAAGTCAGTACTGATTTGAAACTCTATAAAACTCAAACTTAGGAGTTAAGATAGGAGCTCAAGCTGGCCTTTGGTGGTGCATGCCTTTGATCCCAGCACTTGGGAAGCAGAGGCAGATAGATCTCTGTGAGTTAAAGCCTAGGCCTCACAGTGAAACCCTAGCTTGAAAAACAACAACAACATTAACAACAACAGCAGTAGCAAAAAGATAGGAGCCCAAAGCAAACTTCCTTTTGAGAGAATCAAGAAATAATACCCACTCTCAGTTGCAATGGAAATCCTTCTAGAGGTTCCATATAACTTTGAGTGATTTCACGTGATTAAAGATATTGTCTGTTTTTCTTTTATTATATAGTTTTCGTAAGCCATAAAAACCTCATACTTTTCTGAGAGTTGAAAGGTATCTCAGGTTTTACACTGAGATATTCCATAGATAGTATGCTTTTTTAATATATATGCTTTAGATATTTAAAATATTTTAAGATAGGTAATACATTCTAATTATTCAAAATTAGCACAAGAAAATAATGGGGAAGATCCATCTCAGTCCTCAACTGATGGAGTCTTCTCTGACCAGCTACTTTTCTTAGTTTCTGGTTTATCCTTGAATTTTACTGGTCCAAATATACAAAAATTGTGAATAATTATTTGCTCTTTACAACAGAAGATAACAACACACACATACTCTGGAATCTCTCTCTCTCTCTCTCTCTCTCTCTCTCACACACACACACACACACACACACACACACACACACACACACACACACACACACACACACACACACACACACACACACACACTGGAGGTACGTGTTCAGCACTGTATTTTTATGCCATCATTGTGCTTTAGATTCTTGGACTTATTTTCTCATCGAATACTTCGTGATTTTATTTTCTGGTGTATTTTGGAGACTGCATACAATGGATTGCTTCCAATTTAAGTATGTAATTTGGTAAATTTTAAAAATTATATATTCGTGAGGACAATATCACAATGCTTTTCCATGATTTATTTTTTGTTTTGTTTTTTTTTGAGACAGGGTTTCTCTGTGTAGCCCTGGCTGTCTTGAAATTCAGGCTGGCCTGAATTCAGCCATCTACCTGCCTCTGCCTCCTGAGTGCTGGGATTAAAAGGCGTACACTTATAGCTTTATTAACTTTTTAAAATTATTGTTTCATAGTTTTTTATTATATAGGTATGCCATAGTTTTTAAATTAGTCTTTTATTGATGGACAGGAGCTGTGCAGCCAGTTGCTGTGGTTAATATTTCTTTTCAGGCAGCATTTCATATGTAGGAAAATAAATGTAAGTATTGATTTCCAGATGTGAGATGGTTGAGCCAAAGGGAAGAATATATTTGCAATTTGGTGGTCAGTTTGCCCTTCAAAAGGATATACTGATTTGAGTTCTGTGAGGAGGAAAACAAGTTTTCCCTCTAGTCTTTCCAAATTCTTGGCTGGGATTCGTGTAACAAAAGACATGTTCTCAAAAGAAAATTAAGTTTATTCATATGTATAATTCATGTTTACTTGGGAGACAATTTAAGGAAAGACTCTCCAAGAAGTGGCATAAAACTTAGGCTATTACAGTGTCTTCACCATATGCAGAGGTTTAAGTAAATGAGAAGCAAAGGAAAAGGCCTCAGTCACTAGATTGGGAAAAGGTGCCAATGGTAGATAGCAGTGACAGTAGATAGACAGTGTCGGTAACAGTACAGCAGGTAGCAGCTGGAGTAACACCTCGCAGGAAGGTGCCTTGATACACCATGTCCATGCTGTGCAAAGTTAGGTGGGGCTGTGGCTTGTGCGTGCAGCCCCAGCACTTGAGAACTGAGGCCAGAGGGAGGTTTGTTCCCCCACCCCCACCCCCACCCCCACCCCCAGAGGGAGGTTTAAGGCAAAGTTTTCTTATGTCTTGCCCAGTATGCCCTCTGCTCCAAATAATCCTGCTAAAATGGCATTTATTACCCTTCAGTGCCCACTAGCAATGTCTGACAATGCCTCTTTCCCTACAGTTAGTTTACCTCCCAAGTACATTATGAAACTTGGGATTCTTTCCACGGCAGAATGTTAACACACTATAATTTTAATCTGTAGTTTTTAATCTGTAATTTAAAGGTAAAATTAAGCATGGCTTTTATATGTTAAAGGGTGGGCTATTTGTCCCTTGGGGGTGGGGTAGGGTGTATGTTAGTTGTTCATATTTTTTGTCCATCTTTCTATTGGACTTAAGTTTATGGTTATTAATTTCTAGGAGCATTTTATATACTAGGAGATTTCTTTACAGACAGCATCTTCTACTGAAATTCTCATATACTTTGCTATTACAAGAACTTCAACTGGAGTGAGCCTCTAAATTTTTGCTATTGCGTTTTTCTTCCTAAGAATTATTTAGTTTTATTTATTTTTCTTCCTCTTTCCTTTTGTTTCTTCCTCTTTTTCTTCTATTTTCTCTCAACTTTTCTTCATCTCAAAACAGATTTGAGATGAGGCCATGGTGGCTCACAACTTTAATCTCCACACTGGCAGAAGCAGGCAGATCTCTGAGTTTGAGGCCAGCCTGGTCTACAGAGCAAGTTCCAGGACAGCTGGGGCTACACAAAGAAACCCGTCTCTTAAAAACAAACAAACAAGATGTGTGTGTGTTGAAAATGATTTGTGGTTGAGCAGGGCTTAATCCAGTGAATGAATTTTGTACCAATTTAAAAATAATATTTGACACCGTTTTGCTATCTTTAAGGCCATGTTTTTGGTATACTGTGCACTGGAGAAAGAACCTGTGCCAATGTCCTTGCCTCCAGCCTTGGTGCCACCTTCTAAGAGAAAAACGGTCAGTATATCAGGCTCCATGTGGGCGATCCCCTCTTCAGCAGCCAAGGAATCTTACCACTCCTTACCACCTGTAGGCATTTCACCTACCAAAGCACCGTTAAGACAGGTAGAAATCTATCGGTGTTCAAGGATTTTGCTCTAACAAAAGTGCATGGGTGTGATTGATAACGATAGAAGGTGCAGTCAAAGATGTTGCACTCCCCTAGTTAAGCCTGTATATCATGATGCCCCGGAGGAGGCAGGTGCTCCTGAGGTCCTGTGGATGTTTAACTGGCTTTGCCTTCATCCATCAGAGATTAAAGATGGAGATGGAAGATACTCTGCTAACATGCATGCTTGCCCTGTCCTCATAATTGTTTTTAATCTGTAGTTAACTCTTGATTCTTCAAATCAGGTTATTAATTCTGATTGATTCTTACTTCCTCTGACCTGTCTCTCGTCAGGTTGTGTAAAGACAGCCAATGACAGCATGTGCACGATCAGCTCTGGGCAGGAATGCTGCATGAACTGTAGAAAATGGAACTTGGGGATTATCTGGATGTTGTTTATACAGGTTTCCCAGTCACTGGTGTTAGTATGCAAATTCAAAGGTCAGGCTTAATTGTGCTTGACTTCATTGGTTACTTAAAGAAAAGTGTTAACCTGGCATCTGTAAATGCCTATCTGACTTTTAATTTGTTGGCTTCCCTTTCTACTGTTTGGTTATGATGTGTGTGAGGCAGTGTCCTGCCATCAAGGCTATTTGGGTGGATTTGTTCAGGTGGTAGATACTGCTATGTGTGAAAAGAGTAGCAAATGTGTACTCTTTTCAAAGTTGGATTCATTTTGACAGAATCTTTCTCTCCCCACTCTAGTGGGTTGTGTCCCCTGCAGAAAAAGCTAAATATGATGAAATCTTTCTGAAAACTGATAAGGATATGGATGGATATGTGTCTGGACTGGAGGTCCGTGAAACCTTCCTGAAAACAGGTTTACCTTCTACCTTGCTAGCCCACATTTGGTAAGGCTTTATTTTAATAATTTTTTTAAAAAAATGTATATGTGTGGTTGTGTGTCAACTCTAGTTTTATACATTTGTATTTTTTACTACTTTTGTGAATAGTTATTATTTGTTACATTTTTAATAGAGGAAATTCAAATTTAAGAATGATGCTTAATAAACTAAAATTTTAAAGTGGAATTAAAAAACAAACACAAACAACTCTCCAAAACTCAAGAATCTTCTTTGCCTAAAACCTTAGGTGTCTGAAGTGTCAGTTCCTTGTTAGGTCGTTAGAGTGGAGCCTCAGTTCACACTAGCTCCAGCTCTACGAGGTCTTCAGAGAAGCTGATGGCTGTAATTTTAACACTCTAATAAGTGGTATCTTCAGGGCACACCTGCAATCCCAGGACCCAAGGAACTGGAAGATCTGAAGGTCAAGTCCTATCTGGCTATACAGTGACTTTCAGACCAACCTGGAATAAATGAGTCTGTCTGTCTGTCCTCCCCTCCCTCCCTCCTTCTACACACACACACACACACACACCACACACCACACACACACACACACACACAGAGAGACAGAGAGAGAGAGAGACAGAGAGAGATTGATTTAATTTTTCTTTAAAGTTGAATAGAATTTATATATACAGATTTTTGCCATCCTTTTATCCGTTGATGGAGGTCTGTTGGTTCATTTCATTCTATGGAGAATAGAGCAGCAATAAACAAGGGTGCAAATATTTTTGTAGGAAAATAGATGTACAATATTGATGTTATTTAATCTCAGAAAAATTCTTTGTGGGTCATTGCCTGTACCGTATACATGTACATGTGTAAATAGATACACATGTCAGAATTGTAAGTATCCCATGTAGCAAGGAGCAGGAAAGGGTGATGAGGAAAGACAGTGCAAGTAAAGAACACTAAGTGATGAAAGAGGGTATAAAACTTGTGTTTCTAGTTTTAACTCTGTCATAGGTTTTTAATTTTTGTATTGGATAAGTGTAGGAGCGTGTAAGCAAAAATTGCATAGCTTCAGAATGACTGTATGTGTTCATAGAATTGAATAATGTGATACTTACTAACATCTGTTTTCTGGTGCTCTTTAAATTTTTTAAAATTTCATTATTTGACAATTTTATACATGTAGATATTTTGATCATTCACACACACTCTCTCCATTACCTCTCTCATCACCTTTCCATTCTCTGGAGCTTTATCTTACAAGCTATCTTCTTTTAATTTTAATGTTTTTGTTTGTTTTCTTTTTTCCTGAGCTTAATTAGAGTTACTTACATGTACATGGGTATAGGATTACTTACTGGATCATGTGCAATTTACCAGAGACTACTTCACTGAAGAAGTGTGACTTCCTTCCCACTGCAGCCATTAACTGCCTCAGTTAAGGGTGGAGCCTGGTGTGCCCCTCTCTTGTTACTGTAGCAGTGTTAATGGGCTTGGTCTTGTACAGGAAACCACAACAGCCGTTCACATCCAGAAGACAACATTTCACAGCAGCCGTCTCCAGCTTCCTGTTCATATATTTTTCCCTACTCTCTCTTCCTTGATGTTTCCTGAGCCTTGGTGATCTTTTCATTGTCTTAATTGGTCCACCTCTATAATATTTGTGTAAATTTTGAATAAGCCTTTTGCAATTCTTCTGATTGCTTTTTAAAAAGTTACAATCATATTTTTCCTCTGGAGTTTTGGGGTTGATAACTGTAGCAGCATTGTACTGTTTTGTTTATTTGTATAGGGCACTATGTGACACAAAGAATTGTGGGAAGCTTTCAAAAGACCAGTTTGCCTTGGCTTTTCACTTAATCAATCAGAAGTTAATAAAAGGCATTGACCCTCCTCATAGTCTCACTCCTGAGATGATTCCACCATCAGACAGGTCCAGTTTACAAAAGGTAAGAGAACTTCAAAGAAGACCTGCATGCCCTAGAGAAGGACAGGTACTGTGTCGAGTCACACAGTTGGAGGAACAGAGCACTCAGAGCTGGGAGTGTGCGTGCGTGTTTGTGAACATGCTCATAACCTTCTGTTACATCCTTGAGCTGGAGCTCGTCAGCCTCACTCTTCATTAGTCATATGACAGCTGTACTGGACGATAGTAAATTGAAGATATTTTTAAAAACATTTTTGAAACAGGGTCTTATGTAGCCCAGGCTTGCATTGAACACTATGTAGCTGAAAATTACCTTGAACTTGTAATTCTTCCTGCTTTATAGGCATGCACCTTTGCCTAATCAAATTTTATGAATAGAGTTGAAATGCTAGCTGTAGGAATTAAATTGTTACTTGTACTCAATGATTTATTCTTACAGAAAACAATACAAATATGGAAACAAAATCTAAGAGTAGTATTTGGATAGTATCAATTTTACATCAAAATAGCCTTCAAGAAAAACTGTACATTGAGGATACATCTGTATGTGGCTTTTGCCATAGAATGACTCTTCATTTCTTTAGTACACAGCTGAATTTCATATCTAAACAGCCAGAAGCTAGTTGGGTTTGTGATTAGCAGTGGGAATTTTCAGAACATCTTCATTTTATTCACAATTCCCTTTGAATTTTTCTTTCTTATCTAGAACTCTTTTAATATAGCACATTTACAATATCCTGGTCTATAATAGACCTTCCAAAGGACTTACATATGATGTATTAAATAACCAAATGTAGTTTGAACCTATAGTCTCAGCTCCTGGGAAGGCTGACATTAAAGAATTCTTGAATCCAGAAGTTCAAAGCTATCCTGGGCAGCACAAGGAAACCTCATTTCAAAAAAACCCAAGCAAAATAAAATACCCCACTCAAAACTTTGTATCTTTAATCCTCTTTTCACCTGTAATATAAGTATTTCTATAATGATTTTTTCAGGGTTGTATATAAGTATTCTCTTTCAAATATTAATAAAATGTTTTGATTTTTCATTAATTTTATAAGTTAAAATTTTCATTTTAATCTAGCAAAAGTCAAAATGGAATTTACTCCCAAGTAAATTAAATAGAATTCACCACTTCCAGGTCCAGAGAATTGGTTATATGAAAAAAAATTGCACTTTGTGAGTTTTGGGATGGGGCACTTTGTGAATTTTTGCAGACTCTTTGATGTCTGACATGGGTTCTCTGGGTTCTGGAGAGGCTGAAAGTGATGCTGCACAGAAAGATGAAGGGTTCTGGTTTTTACCTATGCTCTCTGCTCTGTTCCTGATACTCAGCTGTGCAATATTGTAGACTTCACTTATGTAGAGTTTGTCTTCTGCATTCCTAATTTATAATGACTGAAATGCTCATCACGTCTACTCTCCAAGAGAACAGGATTGAGTCACTGATTTTGTCTGCTCATTGAAATCTGTTTGCTAGTAGACACTTGAGATTGTATCTGTTACCCAGTTTATAATTTACTAACTTCTCAGAGATCTATTCATTAGAGCATACCTTGTCTCTTGGTTCCAGATTCATGGGAATACTTTATAACTGTTAGTCTTGGTATTATCTAACTGTTGTCTTATCTATTAACCAAAAAATAAAATAAAATAAAACTTGTACTTACTTTCAAATAATCTCTTTTCTCCTTACAATCTGATTTATTAAAAAGAAGAGGTACTGCACTTCTGCACTTCAGCTAACCCTTCTTGAATGTCGCTTCCTTCTCCTATGTTTCTCCATTCTGCAGCACTCTGCTTCCGCCTTTCTTGTGCTGTCAGTGTCTTAACTCTCCTCTCTCTCAAGGTTAGAGCTTTATCTTATGCTGTCTTTGTTGTTTTAGCATTACAGTTTTTATTTACATGATGCATTTTGAAATTAGAGTGTTTTTTTTAATGCAGCAAAGTTGACAATGAAAACAGTTGATCAGCATGCTTTTATCACATGTCACTTGATCCTTGCATGCACTGTGGCTTGCTTTCCCTAGACTCCTTAAATTCACTCAAAATCACTAAAGTGATACTTACGAAATGCACAAAATATGAGAGAAAGTATTTGTTAGGAAGGGTGCATGTGGGACCATAGAGATGGCTCAGCAGTTAAGAGCAAGGACTGCTCTTCCTAAGAATCCAGGGTTTGGTTCTCAGCCTCACATGGTGGCTTTACATTTGATGTCTGTAACATCAAATCCAGGGGCCAGACTCCCTCTTCTGGCCTTCACAGCACTACATGCACACTTATATACATACAGCCAGAACACTCTTGCACTTAAACACTAAACAGAAAGGGGTGTGTGGACAGATGCCTGCCTTAGCAGTTAGAGCACTGGCTGCTCTACCAGAAGGTCTGGATTGGATTCCTAGCTCATATGCATGGCAGCTCACAACCGCCTGTAAATGCAGTTCTGGGGATCCAGCGCTCTCTTCTGGTCCCCACAGGCACCAAGTACACACTTGGTGCACAGACTTGTAGGCAAGCAAGCACTCATACACATAAAAAATAATTCAAATAAAATAAATGAACAAAATAATTTTTAAAGAAGGGCAAGCTACATTTTCCTATGTGTGCCCTTCATAAGCTATATGATTTTAGCTGTTTAGGATGTTTCCATATTTGCTTGCATGCCATTTAGTCATGTAAAGCTACCACCTTCTAATTTGTTTAACTTTATGTTTTTATCTGTTGGTATTTTAATAGGAAAGACTCAAATCTGAGCCACTTTTTAAAGTTGGAGTGACAGAAGAGGTGTGGAAGCCATGTGTTTTCTGGTATACTTGCACCTCTGATAGAACACTTCTTGGTAGCAATTTAAGTGATAGAAGTTACTCCTGATGATGAAAGTGAGATCAAGTGCTATTTTTTTTTTCATTTTTTTCACTTGCCTGGCTAGCTGACTCATCCTAATCCACAGGTCAAGTTTTAAATAAAGCTAAAACTTAGTGAATAACTGTCTCATGCAGAAATATGCCTTAAAGATTTTAATTTAATATAGTATCAGTAATAGTCTGTATTTCAGTGGGGTTTAGTAAAACAGTTAAGTTTTTTGAGAATCATTATAACAGTGTATACTAATAACCTCAGCATTCCAAAGGCTAAGGCAGGCTTACAGTAAGTTTAAGCCTAGGCTATATAGTGAACTCAAGAATAGCCTGGGCTACAACCACTCCTTCAAAAGACATATATCTGATGTAAAGTTGTAATCCATATACAATTAGAATTTTAATTAATTGAGACCATACAGATGAGTTTTAATGCTGATAGTCAAAACAATTTAATATTAACAGGTAGTGTGATATTTAAAAACATAGAAGAAATTATTCGTCAAATTTAATCGACCCATTTACCAATTACTTTTGGCACAGTGTTTTCTAAATTATTTTTTGCATACAAATGCCAAAGGTCATGTTAGAAATGACCCTTTTGATATAATCAGAAGACTTTTGATACAATTAATAGCCAGGTTCAACTTTGAGCAGTCACTTTGTCTGTTTCCTCAACTCTAAATTGAGTTAATACTGACCTCCCTAATAATCTACTTTTCAGATTACTTTTGAGAAATAATTGATGGGCTTAGTAAACTTTAAACTATTTTATAAGGGCAAGGAAATGGAATATTGTGGGATATTATGGAACCTTCAGATTTCTTCTTCTGCCGTATAAGTTGGTGACATACATTAAGTTCACGTTAGTACTAATACTCAGTTTTATATTCTGTTAATGAGGTCACTAATATTTCCTAGGTTCCACACAGTTAGATTTCAGTTTAGTTTCCAGAAGTTGAGGACTCTGATATTTGTCAATCAGATTGTAATAGTGTGTATAAATCAGGTATTTAGAGGAGCAGTTACCCTTTTGTTTTGACTTTAAAAAGCTAAACAGGATGTCAGTGGGAGTTCAAAGTAGAAAACTGTTTATCTGACCTAAGTAGGCAGGACAGAGATTAAATTCTCCATTTTTCTGGTGAAGAACATATAGTTAACAAAGCGACAGAATCTAGATTAAGCCTAAATTTTGTGTCTATAAGTAACATTTGGTAACCAATTCTGATAGTTAATAATACTTATTAAATGAAAACTAAGTGTTGGGTACACTAGCACCCCATGTAATCCCAGCACTTGTGGATAGAGGCAGGAGGATAAGGAATTCAAGGTCATCATTGTCTTCACAGCAAGTTTAAGGCCAGGCTGGGTAAATGAGACCCTGCCTCAAAAAACCAAAAGGGATGGAGAGATGGCTTAACAGTTAAGTGTGTTTGTACTGCTGGAGAGGCTCTGGAGTTTGACTCCCAGCACCTGTGTCACACTGTTCACAAACACCTGGAACTCTCTGTGGTGTGCACACGTACACACACACACACACACACACACACACTGGGGAGGGGGTGTGGGGGTGGAGAATATTAAAAGTTTCTTGGACTGAAGAAATGGCTCAGTGATTAAGATCACTGACTGCTCTTGCAGAGATCCTGAGTTTGATTTCCAGCAACCACATGGTGGCTCACAACCATCTGTAATGAGATCTGATGCCCTCTTCTGGTGTCTGAAAACAGCTACAGTGTACTTATATAAATAAAATAAACAAATCTAAAAAAAAATAAATAAAGGTTTCTTAAAACAAAACAGCATTAATATGAAAGAAAGATAGCGTATATAGTTATGTATGTTGTGATAGTAGTATTACAGAACATGTTTGAGCAGTTGGTTAGTAGGTTTTAGGTTAAACAGAGTAGATACTAAAAGCATTTAACAAAAGATAGTATCTGTTGAATTAAAAATTAAACTAAATCATCCACTATTATAATTCTGAGATTCAATAAAATTTGTATACTTATTCTGTGATATAAATGGAAGTCATTATTCCTCTTGCTGATAAATAACACATCTCAGTAGAAGAATTCATTTCTAATCCAGCATGTGTTTTACCTACCATAGAATTCTAGCTAGACTAGGATCACATTACAAAGGCAATGGGGTCTGAGGTGTTGGTTCTTCTGGAGGTTATAAGGGAACTGTCTTAATTTACAAGTACATATATAATATATATATATATATATACATATATATATATATACACACACACACACATATATATATAGTGTTGTGCTAAGTATCTTATTAAATGAGTTAAAAGTGCTAATAAGGGGTCCCCATTGGAGGAGTTAGAGAAAGGATTGAAGGAGCTGAAGAGGTTGCAACCCCATAAGAACAACAAATTAACCAACCAGAGCTCCAACCACCATCTAAAGAGTACACATGGACAGACCCATGCCTCAGGGGCATATGTAGCAGAGGATGGCCCAATGGGAAGAGAAGCCCTTGGTCCTGCCAAGACTCAATCCCCCAGTGAAGGGGAATGTCAGGGTAGGGAGGTGGGAAGGGGTGGGGGGACACTCTCATAGAAGAAGGGACAGGGGGGATGGGATAGGGGGTTTATGGACAGGAAACCGGGAAAGGGATAACATTTGAAATGTAAAAAAAAAAAAAATCCAATGAAAGTGCTAATAATGTAGTAAAATGAAATTCCTTGTTTCCTTATATAGCTTTTAGCATTTTCAGTGCTTAGCATTTACAGTAATAATGTATAACTGTGAAATTTTTGTTTTTTAGAACACCATAGGATCAAGTCCTGTTGCAGATTTCTCTGCTATTAAGGAACTAGATACCCTTAACAATGAAATAATTGACCTGCAGAGGTATGTAAAGTAAAATTATAGCTGATTTTTTAAGTACACATACTGATATATATATATATATCCTCATTTCTAATGCTTATTTTGAGAAATACAACTTTATTTAATTACTGTATTTCTGCATAAATGAAATTAGAATGCTTTCTTAAAAATTAAATATTAGGGAAGTAATTGAGGAAGATGCCCACTGTTGACCTCTTGCTTTCACACCCATGCATATGTGCATGTACATACACACACACCCCCACCCCAACCCCCCTCTCTCTATACACACACACATAGATGCATGCACACACTAACAAACACACACTTTTATTACTTTGGTTCAGAACAAGTAAACATTGGGTCACCGTGTCTATAATAATGTTTGGATTTGATTTTCACAAGGCTCATAAGTGTTCCATGTAACACTCTTGCTTGTTTGTGTGTCTGTTGAAATTTAAACAGCAAGGTAGGAAAATACTTGTCTCTTTGTCTTGAGCTGTAGAAAGACACATTCTCCATTGTTCTACAACTTGCTTTCTTGATTTACACAGTTGTTTAATGTGTAAAATGCCTTTGTGGTTATTTTAATAGGAATTAGGACACCATAAATAAAATATTCCTTGCTTTTGTCATTTCTAGTATGTTCTGTTTGGGCAGGTAAGCTAGTAACTATGGCATTGTGGCTGCCCTAGTAAAATGATGGGTAGCTAACAGTAACTAATAATAATGCTCCCTGAGGAGCACACCTAACATTTTGTAGCTATCTTATGAAAAGTAAGGAGTTAACAAAACCTTGTTTTAGATTGTAGTCACATTTTTCAATGTATGATTCATTTGTGTATAAAATGACATTTGTCAAAATATTTTCTGTTTTAAGTGAGACCTATAACACAGGCAGACTTTCATTATGTCACCTTACCATGTCATGGTAAGACTCATCTATGTATGCTAAAGCTACATTAATTAAGGTTAAAATATTAAAGTTTGTGTTAGATCACTAAATCATTAAGATATTTTGTTATATACCTAGTCTCTCATTATTGTGAATATATGCTTTGTTCTGTACAAACGTTTTACTCTTGAGAATCTGTCCCTTTGAATTTTTATAATACATTAGAATGAATGTATATGACTGTGAAACAAAGAATTTAAACAGTATATGTGACTTTATTAAATTACTCTTTGATGGAAGATTTATTCTCCTTGGGTTTTTTTTTTGTTTTTGTTTTTTTGTTTTTTTTTTTTTTTTTTTTCTTTTCTTCTTTTTTTTCGAGCTGGGGACCTAACCCAGGGCCTTATGCTTTTACTAGCAAGCGCTCTACCACTGAGCTAAATCCCCAACCCCTGGTTTTTTTTTTTTTTACCATTTATTTTATTTATGTATTTATGTGTGCACATGTATGAGAATGTGCTGTAGTGCATATGTAAAGGCCATAGCACAACTTTCTGGAGTCAGTTCTCCACCCACCAGGTGGGTCCTGAAGATCAAACTTAGATTGTCAGACTTAGTGGCAAATACCTTACCCATTGTGCCATCTCATTGGCCCTTTCATTGGTTTAGTGATGAAGATCTTTAATTCCCAGGACTTGTAGTTGATGTAGGATGTGCTGCTCAGACCCCCTAGTAACTCCCTGGCCTTTTTTTTTTTTTTTTTTGGATCCCATTTTCTTCCTTGTTTGAAGTATGGAGGGTTCTTCCTTCCTGGTGTTCCCCCTGCAGAACACAGAGGTATACACCTTTAATCTGAGCACTCGGGATGCAGAGGCAGGTAGATCTCTGAATTTAAAGCCTGCTGGTCTAGAGAGAAAGTTCCGGGATAGCCAGGGCTACACAAAGAGACCCTGTCTCAAAAACAGCAGCAACAACAACAACAACAAAAATCACAGTTTCCCCTGCCATCCTGGCCATTCCTCTTAGACACTTCCCACACTGTACTGTCTCCTGTGACACTATAAACTGTCCTGAGTAAACACTGTGTTTGCTCTCTGTACCTCCATCACTAGGCAGAGTGCTGTAACTCTCATGCTGCCTTGTTGTTATAATAGTCACTTTCTTCTCCCTGTGAGCACACATGTGACAGAAGTAACTGAAGGGAGGAAGGATTTGCATGGCTCACCGTTTCAGAGGGTTCAGTCTATCATGGCAAAACAAGCTGCATGATGGGAGTGGCTCCCTCCACTGAAGCAGGAATATATTGTAGAGCTTATCATACAGACCCAGACCAGAAAGCAGAGGCTACACGGGCAGTGGGGCTGGGCTATAGCCTTCAAAAGCTCACTCCTGGTGACTACTCCAGCCACACCATACTTCCCACAGCCGCACAGATAACAATAGCATCCAGAGACCATGTATTCAATCAGAAGAGCCTGTGAGGACATTCAGATTCAAACCATATCAGTTCCTTTCTTCTAACCTCAGTATACAGGTGGTCTTATCACCTCTCATCTCACCTCAGCCTGCCACCTCTTTTATTATTAATTGTCTCTGATTTCACTGTTTTCATTTGCCTGGACATACCTCTTGCACTCTAAGCATTCGTGCTTTATGGCCCAAGTTTAATAGCTCTTACTAAGTTATTTTTGAAATCTTTAAGTTGTTAGTTGTTCTTTTTTCACCTTCAGAAATTTTATCTGTTTATTTATTTTTATTATTTTATCTCACCATGTAGCCCTAATTAGCCTAGAGCTTGCTATGTAGACCAGCCTGGCTTTAAACTCACAGATATTCACCTGCCTCTGCTTCCTGAGTGCTGGGACTAAAAGTATGTATTACTATGTCCAGCCAATTTTTAAAAGCTATTGATGGATTCCATACGAATCTTTACTCTGAAAGTAAATGCCTCAGAGAAGTTCTGGGGGCTTTGTTTTGCTTTAGATTTATTTTTAATTATGTGTGTGTGGGGGGGTGGTATGTACATGTGAATCAGGTGCCTATGTTAGCCAATAGCATAGGATCCTGGGGAGGCTGGAGTTATAGGCAATTGTGGGGACTGTGAAGGGAACTCGGGTCCTCAGCAAGAGCGGCTTGTGCTCTTCGCCATCTTTGTAACCTCCTAAGAGAAGTTCTTGAAGTTGGAAAGGTGCAAGAAACAGCCTATTTTGGTCACTTGTATAGTGTAGTCATGCTAATTTATGCTGAGGCAGGAGGTAATATTTTGATGTCTGCTAGATTCTACTTCCTTCTTGTCTGTCCTTTTAGCAGAAACATAGGAAGCAAAAGTCACATCCTGCCATGCCTATTTATTTTCCTGGTTTTAGGCCAATAAAACAAGATAGGTAATTATAATAGTTACTGGGTGTTGTTCTACATCCACTTTATATAAATTCTTTTGTTGAATTCTTGCAACATCCCTGAAGAGGAAGAGGTTTTATCTTGATTTAATAATTTTTAAATTATTTTTCCATGGAGGCATGAAGGTGTGTGTACATGTGTACAAGCATGCATGCCAAACAGTATAGGTGGAGTCAGAAGGCAGCTTGAAGGCTAGAACTCTGGTTGTGAGGCTTGACAGCAAGTACCTTGACCCACTGGGCCACCTTTCCAGCTCCTGTCTCTTATTCCAGACAAGAACATGAAGCACAGGATTTCCGTGGTAGAACTTTCAACCAGATTTTCAGATTATCTGGCGTCATTTTGTCAATTTTATTTTATTTTTTTCATACTTATTTAGTGTGTGGGGTGGTGTGTACACATGGAGGTCATAGGACAGCTTGTGGGAGGAGTGTTTCTCTTCTTTCACCATGTTTGTCCTGGAGATCAGACTCATGTCACGGAGGCTGCAAGTCCTTCACCCACTCAGCCATCTCACTAGCTGATTTGGTCTGATTTATTTAACTATCAGTATCTTAGTTTCCTTGTCTGTAAAATAGAGATGCAAACACTATTACATAGATGCTGAGAATACGGTAAGTCAGTACAGGCAATTAGTTACCATCTTCAAGACTCAGCTCATACCTCAGAGCCCAAGAGTTTCTGAATAGTTGCTCAATAAATACTATTTACAATAGCTGAATGACTTATTTTCCCTAGATGAAGACAAACAGGATCATTGTAGCCAGATGGTCAGTGCCATGTCTGTACAGTCTCAGAGATTGACTTGCTTGGGACTGTGAGGAAGTGAAGAACAGACACACACATAGAGGGACCTTCAGAGACTAAAAAACTGAGATTGGGTGGGCTGGGCTCTTGGATGGGGAAGCCACAGTACCCAGTGAGCTCAGTGTATGTGTCATGAACAGTTAAACAGAAGGTAGGGTCATTACATTCAACCAAATAAGGGGATAGGTCCGTTATGTACAGTTTAACAAAGAGGCAGGTTATTTTATACAGATGAACAAGAAGTCAGGTTTAGCTAATCTTGGTAGGAGCAGTCTGATGGTGGTAAATAAATGATCCAATCTGATCTGTTTCTAGCACTTCCATGATACCAACACTAGGAGGTATCATCAATGACTGCCTCACAGTGAGAGCACTGGACTAGGCTGGTCCAGGTTAAGATGTACTGTTAGGGTTGGGGATTTAGCTCAGTGGTAGAGCGCTTTCCTAGCAAGCGCAAGGCCCTGGGTTCGGTCCCCAGCTCCGGAAAAAAAAAAAAAAAAAGATGTACTGTTAGTATAAAATGTATTGGTTTCAAAGTATCAGAAAGGAATGGAAAACATCGCAGTAACATTTTTTAGATTTATCACATGCTGAAATATTTGAATATAGTAAATAAATTATATTAAAATTTACTTTAAATATATACTTTTAGATAATCTTTAATTACATATATTTTGTGGTTGTAGCTTACTAGGAGACAGTTATATCTTACAACTAATCAGTAAGCTTTAAGATGTATTATAGTCTGAGTTTGGAAAACAAAACATCCTTCAAAAATGTTTAAGCTCTCGGTCAGACTTGGAGGCTTTACTGTTAGCACTTGGGAAGCAGAGGCAGGTAGAGCTTGAAGCCAGCCTGGTTTCAGGACAGCAAGAGCTATGTAGAGAGACCTTGTTTCAAGAACAAACAAACAAAAAACAACAAAACTAAAAAACAAACAAAAAGAAATTTGAGGATCTGGGGATTCCCAATCTCTCCCAACAGAAGGGCCAAGTGTCATCAGTTTGTATGTTTCCTTGCCACTTTTGGAAACTTAGCAAATAACTCAGCATGATGGCATACACCCAGTACTAGGAAAGTTGAAGTAGGTCAGTTTCCATGAATTCAAAGCCAGCTTGGTCCATATATTGAGTTCCAGGACCCTGTTTCAAGAACGGGGGAAAAGGCAGTAAATGTGATTTCGTATTAATAAACAAAAGAATGATCCTAAATAATAGCTTCTGAAGTCTATTTAGTATGCCAGGCATCAAGCTGGATTGTTTTGTAGGAGTACTGTAAATTAATCTGGTTAACAACTTTACTATCCCTATAAAATAGTTAGGAACACCAAATTTGGGGTTTATGTTTCCTTCCGTACTTTTTTCTTTCTGGATGAAAATAACAAATTTGGTACTTTTTATTTGAAAAGTAGCATTCCTTTTTCTTCAAAAAAAAAAAAATGGATCTAATTTGGATCCTGCTACTAAATGTACTTTGGTTTTATAGAAGCCAAGCTCCCAACTTTGTTTTTTCAGATCGCAGTTAAGTTCTTTTTTCAATAATTTATGCCCATGGATATATTCTCTTATTTTTCAAGGGAAAAAAATACCATTAAAATGCCAGCCTCCATTTGGAGTGATGACACAGTAGCTGAGAACACTTGGTCTTGCAGAGAGCCTGCTGAGGTCACAGCAGCTCAGGTGGTTCCCCACTGACTTTTAGCCCAGTTGCAGGATATTGGGAGCCCTCTTCTACCTCTGCACACATGTGGTGCGCATGTACAATCACCACCCCAAACACCACGTAAAAGGAAAAATAAATAACTTAAAAACAGAAAAACAACCAGCTTCCCAGAACTAAGAGAATTAGTTCTTTATATATATATATATCGTACATTTAAAATGTTTACAGCATTTATCTTACTATTTTATAATTAATATTTATTTTTCTAACAAGTTATAAATAGGGGCCCAACTTTAATTTTAGAGAAATTAAAAATCTAAGTAAAACTCAGTGTCTGTCCTAAACTTTCAAGTTTTTAGTCGACTCAGAGTAGAAAGCTACCTTCTTTTAGAGTTGTTTGGATGAAAAGCTAAAACTTATCTCAGCTTTGTACTGTTATTAGTTAATCTAGCTCTAAACTTCTAACAGTTCCCAAATATGCAGGTGGGGTTGCGTATTGCCTTTCCAGCAATTGTCATCAGCTGTTGAGTAATATCCCTCTCTTCCCCACAAGCCGAAGAGGCAAGCAGAGTCATGTTGTTAAATACTGTCACTCACAGCTCAGTCTAGTGCAGAAACCTCTGGCTCAGCATTTCCTGTGTGCTGCAGCTCTGTGTGCTGACTGTTCCGTTTCAGCTTTCCTCGCCACATGGGCCTTCCATCCCGGATATGCTTAGTCTGTCTAGAAATTCTCACCTCTGCTTTCTTTTTCTTTTATGTTATTTTTTAATTATTAATGTATATAATGTAAAGTTTATGATTTTAGCCATTTTACGTGTTGTCTTTTGTTTTAGTACTGGAGATTGTTCCTGAGTCTTTTCTGAGTGCTCATCCACCGAGTTATATATCTCCAAATTTTTGTAGTTTGCTGAATTTCTTTAAGGGATTTATTCATTTCCTCTTTAAACGCCCTGCCATCTTTATTAGATCATATTTAGTGCTTCAGCTGTGTGAGGATGTCCAGGGCTTGCTGTGGTTGGACAGTTGGGTTCTGGTGGTGCCATACTGCCCCAACTCTTGTGGATTGTGATTTTGCTCCGGCCATCAGCCATCTACTTGTCCCTGGTGCTGGCTGGATGCTCCTGATGCTGGCAGGACTCCTTGGAGAGAGACAGGCAGAGTCATGGGCCTGACAGTGGAGCTCAGGAACAGCATGTTGATCATCTCTGCTGGCTCTACCCCAGGGGACCTGAGTGTTCCTGGGGTGTCCCGAGCCTCCTTGGGAAGGCAAGCAGAGCCGTGGACCTGAGAGTGGAGCTAAGGGACAGAGCCATATCTCCAGCTTTTTAAAAACATTTTTTCCTGAATCAGAATATTGCTAAGTTGCCCAGGCTGATCTAAAACTCCCTATGTATGTAGTCCATGAAAGCCTTGAACTTAGAATCTTCCTGCCCTGGCCTTCTAAGTAGCTGGTACTAGAACTTAAATGTACATTTTAAGTGGCATTAAGTACATTTCTTAACTGCTGTCATTAGTAATCTCCATAATTTTTAATCTTCCCAAACTGGGCAGTTTAATGTATATGTGTATATTTTTGTGTTAAGGGAAAGAGTAGAAAGAACACATCCCCTGTAGAGTAGGCCCTGTTCAGGGTAAGCTTCTTGTTCTTATGGCTGAGAAAGACTTGGGAGAAATAAGTGTTGTTTGTTTAAAAAAAAAAAAAAAGCAGGGGTAGTTGCTTTGTGTGCTGTGATGGACAGGAGATGTGTTACCTAGAACTCTGGGGTAGAGAAAGGATCAGAACTTCCAAACCTCTGCCTTTTCCTCCTGAGTGCTGGGATTACAGGTGTGAGTGCCAGGGTGTCCAGTTGTATGTTGTACTGGGCTAACCAAAGACAGGGCTTCATGCGTACTGTAAAGCCTACTAACTTAATTACAACCCTAACTCCTAATCTGAGCTTAGCTGAAATTCATGTATAATCCATTTTAGTCAAATGTAAGAACTCTGGTCCTTTTAGTTTATTGTTGCTACAAATGATAGTTTTATGAATTGTGTTTCTACCAACAGAGAACTTTTTAATGCATTTGTCATTTAAATATTACAGAAAGTATAAGATGAACTTGTGAATCAAAACTATAGTGTCATTTCTAGTATTTGCTCATATATTTACTTTTTTTTTCAGTTTCTTCTTTTTCCTCTTTTATTGGATATTTTTTATTTACATTTCTAATGTTATTCCCTTTCTCAGTTTCCCGGACATAAGCCCCGTATCCCATCCCCCCTTCTTCTATAAGGGTGTTCCCCTCCCCACCCACCCTCCCTTCCCACGCCTCTCTACATTCCCCTACACTGGGTGGTGGGGGGTTCAACCTTGGCAGGACCAAGGGCTTCTCCTTCCATTGGTGTCCAACAAAGCCATCCTCTGTTACATATGCAGCTGGAGCCACGGGTCAGTCCATGTATAGTCTTTAGGTAGTGTTTTAGTCCCTGGGATCTCTGGGTGGTTGGCATTGTTGTTCTTATGGGGTTGCAAGCCCCTTCAGCTCTTTCAGTCCTTTCTCTAATTCCTCCAATGGGAATCCTGTTCTCAGTTCAAAGGTTTGCTGCAAGCATTCACCTCTGTATTTGACATGCTCTGGCTGTGCCTCTCAGGAGACATCTATATCTGGCTCCTGTCAGCATGCACTTCTTAGCTTCATCAATCTATCAATCTTACCTAGTTTTGGTTTGTGTGTGTGTGTGTGTGTGTGTGTGTGTGTGTGTGTGTGTGTGTGCGCGTGCATGCATGCCACATGTGGGACAGCTTAAGTCCAAGTAGATCAAGGACATTCAAACTAGTAGAATAAGTGGGGAAGAGTCTCAATCACAGTGGGAAAATTTCCTGAACAAAACACCAATGGTGGGGTTGGGGATTTGGCTCAGTGGTAGAGCGCTTGCCCTAGGTTCGGTCCTCAGCTCCGGAAAAAAACAAACAAACAAACAAAAAAACCCAATGGCTTATGCTCTAAGATCAAGAATCGACAAATGGGACCTCATAAAACTGCAAAGCTTCTGTAAGGCAAAGGACACTGTCATTAGGACAAAACGGCAAACAACAGATTGGGAAAAGATCTTTACCAATCCTACATCTGATAGAGGCCTAATATCCAATATATACAAAGAACTCAAGAAGTTAGACTCCAGAGAGCCAAATAACCCTATTAAAAGATGGGGTACAGCGCTAAACAAAACATTCTCAGCTGAGGATTATCAAATGGCCCAAGAGCACCTAAAGAAATGTCCAACATCCTTAGTCATAAGGGAAATGCAAATCAAAACATCCCTGAGATTCCACCTCACACCAGTCAGAATGGCTAAGATAAAAAACTCAGGTGACAACAGATGCTGGCGAGGATGTGGTGAAAGAGGAACACTCCTCCATTGTTGGTGGGATTGCAAACTGGTACAACCACTCTGGAAATCAGTCTGGAGGTTCCTCAGAAAATTGGACATTGCACTACCTGAGGACCCAGCTATACTTCTCCTGAGCACATACCCAAAAGATGCTCCAACATACAACAAACACACATGCTCCACTATGTTCATAGCAGCCTTATTTATAATAGCCAGAAGCTGGAAACAACCTAGATGCCCTTCAATAGAGGAATGGATACAGAAAATGTGGCACATCTACACAATGAAGTACTACTCAGCTATCAAAAACAATGACTTCATGAAATTCATAGGCAAATGGATGGAACTGGAAAATATCCTGAGTGAGGTAACCCAGTCACAGAAAAACACACATGGTATGCACTCACTGAAAAGCGGACATTAGCCCAAAAGCTCGAATTACCCAAGATACAATCCACAGACCACATGAAGTTCAAGAAGAAGGACGACCAAAGTGTGGATGCTTCACTCCTTCTTAAAAGGGGGAACAAAAATATCCATAGGAGGGGATATGGAGGCAAAGTTTGGAGCAGAGACTGAAGGATTGGCCATTCAGAGCCTGCTCCACATGTGGCCCATAAATTTACTTTTACTAGAAACCTTTATCATATGCCTTTGAGCTTGCTGTCTATCATGCTTTCATTTGAAGGACTCTTGGTAGCATTTCTTTTTTTTTTCCCTGGAGCTGGGGACCGAACCCAGGGCCTTGTACTTGTTAGGCAAGCGCTCTACCACTGAGCTAAATCCCCAGCTCCGTTGGTAGCATTTCTTATAGGACAGCCCTACTAGTTTTTGTTTACGGGGGGGATAGTTTAAGGCCAGTTTTGTCAGGCACAGGATTTTTTGTGGTTGTTGTTTGTTTTAAAGACAGATCTAACTTAGCTCTTGCTGGGCTGGAACTTTCTTGGAACACACAGAACTCTGCCTGCTTCTGCCTCTGGAGTGCTGTGTTTACAAGTATGTGTCTGCCATGCCTGGCAGGTTCAGAATTCTTCCTTGACATTTTGTCTTTTTAGTAGTTTAAATGTGTCTTCCTTCTTGCCTCCTTCACTGGGGACTGCATTTGCCTCATGCATGTGTCCTAAGCTCTGTATTAGTGAGCTCCAGTGCCAGCCCAGATGGCTTTGTAACTTGCTTTGTAACTCGGTGTCCTTTTTTCAGGTTCAAAAAGTATTCCAGATCATCATTAAGGATGACTGGTACTTAGACTCAAAGCCTGTATCTTCCATCATGTATATTTTGCTATCCTAACTCAAGATAGTAAGGTTACATTAGCATTCACATATGAAGAATAAGATATGGCCTCTGTCAAAAAGACACTTTTGTAGCAAGCTGGATTAGAGTCTTGTTCTTTTCTGAAAACCCAGGCATCTCACTGAAGATTATTTTATGAGAATAGAATGTTTCCCTTTATTTGTAATAGAAATTAGTAGTTAAGTTTCTTACTACTAACATTTTAAGTTTAGATTGCACCTAAAGGAGGTTTACAAGAAGTACCAAGACTAAAAAAATACAACTTTATGAGTTTTTACAGGCTTTCTTGTTTCTAGTGGTTTTAGTTTTAGAAAGTGACAGATACTACATTGGTAAAAATGACAACTATGTATCAGGAGGGATATGGAAAGTGATTTAATCCTGTCTGTGATGCTGTTGGCTTTGTATCAAAGTCAGGACAGATGGTTCCCTCTATTCTCCCAATAAACCTTGTCTGAAAAAATAGAAGTAAATTGTGGACTCAGTTTTTCCTGACCTGACTGCCCTTGCATTTGATATCTCATGTTTCGTTTCTGCAGTTGTCCACCACATGCCTCTGAAGGCCTAGCCTGAAGCTTGCTTTCCTTGATGGATCATTGGACCCATAAGGCACACAGAATCAAAACAGTCAGCCTTTCAAATGCCAGGGCATTCTGTCCCTTCCTCCCTCTGTAGCATTGGTATTGTGGATTTCTCAGGATGTGTGAGCATGTGCATGTGAATAGGGCAGAGAGGTAATCTAAATAAGATGAAGACAATTTCTTTCCCTTTTTCAGAAATTCTTTATTATCCATATAATATATTGGAGGCTGCTTGAGAAACGGAATATATCACTTTTAATTGTGGTACAGAGCCTTGAGTAGTTTTTAAAGTATGTTAAACAGAATGTTTTGGGGACTGAGAAGATGGCTGATCAGGTAATACGCTTGTCAGGTGTGAATATGGGTGAAGCCTTGATAGACAGCACCATTGTAAAGTCTGAGGAAGTATGGTGGTCTACCTGTAATCTCAGTAGGGATGCAGAGACAGAGTGTCTCCTAAGCAAATTGCTAAGTAGACTGCAAATCTGCAAGCTCCAGGTGCAAGTAAGAGACCCAGCCTCAATATATATATATATATATATATATATATATATAATTTATGATGGAGAGTGATCAAGGAAGACCCCAGGCATCTTCCTTGGGCCCTCACACACAAAATGCACACATGTCCTCCTGCTCATATACATAGGAACACATATGTACATACACATAAAAATTTATGTAGAAATATATATATACATTTTTAATGTTTTATATTGATTATTTATACATTACCTTTAGAAAAATATTTTTCAAAGAAAGGAAGAATGCAAGAAATATAGGCAATTATTTTTCATGTATCCAAATATATGTTTAAATGTCTTTAATTACCTGAAAACAATTTCCTTAGGTTAACAAAACATAAATTAGAAGTTAAGTTTTATTGATTTCTGAGCTGAGAAATGATTTCCAAAGGTTCTAATATTTTATTTAGTGGAGAATGGTCTTCCACATATGTTTAGAGATATGTCCATTGTTTTTCCTCCAATTATAAACATAAATTATAAACAGTAGCTTCTACTCCTCAAGCATCCTCTTATTTTACTCAAGCAGAGACGCTTGCTACTGAGAGCCCTGAATCTCAGCGATCTCTCTCTTCCACCAAGTGAGCTTCCTTTGCTCTGCCATTCTCCTGTCTGCATTACTTTAAGTCAGTTCACTGCCTTCTTACAGCTCTGTTCTCCTGTATGCACATTCTGTCTTCTGAACAGCACTGTGAGTAACAAGAGCTAACAGCAGAGCACAGAGGCTTGCAGAGACTGAGGAATAAGAGTTAAAAGAGCAACAGAATTTAAACGATGCACATTCATGTCTGCAGCGATGCTTTCTGATACATTATAATGTTTTCTCCTTTTGTTATCTCCTGTCTAAAATGGAGTTGAAGTGGTATTGACCTTGTCTGGAATGTCTCTGAGGATTTGGAGGCATGTAGCTGGGGAGGGGATTTGGAGGGCGCTAGATTTTCATGTGACTTATCTCTGACATACTGCAGCAGAACTGAAAACACTCATCTGCTCACATAAGGATGAAAAAATAAAAAACATTTTCAAGATTGAGCTAACAGAATTTGTGTTGTAATTTCAGATGTGTTTTCCCCTTGTGATTTTGTTTTTCCACTTGTGATTTTGTTTTTTTGTTTTTACGTAATTTGGTAAGGGTTGGGGGTTGGGAGTGAAAGGAGGGCTGGATTTGAATGGTAAAGAGACTGTTTAAAATCTCCACCGTCATCGTGACCCACATTGCAACCCATCTAACAAACGACTAGTGAGTTCCTTGGCCATTTCAGGTATTTAAAAGTAACAGTGTACAAATAGCTTATTCCTTTGCCTTTTTCCTCTATACAAATCTTCAGATCATTGTACCTGCAGACCCATAACAGTTGATTTGGTGCTGCACTTCAAAGTCTCACTTTAACAAGATGAGATATACAAATAAGGCATACAGTTTCTTCCTTACATATTTAATATAATTTTCTCACGTTATAATAGAGCTAAATGGAATCAGAGCTTACATTTAGGTTCTGTTAGATACTGAGTTATGTTAGTTATTTGAAATATAGTAAGGACCCTGTAAAAGGAAACTGTCATCCTAGACTAGAAGGCTTCTAAAATGCTTTCTTTCCCTCTCCATATTGCCTTCTTCATCCCACTTCTATATATTGCTGAAGAATTCTGTGGATTTTTTTTTACCTCTCATTTTGTAGAAAATAAAAGAGCAGTACATGTTAGTGGTTTTAGTAAACATGGGAAGTTAAATTTGTTCTAGGAAAAGAAATAGCTTTATTTTGTAACTTAAATCTTAAAGGTTTTTTTTTTTAGATTCATTCGTATTGCTCCAGCTTTGTTAAAGAACATAGGAAATTGGGATGCTATTTTAAAGGAAAACCTTGTGTGTTTGACTTGAGGGAAAGACATAACAATTCCGGACTGTCCTTAAACTAATGTACACAATTTTGTATACTGACCTATTGGGTTTCATAGGTAGCAGTCCCAAAGGACCCTTTTGGAGTAAATGTGGTTTTCACAGAGTGTGCTACCTGTATATTAACAATCTTGTACATTGTTCTATGTTGTTGCACGCTAAAATTGATGTGCACTGATATTTAAGGAAAACTAACACACAAATGGCTCTGTTTCTTAATATTGTTCACTGTTTCTATCAGCCATTCTTATTTAATAGGACAGTGATAGTTAAGGGTTAAATTTACAGAGCTGATGCAACTCCTCCTTTTCTTCACCCGCAGTTTTCATTGGATGGCATCACCATAGCAACAGTGAGATCAGTGAAACCTGAGTGTTCCATTGATTAGTTTTTGCTTCTTCCTTTTTTAATCTATCCCCCTTTCACCACATTTTAGTGAGGAAGCAATTTTTTCTTTACAAACAGAGCTTATATTGATTTCTATTCCATAAATAATTTAAAGAGGGTAGAAAATTCTGCCCTTCATTTAAAAATTGGATGTTTCATCATGTATTTAAAAAGCGATTCAGGATTAGGAGGATGGATAGCCATACCAGCTGTAGCTGATGTTCTCAGATACTCTTGCATTGTTTGCTGGTCTTCTAGGGAAAAGAACAATGTGGAACAGGACCTTAAAGAGAAGGAGGACACAGTGAAGCAGAGGACCATCGAGGCTCAGGTGAGTGCGCTGTAAAATGCTCTGCTCTGGTTCTCCTGTAGGGATCTTCCCAGTAACTGTGCTTGCTATCTGATGGGCACAGTAGGAGGTCTAAGGATGCCTAATATTTGTTTAACATAAATCTTTTTTTAAAATTGATGGTTGTTGCTCTGAACTCTGGCCTTTAAATGTAATACTGCAATGAGAAAGCAGTGTTTTTAAGCATATATTTCTAAATTTGAAAATATTTTAGTGATATTTATCTGCATATTATTTATTAAAGATAACTTTGAATGACTTGATTTAAATAGTATTACACCAATAAAATTAAATTGGATCATCAAAAACCAAATTGCTTTTTCAAGCATGTAAAATTTTTTGTCAGCTGGGAGACCTACTGTTTTCAAAGACTGTTTCTCCTGTCCCTGAGGGTGGGAATGCTAGAGATTTAAAATATCGTCTTATAAAATGCTTTGTAGCCAAAATACTGGAAACTTTGTCATAAAGAGATTTCATTCATTTTTGCTGTGTTGCATTAGTATTCTTTATTTTATAGAGATTTTTAAAAACCTGTTTTTATTTGGTAAACGTGGCAGTGTTTTAAACCTGGAAAACAGTATTCAGCAGTGTTTCATGTGGCCATGTTACTGGGTTGTGTTTCCTGAGTGCTGTATGGGGCTTGGATGTGCTGGTAGCAGGTGCCAGCAAGAGCTCATGTGATGGGCATTTCCTAATATGTCACGTACGTGTTAGGTCTTTCTGCTTGTACTAATGGAGTTAAATGGGTAGAGACTGGGATTTCTTAGACCCAGAGAACCATGCTAGGCTGGGGAAGATGATTCACTGAAGGATTGAGGAAGCCAGAGACTTGTGGTTGGGAGTTGAATCTGATTGGATGACTGCATTTATTATATTTATTGGAATTTTCCTAAAAGTGGTGTGAAAGTCAAGAGATTTGTTACCAGGCATTTCTCTTCCTGCTAATGAGACTGGGTATAGGCCTACCTGCTAATGAGACTGGGTGTAGGCCTACCTGCTAATGAGACTGGGTGTAGCTGCTTGAATTTCTTTGTTTTGTGTAATTTTAAGCTTTTTAAGAAATGCAAACACTAAAACTTAATTTTAGTAGTTTTTGCTGGACACAGCTTGGAAACAGAGGACAAAAATCTACAAAAGTTGTTTTTCCCCCCTAATATAATCACTGGTATAATAGTAGACAACTTCTAGATTTAACAACTGCTATTCTAAAATATACAGGTTCTTGTAATGACAATATTTTGTTATTTGAGTACATTTATAGGGAAAACCAAACAGGATGGAAATTTAAATAGTTTAGAAGAGAGCTAAAATTTATATTGTTCCTTGAATATCCTCAAATATTTGATTTCTTATAATTATATAAATTTTATTGCTAAAATTTCTCCATAATGTACTTGCACATCTTGATTAATGGTATTAGTAAAGTAACATAAACTTTGTGAGATCCAAAATGTATGTTTGGCACATGAGTTCTGAACTGGTTTTTGCATATGGTACTTCTAAGTATGAGGCATTTCAGAGCTTGCCTAGTGTAGAACAAGCACTCCTGGCTGAAAATAAATCCACTGAAGATTAACACTGAGGTTAATGTAAGTCCTGGGTTAGTCAAGTCATCTCTGTATTATCCACGGTAATGAGATGCTAGACCAGTAGTGATGATGTGCGTACATACGTACACACACTCATTCAGATGTGTATATATATATATGTATGTATGTATATATATGTATGTATGTATATATGTATATATTATACGCATACATATTATATGTATACATGTATGCATATATGTATATATATGTATATTATATACACATATATGTATATATGTATATTATATACACACACGCATATATATTAAGATATATATACCACCTATATATTATATATATTTATATATTTATATATTTTTATGTAACCAAAACACCTCATTTGGTGATCGTTTATGGTTTCCTGAAGCACAAAAAGACTTAGCAAAATTGGTAAGAAGTGGAGTTCATTACCTATGGAGGTAGCTCTGATTTACTATTTAGTAGCAATGTACAGAGTAGGAGTAATACTGATAGCTAAAAATCAGTAACTCCAATTTTCAGTCCTTTTTATTTCTTTTTTGAAACAGGATTTCTTGTAATTCAGACTGGCATTGAACTCACTGTAGTTGAGGGTGACCCAGGCCTCCTGATCCTCTTGCTTCCACCTTCCAAGTTTAGAGATTACCCATGTCCACCACCAGAGCCTGATCTCAATACTGCTTTTCTGGTGTTTCTGGTAAAAGACCATCTACTAGAGCTGTTACTGAATAGCAGCATCTGAGGAAGTGTACTTTGCTACGTCTTCCTGACTCCACTTTCTATTGGAGATGCTAATAAGAAATGAAATTTAGCCTATCATTAAATAGCCTACCTTGTTTCTTTTGAATGTTATTTCTTTAGCTAATAAAGTAAATAATTATACAAATTCATATTTCAAGCATAGGAAAAAGATTTTAAAGCCAAGAGCATTAAGATTCACTTATTTCTATTTTATGGGTGTTCTGGCTGCACATACGTATGTGCACCATGTGCACACCTGGTGTCTGCAGGGGTGGGATGGTAGTAGCGGTGTCTGGTCCCTGAAGCAAGTTTTGGGCAGTTATGAGCCTCCATGCGGGAATGAGCCTAGGTCCTCTGCAAGAATAGTAACTGCTCTTAGCTGCTGACGCATCTTTCTAACCCCTCCTGGAGTTTTTTGGTTGGTCTTATTTTTGTTTTAGTTTTGGTGCTGAAGATCAACTTCAACGTGTCATGCATATTAAGCAAATTTTTCCCTCACAGAGCTACAGTCCAGTGAAGTTTTTGCTTTTGTATTTATATGTGCTCTCTACTTTAAAGTAAAATACTGATTTTCTAAGTTTTTGTTTCTTGTGTGGTCTGTGAGCTCACATCTTGAAATGTTTTTTTTTCTTTTCTTCTCTCTGCTCACAGTCACCCTGAGACTGACAACTGCTTGCAGTAAGATCTCTGCTCCCTGAGTGCCAGTTGTACATTTCCATATAGCCATTTTAGTGTTTATCATTTGAAAATCAGTCAGTCTAAAACAGGTCTTGTTAGAAAATAAATGGCTTCAACTTTGGACTTCTTATTTCTGTTAGTACTTTTCTTTTGTATTACTGACTTATCTCAAATCTATATTTAAGATGTCTTAGGGGCTAACAGTGCTTGCTTTGCAAGCATGAAGACCCAAGCTAGAATCCCCAGCACCCACATGAAAATCCAGGCGTTGCTGCACATGCTTATAACCCCATTGTAAGTAGAAAGTAGAGAATAGGATCCCTGGAATTTGCTGACCACCAGTCTAGGAAGACCCTGTCTCAAAGGATTAAGGTGGAGAGTGATCTAGTTGGACATCTGAATCCTTCTCTAACGTTTACAGATCTGTATACACAAGAAAGCACACACATACATGTTTGTACATCTTCCATCTTATATGAGTTTCTCGAGCTTAGAAATTCTGCTTTGGGGCTGGAGAGATGGCTCAGTGGTTAAGAGCACTGACTGCTCTTCCAGAGGTCCTGAGTTCAATTCCCAGCAACCATATGGTGGCTCACAACCATCTGTAATGGGACCCGATGCCCTCTTCTGGTGTGTCTGAAGACAGCTACAGTCACATACATGAAAAATAAATAATTTTTTTTTTTAAAGGAAAGAAATTCTGCTTTGGATCATACATGTTTTCCATAGTATTTGGAAATACAGTATTAGGTATTTAAGGAAAGTGTTCAAATTAAAAGTAAACAGACTGAACTTATACAAGAAATTAAAAGTGGGACAGAATGCACCCAGCACCCACTGGCAGGAAGGATTACAAGCAGAGTAGGTATTTATAAAGTCCCACTTTTATGTGACTTTGTTCATAGTAACATGACACAGAAGGGAGCTCCTGGATATTTGTATCTCGTTAGTTAAGAGTCAGTAATCGCAATGGTGAGATGGCTCAGCAGGTAAAAGTACATACTGCCCAGCCTGAGTTCACTCTCCTAGACCCACACATACCTTAGTCGACTCCTGCAGGTTGTCCTCTGACCTCTATTACACATGCCGTGCATACCCACATCCACAGAATAAACTAATGTAATGAAAGAAAAAGTAACTCAGGCTAAGAGACGCCTCAGTAGTTAAGAGCACTTGCTCCTCTTAGAGAGGACCTAGACTTAATCCCCAGTACCCATATAGTGGCTCACAACCAGTTCCACGAGAGCCTATCCCTTCTTCTGGCCTCAGTTGGCCCCAGGTACTCATGTGGTGCACATAAATACAGAAAATCAAAAAAAAAAAAAAAAAAAAAAAAAAAAACTTGAAAACAAGAGTTGGTAACTCAGAGTAGTTACCTATTTTTTTTTTCATTTTAATTCATTTTTTTTCCTCCTTGAGGAAAAGGGATAACTATGGCTAGCAAAACAAGTCTTATTCATAAGTCAGTAAAGTTTTGTTTTCTTAGGGAGTTTTGTTGTTTGTTTGTTTGTTTAAGACCAGATCCAACTATGCAATGAAGAATAGCTGTAATTTAGTATTTAACCCACACTCGTCTCAAACCTGAGATTGCTCTGCCTACACCTCTCAGGAGCTGGAATCACAGGACTATGTCAGTGGTCTTTCCACTTTCACTCCCTGTCGTGTTTTTAATGAAGTAGACCTTTCCATGTTGCTAATATTTCATAGGGTTGTTAAGTTACTTCTGCAATACTGCATCCAAGTCGGGTTAGTAAGATTAGGCTCTTAGTAAGTAGACTCTCAATATGTCTTACGAGTTTTGTGTGTTTAATTTATTTCTACATAATTCCTCATGACGTGTAGAGGGGGTGAGTTTATCAGTTTCAGTATTTTGAGTACTTTCTAGAAACCAGGACATTTTTCTTAAAATTTCTTTCTTAGTGAAGCTAGCAGTGTCACGCCATTCTCGTTCATTCTGTTCCTGCTGCTCTCCACTGGAGAACAGTCCACAGCACAAGGCCAGAGAGCAGAAGCAGGGGACAGCAGCAGCAGTCTTCAGTAGCTCACTGCACTGTGCAAGTGCTAGAACTGCACTGCCCTGCCTAGAGTGAGCCGGAGGCAGAGAACGCTGGAGAAGGGGGAGGGAGACAGGCACTGGTGCCTTCATTGAGTTTCAGGAGAAGCAAATTTGTGCCACAGTGAAATAGTGGGTCTGGATACAGATAATAATATAGAAGTTGCATGACAGAGTAAGTGAGTGAGTTTGTGGTAAAAGTTCTCTCTTATTCATATTAGCGTATATGTTGCCACTTTTCATTTTGACCGAATTTTAAATCTGTTTACTGAAAGCAAAGATCCTGTGCTGTGGATTTGTATTGGAAATGTTTTATTTTTTTAATATTGTTTTACTTTTTAAGCTTTTCTTTGTAAAGAACTTTTTCAAATGTTATGAATGGTTACCTGAACATATTGCATACCCAGTGCTAAGGAAGAGTGTGTTGGGACTTTTCCAGTTCTGAACAGTAGTGAGCCACCACCATATGGGTGCTGGGAACCAAATTTATGTCTGAAAGAGCAGCAGCTGCTGTTGAGCTGTCTCTTGTTTTGTTCTTAGCTTTTGAGACAAGGTCACACTTTGGTGACATAGAGTGCACTATAGCTCAGGTTGATCTTGAACTCACAACACTCATTTTTCCTCACCCCTGAAAGTGCTAGGATTAAAGACATGAGCCCACCACACCTGCCTGGCATTGTGTAGGAATTTTTATACAGATGCTTCTTTGTGCTGAGATATAAACATAGAGGAACACAATTTTTATGTGGATATTGATTAAGATTTAAGTATTTTCTAGAGGTGTTTTGTCAGGAAACTTTTCCTCTATTTTTGTGTTACAAGGTATATTTTCATTGTAGCAAAGAAAAAAGAAAAAGCAATAGGATCAAGTTAACTGAGTGAAAGTCTTTGCTCCCGTGTAAGAGAAAGAGCAGGACTGTGTATATATTACATAGGTTTGTTCAGTCTCTTTCCTCTTATGGAAGCCTATTTTCTGGTGATATAATCAATTCTCACTAAAAATACTATTTTTGAAAATAGTTCAGTATATTATAGTATCCTGTTACTGATAGTTCTTAATAAGAAGATCAATAACATAGGAAAATTTTAAATTAATAAAATCAGTACAGATGTGATACTTGTATGTTTAAAAAGAGACCGAACTGGAGAAATGGCCTAGTTGTTAAGAGCACTGGCAGCTCTTCCAGAGGACCCAGGTTCAATTCCCAATTCCCAGCAACCACATGGTAGCTCACAGCTCTCTATAACTCCAGTTCCAGGGGACTTGAAGCTGTTTTCTAGCTTCCCTGGGCACCAGGGACACACATGATATGTATGCAGGCAAAACACACTGTAAACATAAAGTAACAAAATAGATTTTTTTAGAAAGTCAAAGTTGAGATTTTTTAATTGTAGAAAATAAAACGGGTCCAAGAAATTTGTAAAATACAGGGTCAGAAAATGGCTTATCAGGCAAAGCCTGAGGACCCAGATAGTTAGGGACAGACCTGACTTTGACTTTCAGAAATTACCCCCTTCCCTGCACACACACACACACACACACACACACACACACACACACACACGTGCACGCACGTACAAACACATGTATGTGCATGTACACTACACATGCCCAAACACACTTAATGAAATGCAACAAATCATTAAATATAAAATACAGTAAAGCATGAGAAATAACAAAGCTTTTCTACCAGTGAATATTTATTAGCATTTGCTATACTTTATATGCGTGAATGATGTTAAATGTATGATAATACTATGCACACCTTTCTCTTCAGCTTTAAAAAATAAGAACTATGTCCTAAACACTTTTATATATGACCTTCTTAGGTAAGTAATATTGTCCTTTTTTGGATTTATACTAAAAGACAACATCGGGCTGGAGAGATGGCTCAGCGGTTAAGAGCACTAACTGCTCTTCCAGAGGTCCTGAGTTCAATTCCCAGCAACCACGTGGTTCTGGGATCCGATGCCCTCTTCTGGTGTGTCTGAAGAGAGTGACAATGTACTCACATACATAAATAAATCTTTTTTTAAAAAGACAACATAGCTCTGATATAAAGACTAGATATGAATAGAGAATTGAAAATCTAGATTCTTGTTTGAGTTGTAGAAAAAAGAAATTAGATGGATGGGGAGCATAACAGTTTTGCTTGTTTTTATTATTCTTTAATCTTTTTTTTTTTTACAGTCCAATCATTATTTCTCCTCCCAGTCCACCCTCTGACAATTCCTCATGCCATTCCTCCTTTCCCCAGTTTTACTATTTTTAATCTCTGAGTTTTGTTTTGTTTTGGTAGGTGAGAGGGTATTGGTATGTGCATACGTAGAGGGTATAGAGAGGAGATATATTGGTCTTTGAGGATTTTGGATTACCTGCTCATGAGCACAGAAATGGGTGAAGCTCCTGTTCCATTTCCTAATATAGAAATTCATGTCACAGGGGCTGGAGGTATGGCCCAGTGGTTAAGAGCTTGCTCTTCCCAGAGACCTGAGTCAGTTCTCAGCAACCACATGAGAAGGTATACAACTGTCTGTAATACCAGCTCCAGGGCTTCCAGTGTCTCCATGCTCCATCCTCCATGGATACCCTCACCTACAGGCACATACCCACATGCATGCACATGCATGTAATTAAAAAAAGAATATGTCTTTTTAAATTCACTTAATATATTACACTTAGAGGATATATCAAATATTAAATTGGTAAAAGTAAACCAGTAATCTTAACCAAAAGTCTGAGAAGTGATCTGAATAGTTTCTTAACTGCCCATTTGGGCTGTAGTTTTGTTACCTATATATGTAGCCAGTAATAGCACCTACCTCTCGGATGTACATATGGGACACATGCATGCCACAGTACACCATAGAGGTCTTTCCTTCCACTGTGGAGGTCCTGAGAATCTTTATCCACTGAACCATTTTACCAACCTAATCTTTAATACACAATAAATGAAATTTCTGCTCTGCATAAACGGTGGAGGACTTGCCTACCATGCATGAAGACCTAGATTCAATCCTCAGTTCAGAAAGGACAGGTTTTAAGTATGTTGTATAAGCTATATGCCTCAGTGAAGCGGTTTAAAATAATTATATACCAATGTTGAAAGCATGCTAATTGAAAGAACCCAGTTGGGGAAAATATGATTATATTTATGTAAAATATCTAAATTAGACAGATTTGTAGAAATGAGAAATAGGTCGTTGGTCGCCTAGGACAGAGGAGAGTGGGAAGTAAAATAAAGGCAGTCAGGAGTACAGGGTGATTTGAAATGAGGAAGAGTGTCTTTGGGAGGTCCATGGAGATGTCTTTATGTGATAATTGTACAACTACCTGAGTAAAGTAAATGGATTAACTCTGTAGCTGTAAATTATCTCACAAAAGCTATTATGGAAAATAAACTGGAGCCTGGGGGAAGGGATGGTGCCTTCCTTTAATCCCAGTATTTGAGAGGCAGAGGCAGGTAGATACCTGAATTGGAGGACAGCCAGGGCCACCCAGAGAAACCATGTCTTATTTATATATTAGGAGTGAGATCAGGAGGTGTTGGTTATGTTGGTCAGAAACTGACACTGTAACAGTAGCAAAAAAAAAAAGCCTTGAAAGAGACCAACTGCTTGGATGCCTAAGACGAGTAGTAAAGCACTGGGGGAAGGAGAGAAGGAGATGGGCAGCATAACAGTCAGTGTGGTTGGAATAAACCGAGCAAAGGGAGGAGCGTTTGGTCATGAGTTGGCATACAGGATAATGTAGGTTCTTAAGGGCTTTGAGGGTTTTTCCCAGTGAGATGGAGACTGAAAGGTTTTGGTAAGTGATACGATTTGACACAAGGATTTGTTTTACTTTATGTTTTGTGCTTTTAAAGCATTGTTTTCCCGTTGTGATGGTATAATTTAATTCCACTGCTATAGAGTGCAGGCTATCTATCCTTTGCTGATATGAGCTCAAGCCAGCTTGGGCTACATGAGGCCCATTCTTAAAAAAAAAAAAAAAAAAGTGGATTTCTTAATTTTAACTGACACAGTAATTATATGTATATCTTGGGATGCAGTATGACATTTCATCCTGTTTATACAGTACACTGATTGGACAGGTAATTTGCAAAACTGTCACTAAGGCATGCATTATTTTTTGTGTGTGTGTGTGTGTGTGTGTGTGTGTGTGTGTGTGTGTGTGTGTGTGTGTGTGTGTTTGAAATTCCTAGGCACTTACTTTGAAATGTTTAATTGCTGTGAGCCAGAGTTATCCTTCTGTGCATTGGAACATCAAACTTTACTCCTCTGTAGCTATATACCTCTTTCTTCCCTACACCTACCCAAGGTCTGACAAATGCTATTCCCTACCATATGAGACCACTCCTTTCACTGTAAATACAAGTAAAAAAATATGGGATTTGACCTAACTGGGAATTGTTCTTTTTGTTTTTGATGCTGGGGTTTTAACCAGGATCTTGTGTAGGGGTGGGGGTGTTATTAGTAGTAGTGTGTTTTGTTTTTATTTTTGTGAGACAGGGTCTCCATGTAGCCCTGCTGTCCTGGTAGTCACTATGTGGACCAGGCGTCTTAGGGTTTCTATTGCTGTAATGAAACACCATGACCAAAGCAAACTGGGGAGGAAAGGGTTTATTTGGCTTATACTTCCACAGAACTGTTTATCAAAGGAAATCATGACAGGAACTCATACAGGGCAGGAACATGGAGGCAGGAGCTGGTGCAGAGGCCATGGAGGAACACTGCTTACTGGCTTGCTCCTCCTGGGTTGCTCAACCTTTCTTATAGAACCTAGGCCACCAATCCAGGAATGACACCACCCACAAAAGGCTGGGACCTCCACATCAATCAGTAATTAAGAAAATGCCATATAACTATATATTAAGGAGACATTTTCTTAATTAAGGTTCCTGCCTCTCAGATGACTTTATCATGTGTCAAGTTGACAATGAAACGAATCAGCACACTGGGCTAGCCTCAAACTCAGAGATCTGTCTGCTACAGCCTATGGAGCTTCTGGGATTAAAGGGGTGTGCCACCACACTGGGCTGACAAAAGGCTTTTTAAAAGTGGCTGAGGCGCTGAAAATACATGTAAGAGTAGCTAAGATGAAGCAGTATAACCCCTTGGAATGTAACAGAGAGATGAAGGTGACCTAAACCAGTACTGCAGGAATGATTAGCTGGCAGCCCTGATACAGAAAAGAAAGGGAAGCGGAAAGAAAAAGTGGAAGAAGACGCCATAGTTTTCACTAGAAGTTTGAGGTTTTAGCAGACTCAGGAAATCATATAAGCTATGTTTAGACACATAGTCAGTCAGACATCCAAGGACCGATCTGAGTAAGCAGATTAGAGAGCCAAGAGATCACTTGAAGACTACATGTAAAATTGAGTGCTTTAGTCCTCGAATACAAAATATTTAATAAACAAGACTTTGTTTTCCCTTAGAGTACACTTAAAAATTCACCTGTGCATGCCCTCAGAGAGATAAATGTGTGAGTTTTCTTGTTTCAGGATCTTCAAGATGAAGTTCAAAGGGAGAGTCTTAATCTACAAAAACTGCAGGCCCAGAAGCAGCAGGTGCAGGAACTCCTGGATGAACTGGATGAGCAGAAAGCCCAGCTGGAAGAGCAGCTCAAGGAAGTCAGAAAAAAATGTGCTGAGGAGGCCCAGCTGGTAAACCCTGGCTGCTTACTGACAGCCTCTCTGCCTCCTCCACCTTGTCCTGGGTTAAAAAGAAAACATTCCCTACTTGTTAGTGGCAGTCTAGCCAGCAGTTGGTTTATGAAGGAGTTGGAGGGATGTTTATGGAAAGTTATAGTTCTCTAAAATAGAAATTAGACGGGTAATTTTTTTCCAACTCTCGATCACACAGATGTTACCTATTTTACACAGATGATACCTCTAAGTATCTCTTACTCCTTCCCCATTATCTCGAAAGTTCCAATTCACTAAACTAAACATTTCTTCATTTAATTTCCTCTCCTCCCGTTCATCTCCATTTATAGATTTCTTCCCTGAAAGCAGAAATAACCAGTCAAGAATCTCAGATCTCCACTTATGAGGAAGAATTGTCGAAAGCTAGAGAAGAACTAAGTCGCCTACAACAAGAAACGGCACAACTGGAAGAAAGTGTGGAGTCAGGAAAGGCTCAGCTAGAGCCTCTTCAGCAGCACCTCCAAGATTCGCAGCAGGAAGTCAGTTCAGTAAGTGGAAGGCGGGAGGGGAGCAGGATGCCCAGAGGGCCTCGCTTGTCCTTTCTGTAACTCTAACACCTGCTCCTCCTTCATCTGCCCAGTTAGTATCTCTAGTTGTATAAGACATACAGTTGCAAGTCTAATGACTGTTTACATAATGGATTAGAGTAGGGGCTTTGTAGTTAAAGCTGTTCAGATGTAAATGCTGGCTCTGTCATTTAGTAGGTGAATCACCTTGGAGTATCAGAATTTTCATGTTTAAAGTTGAAGATAGACAGGCAAACTTATTAGGGCTGTTCTAAGGATTAAGTAAGGCAGAACATGAGGTAATTTAGCATAGTGTCTGCACATGAATTCTCAGTAGATGTTTTCTGTTTTTATCAATAATAGCCTGTGCTGGCTCATTTATGTCAGCTTAACTAACACAAGCTTGGAGTCATGGGGAGGGAAGCCTCAAGTGAGAAAATGCTTCTGTGAAATGGGACAAGCCTGTAGGCCATTTTTTCTTTTTTTTTTTTTTTTTTTTTTTCTTTTTGTCTTGTTTTTTGAGACAGGGTCTTGTCTCTCTGTATAACAGTCCTAGCTATTCTGGAACTCACTTTGTAGACCAAACTGGCCTTGAACTCACAGAAATCTACCCTCCCCTGCCTCTGAAGTGCTGGGATTAAAGACATACCACTTTGTCCAGCTCGGGCATTTTCTTAGTTAGTGATTGATGGGGAGGACTCAGCTCATTGTGGGTGGTGTACCCCTGGGAAGGGCATCCTGAATGCTGTAAAAAACCAGGCTGAGGGGTTGGGGATTTAGCTCAGCGGTAGAGCGCTTGCCTAGCAAGTGCAAGGCCCTGGGTTCAGTCCCCAGCTCCGAATAAAAGAAAAAGAAAAAAAAACAAAAAACAAAAAACAAAAAGACAGGCTGAGCAAGCCACAAGGAGCAAGGGAGTAGCAGCGCTCCTCCATGGCCTCTGCATCAGCTTCTGCCTCCAGCTCCCTGCCCTGTTTGCATTCCTATTCTGAATTCCATCAATGATGAACAATGCTGTAGAAGTGTAAGCCAGATAATCCTTCTCCCCAAGTCGCGTTGGTCGTGACATTTATCACAGCAGTGAAAACCTTAACTAAGACACAATACAACTCATGTCTTTTCTTGGGATTCTAATTTTTAGGTCAGTTTTGTTCATTGAAATCATTTAGTTTTCTTGTTTCTGTTTTTTTATTATTTAATATACATTGATTTGTCTTTTGTGAATTACTGTTGTTCATTTGAATAGTTGAGGTCAAAACAGCTTTATCATTTGTTTATTGAACTTTGTGTGACTTATTGTTTTAGAAGATACTTTCAAGGGCTCTTCTCTCCCATTTACAGATAGTGCCAGAACAGAGCACTATCTTGTCTTACGCTGTCTTCACTCCCCTTTCCAGTAGGAACATGGCTGATTCTCAAACTATATAGTATACTATATATACAGATGTGTGTGTGTGTGTGTGTGTGTGTGTGTGTGTGTGTGTTGCATACTATGTAGTATACTGTAAAGTATACTAAAGTATAATTTAATTTCCTATAATTTCCCTATAAATTCGTTGCTGAATCTCCTTTTCAGTTACTTGACTATCTTTTCCTCTAGTATCTTGGGCCTTTCTTTTTCTAATTATATCCTGAAAGACTGCCAGTTCTCTGAGACCTGAGACAGAATTCTTGGGAGATTTCACAAGACTTACAAAAACAAATGCATGCATGCTGAATTTTCAGGAGAACTCACTGGAAGAGATTATTGAAACCTTTAAGTCATGCTGCATTCCTAGAGGAATCTGCTAATAGGAAGCAAACTCATCCTTGAGTAAGTCTAGGGGCATAGGTATTTGTATGTTATATATATATATTCTAATTTAAATGGTTTTATATTTCTACTTTGTATTGGCAGATGCAAATGAGATTGGCAATGAAAGATCTGGAAACGCACAATAACCAATCAAATTGGTGCAGTAGCCCACAAAGCATTCTGGTCAATGGTGCTGCAGATTATTGTAGCCTCAGCACCAGCAGCAGTGAAACAGCCAACCTCAACGAACATGCTGAAGGCCAGAATAACCTAGAGTCTGAGCCCATCCATCAGGAGTCATCAGTGAGTTTTTACTCCGTAGTGTTTATTATTAACTCCCCTCCCCCCACAGACTGATGAAGATCAAGGTTGGTGTGTACATACTTCCGTGTAGAGGCTGGGGTCACCCCAGAGCGCCATCCCTGATGCTGGTCACTCTTCTTTAAATAGGGTCTCTGACTGAGACCTAGGGCCTATCAGTTAGCCTAGTGTGGCTGGCCAGAAGCCCCAGGTATCTGTCTGCCTACACCTCCCCTGCTCTGGGATCGCAAGCACACACCACACGCTTGGCTTTTTGCATGGAGGCTGGGGATCTGAACTCAGGTCCGCATGCTTGAGCAGCAGGCACTTTACCAAATAGACTTTCTCTCCAGCCCCAGAATAATGTTCTGTTAGCATTGTATATAATGTAAAGAAATACAATTTTAAAGATAAATTTTTATTTTTATTTATGTATGTGGGTGCAGGTACCCATAGAAGCCAGAAGAGGGTGTCAGAACCTTTGGAGCTGGAGTTGACAGGCGGTTTAAACTGCCTTGTGTGGGTGCTGGGAATTGAACTTGGGTTCCTTAGAAGAACAGCTAGTGTTCTTAACTGCTAGCTATTCCTTCAGCCCCAACAATTGAAATTCTTTCTTTTCAGTTTTAACTAATGTTGAGGTGGAGTCTAATTAATAAAAGTATTTTTTAAAATAATAGGGTTTATGTACCTCAGGCTAGCCTCAAACTTTATAGCTAAGGATGACTTTAAGCTCTCTTTTTAGCTTAATGTGTCTGCCTGTGGGGAGAGGGTTCACTAGTGTGCTTACCTTTGGTTGCACTCATCCGTGTGTGCAGGTATAGATAGAGGCCAGAGTTCAACTTTGTTGTCTTTTAATACCACTCTCCATCTTCCTTTTTGGGACAGGGTCTCCTTGCTGAAAATAAAGGCTGCCATTTTAGCTAGACCTAGGATGTCTGCCTGTTTCTGCCATCCCAGCACTGGGGTTGCAGTTACATTATACCATGTCTGGCTTTTACTTGGGTGTTTCAAACTTGAACTTAGTTAATTCTTCATGTTTGTGCACCAAGCACTTTACCAAGGGAGCTACCTTCTCAGCCCTGACTTTCTGCACTAGGCTTCCTGCCTCTATTTCCCATTTAATGGGATTAAGAGAGTTTGGTACCACACCTGGTTTTTGATTTACTTTTCATAGAGCATAGGTGAGGATCAGCATTTCTAGTAGGCACAGTTGCAGGCACATTTAAATTTTTATCTGTTTATTTTGTATGTGCACACATACCAGAGTGGCCACATGGGAGCCAGAAGGAAACATGTGAAACTCAGTTCTCTCCTTCTACCTTGTGACCAGGGATTGAACTCAGATTATCCGTGTCTTTTCCTGCTTAGCTCTCTCTGCAGCCCTAGCACAGGCTCTTAATCCAAGCACTCAGGAGGCTAAGGAGGACAGTTGTGAGTTCTAAGCCATCTTGGGCTATATAGTGAGACCATGTCTCAAAACAGCAAAAGCACTTCTGTAGATGATAACAGGGTCTCACTGTGTTGTCCAAGTTAATCTCAAATACCTCTGTGTAATTACTTCTGCCTCCAGAATTGCAGAGATAGAATGAAAACCTGGCTTAGGTAATAACACTATTTATAGTTTACTTTATTTTTAAGTATTTAGGTATTTAATAGTTTAAATATCATTTTAATACTTTTTTAAAATTAAAGTATAAGTACATCCTTTTTCCCTTCCCTTTCCTCTAACCCTTCCACCAGGAAAATTCATGGCCTCTTTTTTTAAATTGTTTTACACATACACATACACACACACACACACACACACACACACACACACACACACACACACACACACACAGGGCAGGGGGAGCAAGGGAGAGAGAAAATAAATACAACCTGTTCAGTCCATATAATGTTACCTGTATGTGTACTGGTTCAAAGATGACCACTTAGTATTGGATACGAAAAGGGTTTAAGGGTCTAGAGATACAGCATAGTGACAAATAGTTTGCACGTCATTCAAGGGGCCCTGGGTTTGATCCACAATACCAAAACAAGTTTTAAGACATGCCCGCGGGGTTGGGGATTTAGCTCAGTGGTAAAGCGCTTGCCTAGCAAGCACAAGGCCCTGGGTTCGGTCCCCAGCTCCGAAAAAAAGAAAAAAGAAAAAAAAAAAAAAAAGACATGCCCACACATGCACGAGTTAAAAATTGTTTTTAGCCATTCATTGTAATTCCTTTAAATCCCAGTACTCAGAGGCAAAGCTAGGTGAACCTCTTGAGTTTGAGGCCAGCCTGGTTTATATAGTGTGTTCCATCCAGGCCAGCCAGGATTACACAATAAGACCCTGTCTCTCAAATAAAAAAGAAAAGGTTGTTAAAAATAATCTTTTCCAAAAGTCTTTATTATATTTATGGGTAGGTTTTGGCATACCACAGTGTTCTTGTGGAAGTCAGAAGAAAGCCTCTAGGAGTTTGTTTTCACTTCCTCTAGTGAGTCCTGGAGATGAAGCTGGGGTTGTCAGGCTCAGGAGCAAATGCCTTTACCCACTGAGCCATCTCACCAGCCTGAGGCTACATGTCTTTAATCTGTCATGCTCATGTGTGTATCTCTGGTAGGTGAGAAGTAGTCCTGAAATAGCGCCTTCTGATGTGACTGATGAAAGCGAAGTTGTGACTGCAGCTGATATTGAAAAAGTTAGTCCCAGATTTGATGATGACAAGCACTCAAAAGAGGTGAACATAATTGTACATTCGGTTGTTCTTGTCACTCATGCCTTAAATGATCTTTGTAGCTAAAAAATATTTACTAATTGTTTTCAAAGTATGTATATGATTGGAATGTGGGTCATTTGAAGTACTTTCTTTAAATGTTTGGTTACTAAAATATCTGTTTTAATTAAAAATTATTTCTAGGAAGATCCATTTAATGTAGAATCCAGTTCACTGACAGATGCAGTTGCAGATACAAACTTGGATTTTTTCCAGTCTGACCCTTTTGTTGGCAGTAAGTATTTTTTATGTTGTAAGTGTATCCAAAACAATACTTTCTGATTATATAAGCATTAAGGCTTATATCAGTTTTCAGAGCGAATTTTTTACAATGTAAATAAAGCTGAGAATAAGGGTTTTGGTCTTATATTTGCTGCTATTTAATTTTAACATTCTACCATAGGATTATCTGATTAAGAGAATGTTTCTTCAGAGTAAGGGCTAAAGGAAAGACATAAGCCAAGGGTAGAGGTTGCACACTCATGAATCAGCATTGTTTGGCTAATAATTACTGAAATACTAACACCAGGGCAAGCATAGAATCACACTTCTGGAATCCCAACATTGTGAAATTTGAGTTTAGCCTGAGCTATGGAACAAAACTGCCTTAGGAAACCTTTTAAAAATGAAGAAGAAAGGAAGAAAAGAGAAAGAAAAAAGCCAACACTCTAATTTTGAATCATTAGAAGCTGTTGGGCATGGTGACATAAATTTTTAATTTTAGTACCCAAAAGGCACTTCTTTCAGATGCAAGTTACTAGCATCTCAGCCTTGCCAGGAAACTAGTAATTTCCTCTGGGATCAAATAGAATTTTATAGGAACGTAATGGATGGAGAGAAAAAACCTATGGTGACTCTGAAGGCCCTGATGCCATGTGTGTGAAATCAATATCTTCTGATGGTCATGAATCTATTGTAAAAAGAGAACATGCATTAACATCAGGAACAATAAGGCCGTGTTGAGTGGTCCAGGTCAGTTTGTGGAGAATGAAGCCAATGTGGTCAGTTTTAGAAAGATCCCTTCACATATGCTATCGAAAGTGTGCATGTATTTTACCTACAAGGTCCACTGTAGTAACAGCTCCACTGAAATTCCTGAATTCCCAATTGCACCTGAAATTGCACTTGAAATGTGGATGGCCGTGAACTTTCTAGATTGTTAAATAAAATAAATTATAATAAATTTATTTTTTTCAATATTAAAAAAAATTTGCAGTTTTATAGTCATCACCACAATCTAATTTTGGAACAGTTAACACTTTTCCCCACCTCAGCCCCAACCAAATTTTAAAATGGACATAATTAACTATTTCTCCAAAATATATATATAAACAATCAATAAGCTTATAGAAAGATTTACAACATTAATCAAGCCCCAAATGAGCTACCACTTACTTCCACATGGACTAGAATGGCTGTAATCAAAGGTGGTAACAAGTGGCAGTGAGGTTATAGAGAAATTACAACTACTATACACTACTGGTGGGAATGTGCGATGGTCTTTGGAAAACAGTTTCTAAACCAATAATTAGAGTTATGTATAACCTGATACGTACCTAAGAGGAATTGACACACGCAGAAAACTTATGTCTTTTTGCTTAGTTTTTGAAACAAAGTTTCTCTGTAGCCTTGGCTATCCTGGAACTCAGTCTATATACCAGGCAGCAAGAACATATTTGTCTGTGTTGAGCAGCACATCACTTTGTTCCTCCTTTGCAACTAGACTATCTTTTTTTTTTCTAAGTATGTGTGTGGGTGTGAAATGAGTGCAGAGGCCAGTGGAATTGGATCCCTCTGGAGCTGGAGTTGCAGGCAGTTGTGAGCTGCCTCATTTGCGTGCTAGGGACTGCTCCTTGGTAAGAGCAGTGTACACTTTCAAATGCTGAGCCATCTTTCCAGCCCAGTTCGTCATTTTACTGTTGACTTGTAAAAGCCTATGACATATTCCAAGAAAACTTACACATATGATTTGAAAATACCTTATTAACTCTGTGTGTGTGTGTGTGTGTGTGTGTGTGTGTGTGTGTGTGTGTGTGTGTGTGTGTGTGTGTGTGTGTGTGTAGCTTTTTTTTTAGGCAGGTTCTTATTATTCTGCCTCAAGCTAATGGCAGTCCTCTTTTCCTCACCCTCCTGAGTGTTGTTATGAGCATTTATTCTCCTGTTTTTCTTCCAAGAACTTTATAATCTGGCGCTGTGGGGCTGGAGAAACAGCTCAGTGGTTGAGAAGTACCAGAGGACCTGGATTTGGTGCCTAGCACCTATATCAGGCAGTTCAAACTGCCTGTAACTCCACTCCAGTGATCTCATCTGATGTACACACACGCGCGTACACCCAGGGGCGGGGGGCATCTTAATAACTACAGAGATTTAGTTTAGTTAATTATATATCTAGTATGAGGTAAAAAAAAATCTTTCTTGTTGTCTAAATATCTTTTTTTTTTTGGCGACAGGATGTTCTATAGCCCAGGCTGGCCTCAGACTCACTGTATAGCCAAGGCTAACCTTGAACTTCTGATCCTTCTGCCTCTACATCTGAGTGCTGAGATTATGACGCACACCATCACACAGACTGTGGGGTTCTGGGTTTGGAGCTCAGAGCTCTGTGCCACCCAGGAAAGCACTCAGCTAATGTAAACTACATCCCCAGCCCCAAATGCCATTTGTTGAAAAGACTGTCCTTTCACCCTTTCTTTGTCATGTGCTCCTGACACTCTTGTCAAAATTAAAATGGCCATAGAAGTGAGAGTTTACCTCTGACTTCTTAAATTTATGAGGGTTTTGTTTTGTTTTGTTTTGTTTTGTTGTTGCCTTAGTGGGGCCTTCTTTATTGATTACATGATTACTAATGGTGATATCTACTCAGTAGCCTTGTGAGGAGTAGATACCTTATTGGTAAAATTTCACTATTGTGTCTCTCTTACCCTGTAACCTTGGTCAATCAAAAGTAACTATCTGGTTCTTATACTAGTTACTCTCTTGTTGCTATGATAAAACACCATGACCAGGGAGGCAACTTGTGGAAGTCAGAGTTTATTTGGGCTTATTGTTCAGAGGCTTAGGGGCTGTAATAGCAGGGACAGCATGGCAGCAGGCAGCAGGCAGCAGGCAGCAGGCAGCAGGCAGCAGGCAGCAGGAAGGAGAGAGCAAACATTAAAAGCCACAGTCTGAGCTCTCAAAGCCTGCCTCCCTTGACACACTTCACTAACAAAGCCAACCTAAACCTCCCCAAAACTGACACCAACTGTGAACCATGTTCAAAGGCCAGAGGCTACAGAGGACAGTTCCCATGCAGACCTCCATGGTTTGTGATGTGGACTAAGTTAAGCATTTACTTCTTATTATTTTAAATCTTGCATAAGGTGAATAGCTTGGTTTTATTGATGTAGAATCATTACATTAAAATACTTCAATATCGAGGTAGAATTGTTGAAATCATTGTTATTGTTTAACTTTCCTTTTTTAAAAAAACCATATATTTTCCACAACAATAAATAATAGTTTGGTTTTTTTTTTCTTTACTTTTTTTTTTTTTTGTCACAGGTGATCCTTTCAAGGATGATCCTTTTGGAAAAATTGGTCAGTATATTTTTGAGTTTCTTCTTAACTAATTCTACTCTGTTGTAGACTTATATTGTATTTAGTGAGAACACAGAACTTGGGTGGTTCTAGGAGTTGAACTGCTTTTTAGTTTTAAAAGGAATGGAGAAGAGAAGGGAGGCACAGGGCTGTAAGTAAGCCGACATGAAGGTCGGCCATGGTGGACAAGCAGCCACACCAGGGATGGGCGTTTGAGAAAGAGTAAGAGAACACCAAGTACCAGAAAATGCATACTTAAAGATCTGGCCAGCATCGGAAAGGGACAAAAAGAAGTAAAGAAATGATTAGGGCTTTTTGAGTCTGAGTTGTGGACAGACCTAGCCCAGCCTCACAGTGGCTCATAAGGACTGACTCAGAGTGTCTTTTAAGTGAGGCAGTGATACTGCCTATAGGCAACAGAGAATTTAACATTAGGTTTTCAGCTTTTTGTTCTGTTTTTTCTTTTTAGATCCATTTGGTGGTGATCCTTTCAAAGGTTCAGACCCATTTGCATCTGATTGCTTCTTTAAACAGACTTCTACTGATCCTTTTGCCACTTCAAGTACTGACCCTTTCAGTGCATCCAGCAATAGCAGTAATACATCGGTGAGTGGCAGGATTAAAGACCGCTCAGCCACATGAACAAGTATCTAAGGAAATGTGTTGAGAATATACCATGGAAGCTTCCTTCTGGTTATTTTTAATGGTCCATCTGAAGTATGTGTGGATCCTACTCATCCAAGTATTTGTTTAATGTAATATTTCATACTTTGATCACCCCTGGAGAGGAGTAAGATGACCTACAGTGTCTAAGTTGTCCTTATCCCATGGGTGATATACTAAATATGTGACTGGAAGTCCAAAAGCCAGTCTTAAGTTACAAAAACACACACACACACACACACACACACACACACACACACACGCACGCAGAGTATTACTGAAGAAATAGAAATTGCTTAAAGGGAGACATTAATATTTTAGGAAAATAAAATCATTTGTGTTTTGTATAGTTATACCCGGAATGTTAATCTTGATAAGTATAAGTTTGCACTGAATGTCAGGCTCTTTTGAGTATGTGTCCATAGCCTCTGCATAATAACCACAGACTGTGATCCAAAGGCCTCAGTGCTGTAGTGTCATTGCTCTAATCTTCACTTTCAACTTTAACCCCTGCTTTAAAAATAAAGACATTTAAGATTCAAAACATTTACCCTTTTGAATGCAGTGGTAAAAAGGTATAATCCCAGCACTGGAGAAGTGGAGACAAGAGGATTCAGGGCCAATTTTGGCTGCATAATAAGTTTGAGAATATCTTAAGCTACATGACATTCTAGCTGGAGAGATGACTCCAGTAGTTAAACATAGGTATTTTTCTTCCAGAAAGACCCCAGTTCAGTTTCATACATCCATGTCAGGCAACACCCATACTCACAACTGCCTGTAACTCCAATGCCAGAGGATGTACATGGGTGCACATGATTAAAATAAATCTCTTTTAAAAATCATGTTACTTTAATGTCCAAGATGTGTGTCTGAAGACTATTTAAATATGCAGAGATGGCTCAACAGGTAACAGACTTGGGTTTAGTTCCCAGCACCCACCAGCAGAGCATAACTGTCTATAACTCCAATCCCAGGGGATCTGACACCTCCTACCCTCCTCAGGCACCAGGCATGAGGGTGTGGCATGTGAAACAGACAGACAGACACATACACAAAGAGCACACAGAATACACAGAGAGAGAGAGAGAGAGAGAGAGAGAGAGAGAGAGAGAGAGAGAGAGAGAGAGAGAGAGAGAGGGAGAGAGAGGGAGATGCAGTAAAACACTCAACACACATAAAATAAATTAAATTTATACTTTGGATATTTTAAAAATACTCAGAATACTATAATGAAATATTTTGCTTGTTTTTATTTGGAGATTGGCAGCAATATTTCTGTAAGTAAACAAGACCAAGAGAGGTACAATTAATCAACAGGCATCTCACATAGCTATTTTGTCATCTATTAATCTTAAGTGAAGATTACTTCCTAGAAGAGTAATTGTTTTGGTTTGGGTTTTTTGGTATTCTTGAAATATTTCCTTACTGTATTCAGTGATAAGAGTCACTTGCCCAGCAGTTGGTATTTTCCACTGATGTAAGTTTTGAAGAACACCTTTATAACAGAATATATGTGGTCTTCACAAGACTATTGGATACTCTATTTCCTACCGTACCTAGTTTATAATGAAGACCATATGCCAAATTCCTCTAAAATGTATGGCAGTCTGAATTCTCCTCTTACTTCATGTTAGCTCTATTCTCCACTGCTCTCAAGCCAACTCTGCCCTTCCTGATTTAAAAACAACACATTTCTCCTGTTATCTCCCTGCCTGAGATGTTTTGCCCTTTTGTGCTTACTTTTTGTCTTGTGATTTTCAGAACAAATACCACCTTGCTTTCATCCTATAGTTTCTCTATTAAAATAAATGGTGGCTGATAAAATAGTCATCAGAGCTATCTGGTCTTTTCTGTGTCCTTGGATGGTGCTAAGCTCAGTGCAGAGTGCTTGGTTAGGATGTGTGAGCTCTAGGTTCACCTCTGGTTCTACCAAAAATGACTCTGCATAAGAGGGATTGGAACTGTGGTTGGAGAAAGACACATGAAGCCTGCTGAATGTTGGGACCTTCCTGTGAAGTGATTGATTGAGTGTTCACATAAACTTAACTTGTTAAATTATACATATGCCTCATACCTTTTAGATAAATATTTTGTAATCAGAGAGTAATTGTTTCCATTCCTTGAGACTATATAAGGAAAGGAAAACTCTGTTCCAATGTTTGTTTCCTGATTCAGAACTTTGTAAAGTATTTTTTTTTAGGTTTGACAGTGAAGTTCCACTATGAAATGTTGCCTCTCAGTCATAGACTGTGCTGTTCTCCTTAGGTAGAGACTTGGAAGCACAATGACCCATTTGCTCCTGGTGGGACAGTTGTTGCAGCTACTGACTCAGGTAAGACATCTGCCAGTTACATTACTGTTAATCATTGCCTTTTCATCAAGACGTTCTTCTCTAAGCATTTTTGCCCTATTATGACTTTTAAATTGACATATTATTCCTACTTAAAACATACTAATAATAGCAACAAATATTTGTGTATCACTTTTTACTCTTTACTCATTATCTCATTTATCATTCTCCTAAAAGGTTTTTCTAAACTATATACTGTGTTCAGTGTCAGTAAACCGATAAGAAGCTTTTGCTGAGTAATGTAGGTTTTGGTAGAAAGGTGGTTCAGTGGGTAAGAGCCCTGCTGCTGTGCAAGCATTAGGACCTGAGTTTGAATCCCCAGCACCCACATAAAAGCTAACAATGGCTGCACTTCCTCATAACCTCAGCATTAGGGAGCAGAGACAGGTTCAGAGAGAAACCTTGCCTTAAGGCAATAAGGAGGGGGCAAAAACGGAATACATCTAGTGCTCTCTCCTGACCTTGCCATGAGCATTCATGTGCGCACACTGCACACAACATAAACCATGCATGTGCACACACAGATATATACAAATACAAGAAAGAAAAAATGATTTAAAATTATCTGGGTGTGAGATAACACTTTAGTCCTAGTTCTTAGGAGGATGAAGTAGGAATGCTGTAAGTTCATAGTCAGCCTGGACTATGTAATAAGAACTACATAGTGAATTCCACACCAGCCTGGACTACAAAAGAAGAACCTGTTCAAAAGAAAGAAAGAAAAAGGGGTGGCTAGAGAGACGGCTCTTGCAGAGGGCCCACAATGCCCTCTGGCCTCCTAGAAAATGGGCACACACATGACACACAAACACACATGCAAGGATAACACTCATACATAAAATAGATCTTAAAAAGAGGCCCATATTAATATTCTCCAGTACATTTTACTGTCTTGTGAGTGCCTCTTTCTCATAACTTGGTGTTCAACCCTACAAAGGGTCATTTGGCATTTACTTTTAAAGATCTTGGCTGAAGTTTAAAGGGGTGTGGCTTTAGAAGAGTAATGAAAATTATTGTTTATATAAAGAGGTTCTGTTAAAATACAGAGTAAATCTAAGTACCAGGAAACTAAGTACCAGAATATTAAATAACGTGACCAGTGTTACACAGTTTATGCAATGGTGAGCCAGTTACTAGACAGTTACTAGATTTAGTCTTGGGTCCAGTGGAATCTTAACCATTTTCAGCTTAATAATTGTTTCATTGCCACTCTTCCTTAAGAGTGAGACAGATGAGTAGACCGGCTGATGCTTGGGAGCACAGGAGGCTAGAGGGAAGTAAATTCAAACATGAGTGCTTTGGTGGAACGTGGCTAGTAGGATGTGCTGCTTTCCTAGGTCGATGTGACAAGAGAAGGAAGTCGTGATAAGAGGAGGTTAATACGAGTGAATCTGGGGGACTAGATACTAACTTCCAGCATGAGTAGTAAAGCAGATTGGAGCAAACAAGTTACTCTAATGCTGGTACTGAGCACATTTAGAATTGCTCTCAAAGTCAGTTTTTAAAATGAGTAAATTTACATTTATACATACATAATTTAGTTAAACAAATCACTGTCCTCTTACCACTTAACTATAGTTGTTGTGGTAGTAATAAAGTACATGAAGGGCTTGAGTTCTTTTCAGCACTTGCTTCCTCCTGCGGGATAGACTCTTCAAACTCTGAAGGAAGACTAGCGAGGAGAAGCCAGCTCAGGATACTTGTCAGCATTGTTTTTCTACTTTAGACAAGATTCTTTGTGATGTGAGGGGTGTGTGTGTGTGTGTGTGTGTGTGTGTATAGTATTTTACTAATCCTAGACTCAAAGTCTTTCCAGGTGCTGATTAAAGCTCAATAAAATACAAATGTGTCTTTGCAGATGCATCTTAATCAGGGGTATCTCTTGGAGACTGTGAAGGTGAACTTAAATCTTAAATTTAGTGGGTATAGGGGTGAGGGAGATTTCTTCATCTTAGGATTCTTTGGTAAGCAGCTACTCTTTGGGAGAAGGTTTTCTTTAATTTTTTAAAGTTATGTATCTGTGTAGAGGTGGGTGTATGTGAGTGCACCACATGGAGGCCAGAGGACACCATCGGAGCTGGAGCTGGAGTTACAGGCAGTTGTGAGCCGCCCACTGTAGGTGCTGGGAACTCCAGAGAGCAGTCTCCTGCTAAGAACTGCTACCTCTATTCAGAGGGTCCTTAATAAACATGGCTTCTATTCTCTATTTTCATAATACTTTCAATAAATACCAGCACCTCCTACTCACCAGACCTTGTGCTCACCCTTGAGGAGAAAGTAATGAATACAACGAAGTTCCTGGTGCCGTAGAGCTTTTACTGACAGGCGGAAGCAGATATGGGTCAGGTGCTGATAAGAACTGTAGTTGGTTGAGCTGAGGAGGGGATAGAAAGTTATATTCCTGCAATATAGATTTATTGTCTCTTCCTTTACAGAAAATCATAATCGTGTAACGGGAGAAAAAAAGACTGTTGAAGTTAATACTAAAGTAGTCACAAGTGATTTTGGATAATAAGATTATAGATGGTTTTATATTATGCTTTTATAGTTTTCCCCAATATACTACCTTTATTTTGGGGGATAGAGGGGGTGGTGAGTTCATGTTTACATTGAAAGCCTGATCTGCTGCTCATGGCTTCTGTGCGCTGCCTGCCAACTTGCCTTCAGCATGTGTCTCTCATGGTCTGACAGAATCCTTTCAGATTCTGGGCAGGCCTGTGCTTCATTCATATCAACCAATATTCGAGACAGTTTTTGTCAAAGTCTTAACTCTCAAATTTGGAGAAAATACTCCGTCTAGGGTATATTTCCTCAGTATCTTGTAGAAGAAACTCTAGCAATTACGTATTTGTCATGTAGAAATACCTTTTTTTCAATTAATAATTTTCTAATTACACTTTACAGTATTTCAGTTCTGGCCTAACTCAGCTGTGTTACTACAAGTGTTGTAACCCCTTATAATGGGTTGGGGATTTAGCTCAGTGGTAGAGTGCTTGCTTAGCAAGCACAAAGCCCTGGGTTCGGTCCTCAGCTCCAAAAAAATAAATAAATAAATAAAAGACAAAATAACTCCTTATAAGTCTGTGAGGGTAAAGACAGAGAAAGGACATGGTGCAGCATAGTCAACCCTTCAAGAAAAGGAGCTGGGAGCTATTTTATTTTATTTTTTGCTACCCTTGTACACTACCAAGAGTGAATCAGAAATAACAGACGAGGAAAGGAAGGGAATGTCTGACACTGCACCTCTGGTGAAAGCATCCCCCAGTCGTGGGGCTCCCCAGATGCTGTATTAGTGTGAAGCATCTTCTGTAGTTAAATTTGCAGTGTCCTATGATTGAAGTTTCAATATCCTCTTCATAATCAGACTTGTGACCAACCTGCCCTCACTCTCACTGCCCTGCTTCCTTGGTAGCAAAGCAGACAAAAATAAGGGCCGGACAGATGGCTCAGCTATCAGGAACACTGACCGCTCTTCAGAAGACCCAGGTTCAGTTTCCAGAACCCACATGGCAGCTCACAACCATCTATAACTGCAGTTCCAGGGGAGTTGACACCTTCTGCTTTCACAGATACCAGTTACACACACAAGTATGAGAACATACATGCATGCCATGTACACATGTATATGAAAAATAATAAGCATCTTTTAAAGAAAAAAGATCCCTGGTCCTTTCAGCCTATGCCACGCACTCCATCCACAGGCGTTTCCCTCTTCTAATAAACTGCCTCCTTTTGTTCTTAATTTTGGTTTTTGTTGTTGCTTTGGTTTGGGTTGGGTTTTTGGGGGGAGGGTGTGGGGTCTTTGTGTAGCCCTGGCTATTCTGGAACTCACTCTGTAGACTAGGCTGGCCTCAAACTCACAGAGATCTGTCTACCTAGTGCTGGGATTAAAGGTCCCACACTTGGATGACCCTTTTATTTTTTTTTTTTTTTTAATTTTAAATATGTCCCAAGTACAAATCTGTCCTGGAAACTTTAGCAGGTGTGCCTTCCCTCCCTCCATATACACAAATTTAGATCTGTGCCTATGACCATTAGCTTTTACAGGGGGAGAATATATATGACAATTCAAACTACTTGTCCTACAAATTACTTACTAATTTCAGATAACTATGGAACAGAGTAGGATACAGTTAGTGCTGTAGAGAACGAAGAAAGAACTCAGTTCAGTTAGCGATGCTTGGATTAGTCTTCGGTTGGTGAAAAAAGACTTGGATGACTTGTAAAATGTGTGACTGATGGCCCTTTGACTCCTTCATATCATTATTAGAGATAATTTGGCCAAGGACATTGTCAAATGACTGTGATTCTGGCACTTGAGAGGCTGGCAGACAGCAAAGTCATATGCTGTGTTTCCCTTGAAACAAGAAGAAGAAAATGTAGTTTGTAGTGTTGTCTTGTTTCTCATGTGTTCAGTAGCACCTGGTTGTGATCTGAGCCATTTCCCAGCTGATTAATACTAAAGAGTATACCATGTGGGATTTTCAGTGTATACCCAATCTGTATAGACATCAGTCAAATTTAGGAATAATTTTTCTGAATGTTACCACATAAAAAATAATGTGAAATATTGTGCCTTTCTTTACTCCTAGCCACAGACCCTTTTGCTTCTGTTTTTGGAAATGAATCATTTGGAGATGGATTTGCTGACTTCAGCACATTATCAAAGGTAATCCTTAGTGATTAAGAGGAAGGAACAATACATGATGTTCCATCAAATGAGCAGACCTCCTTACCATTAGAATTCTCTCACAAATGTGATATTTAATTGCAGTCAAACTTGACTTCACATAGAAGTTACAGATCAGCCGATAGTAATCACATCTCTGTAATAAGCAGACAGTGGTATAAGTGGTTACATTTTGATACTTGGAGTTGTCACTCTGTTTAAATGTTCCTTTCCCATTTGAATTGCATTTCTCCCTGTGTACTCTCTGGGTCAGTAGCTGTAACATTCATTCCATTCTATGTATACTGACTATGTGATTTTATCCATTGACATTGTTAGGGTCTGCACCAACATAAAAGTGTATAAACTCTGGCTCTGAGTGTCCATTACCTATTGTCCAGTATAGCTGTAGTGTTGGTTTAGGCTAAGAGAAAAAGATTTGAGAGAATTTGGAGATAAGGCAAACTATCTACCTCTAAGGAACATTTGACAGTATCCAGAGACTTTTGTGGTTCCCGAAACCAGGTGGAGGATGCTGTTTGTTTTTAGTGAGTACCTCCTCCAGCACCCTACAGAGCCGCTGTCCTCACACGCTGGCTGGCTGTAGTTATTACATCCCAAAGAGTCAGTAATGCCACTGTTGAAAAGCACTGGTCTAGCTAGGTGGCGGTGGCTCACACTTCTAATCTCAGCACTTGGGAGGCAGAGGCAGGTGGATCTTTTTGAGTTTAAGGTCATCCTGATCTATAGTGACTTCCAAATAGCCAGGGCTGCCTTGAAAAATGGGGCGGGGGCTGGGGGGAGGACACTGGCCTAAATAAATCATACTCCGATTTGTTATAGAAAAGTCAGTCTTTCATTTCCCACATTAAGACTTAATATTCCACTAGATCAATTTGCTTTTTTAAAAAATGACTTTTGGGTTGTCTTCATAGTTTTTCAAGAAACCATTATCTATAAGATTGTCTTTCCTATATTTAAGGGCACTGACAAGCATAGCGTCAGACACTCTTTTTGTTCCATTATCATTGGGCCCAGACAGTCCCATTTGGACCTCAGGAAGTTTAATATTGCCTAAAGCTTACTTAGGAAGCCTTCCGTCCAGAGTTGGCTTGTTTTGGTATGTCCATTGCTCTTGATAAGTAATGATCTGAGACTGCCTACTTGTATAGGCCAATTTCTAATCCTGTTTGTTTCGGAGTGTAAAGGGTAAAATGTCACTTCTCTAAGGATTGAAATAAAACTGCATTATACTTAAATCATCCTTTTGAATACTTTATGACCACATGTGTATCATACTATATAAACATTTCTTTTTAAACAAAGGTCAGCAATGAAGATCCTTTTAATCCTACCATATCAAGTTCTGCCAGCAGTGTGGTCATTCCAAAACCTGTGTTAGAGGAAACCCCCAGCAAGAGTGAAGATGTGCCTCCAGCACTGCCACCCAAGACCGGCACTCCAACAAGGCCCTGCCCACCACCCCCTGGTATGCACTCAGACTTCCCTGATAATGTGTGACCGCTCTCTCTCCAGAAAGTGTTGTGTGTGCCTTACTCGCATCGTGATGTAGCGTGTGTTGTGTGTGCCTTACTCGCATCGTGATGTAGCGTGTGTTGTGTGTGCCTTACTCGCATCGTGATGTAGCGTGTGTTGTGTGTGCCTTACTCGCATCGTGATGTAGCGTGTTAAGACTGTAAGCAAGAGCCAGGCACTGAGCAAGAGCTGCTGTCCTCTTGGCTGCACATGTGCCCCTCCCATCCCCATTGCAGAAAAGAATGGGTGAAATCTCTTTGGTTTTTTTTGTCTTGTTTTTTTTTTTTTTTTTTTTTTTTTGGAAAACCATTAATTATCATTTGAATAGCAGTTTCCTGTACTCTGGTTTTTAAATTAATATTCCTGAGAGAAAACTAACTTGAAGTCTTCCTAAATCCTTAATTATTTATTAATTTTTATTTAGAAAAAAGACAAGGGGTGGGGGGGGCTGCTTGCTCTTTAAAATTCCTTTGTTTTGTTTGAGACAGGATCTAACGAACTAGCCTTAACTGGCCTGGAACTTGCTCTGTAGATCAGGCTGGCCTTGAACTCAAGACTCTTGAAGACCACCTGCCTCTGCCTCCTGAGTGCTGAGTTTAAAGGTATACACCATCATACAGGCTTTAAAAATCTGATTTTTAAAATTCTTTGTGGTCTAGGAACAAATTGTTGTATTTTTAACTTTGTTTTGTGTAGTCTGTGTTACGTTTAGCACTACACCAAGGAAAGGTTTGTTTTTTATGCAGAATAAAGTAACTGTGAAGGCAGTTTCCTGCGTGTGCGCAATGCTGCCAGGCTGCTCTGTGAGAAGACACAGTGTTGTTGGGGACACTGGGCTTTATCCCTAGACTATTCCTAGGTAACTTTTCAGCCCCCACGTTCACTGATCACTGCTTTATTATTGGTAATCATTCTTACCTTTTCTTCCCATGTGTTCGATTGTGGATTATGCATAGAGTTGCTAGTGTATAAGTATCTGCCCAAAACAAGTAAATGAGTTAAGGAATTTTTCTATCTTTTAAGGAAACTCACGTATATCATAGGTTAGGAGTAAGTTGTCAGAGTGTATATAATTTTTAAAACCAATATTTAGTTTATTTACATTTTCACACCCATGCGAGTGTCCTTTTAAAACCCAAATGCCCTAATTTAGTGTCCTAACTGAAACGAGGCTATGAGACGGTTTAGTAGGGAGCACAAGCTTGCTCATGCGCCTGGTGGCCTGCAGTCAAATCCAGAATCCTGCAAAGGCTCAGGAGCAGAACTGTCTCCATAAAGTTGCTCTGGCAATACATAATGCTGTGCACACATACACTGTGGCACATATGTTCTCACACACACACACACCATATATAACATACACAGTATTAATAAAGCTGAAGACATTCAAGTGTACATCATTATAGAAGGAGCAAAGGGAAAGAGTGGTTTGTTGAAAAGATGACTGATTAAGGATCTTTCACACATGCTCAGCAAGCAGTCTCACCACTGAGTGACATTTCTAGCCCTTTTGGTTTTTGACTAGTACCCTATGTATCTTGGCCTGGCCTCAGACTAAATTCCTCACCCTCCTATTCTACCCACATTTCCCAAATGCTAGTATTAACCCCAGGCTTGGTTTTGTTTTCCTTTGGGGTTTTGTTTGCTTGTATTTTTAATAGTGCTAGAGATCAAACCTACAACTGGAGCCATTACTCTGTGATCTTAAAAGTGTAGTTCCCCATGTGTAAGCCTCGGTGCCTTAGTAGTTATATGGTAGCTGCAGCTCAGGTTTCGCCTGTTTTGCAGGACCTCTTGAAGGCATGTTAGGTATGAGATACGAGTATCTTTTGTGAACATTAATAAAGAGAATCCACTATATGACTGCCAGCATAACTGCACTAGAGGAAAGGCAGATTTGAAGAAACTTAAACTTCACCTCTTTTTTTTCAAGAAGTATTACACTTTGAGTAAAACTTTAAATTTTAAGAACATAGCTGGGCATGGTGGCACACGCCGTTAGTCCCAGCACTCAGGAGGCAAAGGCAGGTAGATTTCTGAGTTCAAGGCCAGTGTGGTCTATAGAGCAAGTTCAGGACAGCCAGGGCTACACAGAGAAACCCTGTCTTAAAAAGCAAATAAACTAATGAATGAATAAGATGAATAAATAAAATACTTTACTTTAAAATGGTATCAAAACAATGGGTGATGAATTCGCGGGACAGCATACTGTTATTGGTCAAAGATGAGTTTTCAGCAGCTATGCATAAGCTATGGACTTGGAAGTGTTGATCATTCTCAGATCGAAGTTTTATAGATGGCAAAAATAAGTGAGGTTTTTATCAAATTAATCTTGGGTTTTATGCTACTAGGCATTGTGTAAATATACTAGAGAAGAGAGATTTGCCAAATTTCAGTCACTTGTTATTACTGGCCACTAGTGTCAGGCTGAAGCTGTAACCAGAGGCCATTGCTTTTTAATCTTGATCACTTTTCTCTTGATGGTTGTTATCTTCCTTAGCAGCATGCTTCTTTAAACAGAGAAAGACTTAATTTTGGACAAAATTATGATTCTTGGCCCGCTTCCTCTTTTTGTATTTGGTTTTTGTCCGTTTAGATACAGCTGAAATGTATTTGAGAGAAGTGAAAGCTTTGAGGACAGTTAGTGCGGCCGTTTAAGGCATTTTGAGAAAGTGCCTTGGGCTCTTGCTCTGTGCAGCACCTGCCGTTGTTTAAATGCTCCCTGTGAACATGTTCTTGTGTGCTTGTGTTTGCTGTGTCTACTGGTTAATTGTAATGATTTTGATCCAGGGAAAAGACCCATCAACAAATTGGATTCTTCTGATCCCTTTAAACTGAATGATCCATTTCAGCCTTTCCCAGGCAATGATAGTCCCAAAGAAAAGGATCCTGATATGTTTTGTGATCCATTCACTTCTTCTTCTACCACTGCCAATAAAGAGGCTGAGCCAAGCAGTTTTGCTAACTTCAGTGCTGTAAGTACTGTGAATGGGCTGTTTGGGGAAAATCTTTCCATTTCTAGTTTGAAGAGTTTTCAAAGATTTCTTAATAGTCTTCCAAATTTGCATCACTTTATCAACATACTAAAAATTATCTTTATTCTCCCCCTCCCCAAGCAAAACCTCTGTTTGGTTTTGTTTTGCTGGTTCTTAGATAATTTCCATTGCTAAGCTGATGTTAGTCATTGTGGTTCTTGTAAACAAGATGCTTTATATACCCTTTCTCTCAGTCTTGATGATAGGAGTAGAAGTAAAATCTTGACTGTTACTATTTGACAAAGGTTATGTATGATGGTGATTTAAAAGCTTGCTGTCTGCCTACTCTGTAATGCCAGGAAGAAGCCTGTATATTTGTAGCTGTGGATGTGTGTTTGTGTACAAAGCTTTGGCAGTTTCTAGAGGCCAGTTGGCAGTTTCTGTGAGGGGACAGTTCAGGGGTTCTTTGGATACAAAACAAAAGTCTTCACCCACTGTATTGCATAATAATTTGATGGTTTGGTGGTGGCGATTCTTTTTATCCATCTGTGAGCCCAGGTACTCATGCATGATAAGTTACTCATCCATGATAAGTTACTCATCCATGATAAGCTTGTGCTCTGCCAGGGTAACCTTTTCAGTTTAGTGAGACTTAAGAGCTAAGCATTATTTCAGAGACCCAAAGAAGGACTATGTGAATAGGCTGGGCAAGTCCCTTGTTCTATTAGAAATGCAGTAACCCACTGGGGAGGCGTCATATATATCATCACTTATTAAAAATGAAATTCTCAGGGTAGCTAACAAGGTTTTGTTTCTTCAGGCAAAGTGACATTCACTACCATTGCCCATTCTATAAGAGAAATTTTCCTATTTATAACCTTTTATTCTTGACTTTGGAGATGAACAATTGAGTGGTCAAATGCCCCTGGCCACAGCACGTACCATTTGGGTCCACTCACTCATTGTCTTACTTACTCTGGCTACTTGGAAAAGAGGAGGGCAGAAATCTGTGTGCAACTGGGGCAGTTGCAGCGCCCACCATCTGAGGTTCCAGGGGCATCGCCTGAGTGTGAAGGAACAAGATAGAGATCCCTCTTAAATGACGACTCCGAATTGTCTTCAGGGTCCATGTCAGGTAGAATTTGAGTTGTTTCAAACAGAGAACGATGGAGAATTGGCTTTCTTAGGAGATTGTAATTCTCATGTAAAATAAGTGTCTGGCAGTTTGTAACACTCAGTGTGTTAAATATGGGTCTGTGTAAAACCTGGTTGGAATTAGTCTTGAACAGTAGTGGAGACATTTTACTTATTTTATACTTCAGAATCTCAGTACAGTGCAGCATAAAAGTAGCTCACACTAAAGTCCTCCATTTTCACTCTGAGAGGTTTGATAAACACACCAAGAGGCACAGGGACACTGTTGAAGCCTTCCAGTTTGCTTCCCTTCTTTGATGGGTCTCCTCATGTGACAAGACTCAAACCACATAGAATTTTGTATCTAGTTTCTGCTGAAATTTGATTGTAGTTAGAAATACACAAATATTTTTCCAATCTAATCTTCATCATTATTAAGATTTTACTTAAGCTGGGTCATTTTAGTTATGCAAAACTGGGTTAGAAATTTCTAAGGACTATCAGAATCTTCAAAATGCTTGTTAAAAATAATTAGGTTTACATACTGTATCTAAAGTACTTAACTATAGCCAAATCCACCTGCTTTTGCTCTGTACTTCCTGAGAGGTCAGCTGAGGCGGCACTCCGTCACTAGTGTGGCAATGTTAATGACACGTCAGTCAGGCATGCTGCCACGTGGCTGTAATCCCACACCTCAGGACACAGGCAGGAGGATCATGAGTTTGAGGCCAACGTGAGCTACCTAGTAATAGTCCATCTTTAAAACAACAGCAACAACAACAACAAAAAACAAAAACCAGGAAGCAAGGAAAGAAGAAAAAAATGTGTGTAGTCACAAACTCGTATTTTATGTTGAATTGAAAGACTAGACCACTCCTTTCTATCCTAAACATTTAACCTGTTTTGAGACAAAATATCACTGTGTCTCAGATTGGCTTCTGTTTCGCAGTCCTCCTTCCTTAGTCTCCCATGTGCTAGGACTGCAAGCATGTGCCACCATGCCTGTAATTGCTACTTTTTTAGCAGTTTGCTTTATAGACTTTATTATATTTTTATAGACTTTTCTTCCCATAGATTGCATTAAATTTTTAAAGTAAATCAGAGCTCAGGAAATAGTTAAAATACATTTTCAGAAAAGCAAGGAATTGAGCTAGAGAGATGGCTCAATGGTTAAGAGCACTGACTGCTCTTCCAGAGGTCCTGAGTTCAATTCCCAGCAACCACATGGTGGCTCACAACCATCTGTAATGAGATCTGATGCCCTCTTCTGGTGGGTCTGAAGATAACTACAATGTACTTATATATAATAAATAAATAAATCTTTAACAACAAAAAAAGTAACCCAAGGAATTAACACTATTCCTTTAGGTAAAACAAGTAGTTAGCACTCTCTTATAAAAGGTCTTTTGTATGTCTTAGTTTATTTTTTAATTCCTTCATTCTCTTGATCCTTTAAATGCCAGTATCCCTCTGAAGAAGATATGATTGAGTGGGCCAAGAGGGAGAGTGAGCGAGAAGAAGAGCAGAGGCTTGCCAGACTAAATCAGCAGGAACAAGAAGACTTGGAACTGGCCATTGCACTTAGCAAATCAGAGATCTCAGAAGCATGAAGAGTCCTCTGTCCCCGTCAGCCGCACATGCTCTTCCTGAATACCGAAGCTGTTTACCATGTGCATCCAACTACCTATGAGCATGGGATACAAAGGTTTGCGATTCCTGTAAATGTGACAAGTCTAGTTTGTTCGTTTGGGGGGGGGGGACTTCAAATGTGTCTTTTATTTTTTTCTTCCAAAAGCAGTACCCTAATTAAACAGCTTTGCCTAGACCCCTGTCCTGGTGTGCATTTACAGTGAGCTCCTGCCTGCTTGTACTAGTCCCTATAAAGCTAGGGCACCAAGCCTCTGCCTTCTGGAACCTAGCAGATAGAGTTTCGCGCTGTGCTGCCCTTGTCCTGTAGTAACTTTGACAACGACTGGAGTTCTGAAAGTGTGCAAGTATTCTCCCTGAGCTGAGTGGTGGAGGGAGGGGAAGGGAAAGCGTATCCTGTTTCTTCTGATCGGTACAAATTAGCCAATTTAAAGTATATTATATGTACTTCTGGAGAAAATATAATTAAGTTATTCTTTAGAGACAGGAAAATAATCTGCATAGATCAACTGCAGTATTGGAAACCAGATGAATTAAGTTAAACCATTGTTGCTCCAGCTCAAGTAATTCCTAAATGAAAGTATTAAAGCCTTGTATATGAAACATGTTTTTAAAACAGTTCTCTCTGGAGAATTTTAATTTTAAGATTAACAAATACCTCACTACATGTTTCCTAGTTAAAAACAAGCAAACCAATTTCTTACAAGTAAATTTTGCAAGGAAATGTTCATTTTAAGTCCTAGTGAGGAAAATTGTAATTTAAAATACAACCTATCCACTTACGGTAAGCAGACCCTTAGCCCGTGCCCACTTTGCCTTTGTGGCTGCACTGACTGTAGTTCATAAGTGTCCTGAGGTCCAGGAAGCTAGAGTTGGAAGGTACTGTGGTATTCTTTATGTGTTTGGTTTCTTTAGTGAAGGCCCAGCCATTTGCAGTGATACAAATGGAAGAATAACATTTGTTATGTCCTCTTGTTTTCTTTTCTGTCGTCTTTGTAGTTTAAATTACTTTATTTACTTGCTCTATTTTTCTCACCTATAAAATTGACAAGCGACCCCATCCCACCCAAAATAATTTTCTAGTTTTCAAATTGAGAGAAAAATAAACTGAGTTGCCAAATTACCAGAGCCCTGCTTTTGTTAAAAGCCCTTCTTCTGCTAGACTGGCCTGACTGACAGCTGGATTTGAATGGATTTGAAGTAGACTATAATTTTTAAAATATGATACTAATTTAGTGTTTGTTATACCAAGATAAACAAAAATGCACCTACAAACTATTTAAAATTCTTTAGGATAACCAAGTTAAGATGGCATTGAACTGTTGTTAATCAGAGTAATTTACTGCCTGGCCTATAAATAAATTCCTGTGTCTGGGTAGACCATCTTGAAATGGTGCTTTCTTCCCCCCACACACTATTGGAAAGCTAGGATTTAAAGCAAACTTAATTAAACCACTTCCTTGCACTGTTAACTTTTTTCTACTTTTGTAAATAAATATTTCAGCATAAAAGTTAAACATATGAAGTAAGGGCTGAATTGTACTCACAAGGCTTTAATGGTGATAACTAGTCCAGTGGCCTAAGTGTTTGCTGCAAAGGGTGATGAGCAGGTCGTGTTGGGTTGTGGTAGGTGGTGTCTCTGTTTGCCCCCTTCCTCTCACTCCTCAGGAGAAAGGTAAGTTGACTTGAATAAACTTTGTTTGCACTGAGAAAAGTGAAAAATGTTTGAAATGCTTTAAATTTTTTTAATTAAAAAAACTCTGGAAATATTAAATGTCTATAACTTATAAACAGCAACTTTTGACATGTAGTAAGTGTGCCCTAATCTTCAGTGCGCTTAGCTGGGTCATAACGACTCTGACCCTTTGTTAAGATGTGTGTGCTCAGTGGGCCAATATCATACTGAAGTGTGTATATATGATATAAACATATCTGTGTCTCCATGCTTGACTGTATGGAATGAATGTCTTAAGGCCATCTGTGATGTTTATGGTGTTGACCCTGGCTCCAGAGCCTGCGCTGGAAACAAAGACATGAGTTTTAACCATCTTTTATGCACTAGTTCAGCTTCATTTGAGCTCTCTTCATAGAATTTTCCTCGTGTTTCAAACTTATAAATTACAGTTGTAATTATGAGAATAATAAACTTTAATAAATAGAAGTGTGTACTATCTCATTTTGCATCGGAGCTTTGCACTGTTGCTGATTGTGTGCATATGGTAGGAGGGCAAGTTACCGTCAGCATACATTATCCTGGACAAAGTGTTTCTGACAATACTATGTAGACTAAATAAATGTTGAATGTTTACTCTATAAACCAACATTTTGTTATTTTGTCCTGTTTTTTGAAAGGAAGTTTGGAAATGTATCTTCATAAAGATAGAGCCTAAAACACACGGCTGTGTATCTGCTGAGTATGGACTTGTACCTTGGATTCTTAGGATGCTCCTGACGTCCAACCCTTTTCTGCCATTTTTGAGAACATAACTTTGAGAAAATCCTTTAAGTCAGACATGGTTGTGCACACCTTTAATCCAGGAGGCAAAAGCAAACAGGTCCCAAGTTCTGACCAGCCTAGTCTCTATGGCAAGTTCCAAGTCAGCCTGAACTACACAGGGAGACCCTTTTTAAAAACAAGCAACAGCAACAACAAGAGAAAGTTCTTTAGCCTCTGATTCCCTCAACTTCATTTTCCTTGATAGTTTGGCGATCTTTTATAGATGGAGGCCTTGCTATCTTGGGCTAACCTCCAACTCAGTTCTTCTGCCTCTTCTGAACAGTTCTTCTGAACAGTTGGGATTATAGGCGTGTAGTACCCTGCCTAGCTGACACCTTTTTAATACTAGTTACTTTAAGGAAATAAAATTCATCACCACCACCACCCCCAGGGCCTCATGCGTGCTGGACCAACGTTTACCCCTGAGCTCTTCCCAGACTCACATTAGACTATGTGGTGTATGTGAAGCCCTATGCTAGCATTTTGTGTCTGTGCTTATGTTCCTTGTCTAGTTTTCACCATGGGACTACGTAGGGGCAGTTTTTACCCTGTTTTGGAAATGGAGGACCTGGTACTCAGGAAGTTCCAGCAGTGTGCTTTAGCTTACACACCCGATCTCTTGATTCCAGCATGAGAACACATGTAGCTTACATACTGTATTTCATTGGTGTGAAGAAATGCTTCCAGAAAATGATAGGAACAGGACATGATAAATAATAAGTGACATTTTTAATGTTGTTATGATCCTCAGTGTTTAGCAAGTATCAGTCCACCTGGTCCCCACAACCGTAACTCTGAAAAATACAGGTGTCCTCTTTTCAGAAATACCCAAGTGAGAACCCAGGAAACCAGCTCCAGAGGTTTACTGCCACTCATTATTCTGAAGAGAGAGAAACCAGAGTAGAGATACCATGTGTAGTCTATATAGTCACTCTCTATGGAACAAATCTACTAATTTGGCACCTAATATAAAACATTCTTCAGAGCCCAGTGTGCTAGTGCACACCCCTAATCCCAGCACTGAAAGGCAGACAGGTGGATCTCTTGAGTTGGAGGTCAGGCTGATCTACATAGAGTTACAGGCCAGCCAGAGCTCATAGCAAGACTCCATCAAGAAAGAAGAACAAGGAGGAAGAAGCATTGATTCTCTCTGGGCCTGGACAGATGCCCAGTGGTTATGGGCTTTTGCTGCTATTGCAGAAGATTATAGAGTTCAGTTTCCAGCACCCACACTGATTGCTCACAACTGCCCATAATCCCAGTGCCAGGGTTAGCGTGCCCTTTTCTGGATTCCTTGGGCATTCACACTCATCTATACAGATAGGACTGTAACACATAATTAAAAATAGATCTTAAATAAAAGCATTCTCCATTTAATAGTCTTGTCTAACTTACATGAATTGCTGACATGAGAACTAAATTGTAAATTATTAACGTTACCTCATGAACATAGGGGCAGAAAGAGCTAGCCTTACTTTTTATTAAAGAAGTACAAGTTTAAGCCAAGTGGTGGTTTATGCCTAATAAGACTAGCATTTCTGGATGCTCACCCAGAAAAGTACTGGGAATTAGTGATCAGCCTGGGTTATAAGTTTGAAGCAGTATGCCAAGCAGAAACAGAAGTAGTCAGTAATGCCGAGGCTCTGGAGGAGGACATGGAGGGAAGTGAGAAACTGAGGATTCCAGTGGCGGGAGTGCCTGGAATGGATGAAGCTCTGGGCTCAATCCCCAGCACCCTGTAAACTGACAGGATGCTGCATGCCTGTGAATCCAACACTAGGGAAATAAGGCAGGAGGGTCAGGAGTCAAAGGTCATCATTGGCTATATAAGGAGTTCAAGTCCAACTTGGATTCCATAAACCCCCAATTCTGAATAAAAAGGAGGTAGAACGTAAGTTTAAAACGTTTTTAAGCAGCTCAGTACAGCCATACATTACATTTGCAGATAAAAGAATAAGTTGTCTTTGTGTTTTTGCATAAGCTCTCCTTGGTAATTGAGATTGCTTTAAATTGAAGGAAAAAAAATGAAGTTATCCAATTGGCTAAACCCCTAAGAGGAGAGTGACTTCAGAACAAAATGAGATTAACAAATCATAGCATCTAAATAGATGTTATTGAGAGGAAAGAGTCGCTCTCCATTTAGCAAGCCTCCAGGTGGTCTGAAGGTGTATTAATGAAGGCGGAGGGACCCCGCTCCAGCCTATGATTTAGTAGTCAGGTGTAGGATCCATAGCCACACCGTGTTTGATGTGTACTTCGATTTCTTCTGCAAGAGGCTTCACGTAAGTGGCATTTATCACTTTAATGAATTTAGCCTGTTGTAAGATCAGACCTTTCTTTAGAAACCTGATTTCAACAGTAAAAGAGACAGTAACTATTAGTCGAGTTCACAGGTGTAAGGACCAGGATATCACTTTCCCATCATCACTGGGCTTTGCCCATAGTAGATTGAATCTGAGGTCTTTCTTCCTGGTGCTGCCTTTGCTCTCAGCTGCCTGGACTGCGGGCATGGTTTTCTAGATTAATATGTTTATTGAGCTAACACCTGGTTTGGCTGGTTGGGTGGTTGTTTGTCTCTTTGGGATAACACTGCATACCTTGGCTTTTGATTGATTGTATGTAAATCTTTTAGTGTGTTGAAGAGCATCATTTTAAATCTAGGAAATAGGGGCTGGGGATTTAGCTCAGTGGTAGAGCGCTTGCCTAGCAAGCGCAAGGCCCTGGGTTTGGTCCCCAGCTTCGAAAAAAAAAGAAAAAAGAAAGAAAATCTAGGAAATAGAATTTGTCATTGCATATGTGCTGGGTCACAAGACAAAATGGAAGCCACTGATTTTTAAAAATATTTCAAATTCAGGTCTTAATGTTACATATATTCTGCATGAATGATATGAATTATATAAAAAATTATCTTAAGCCAAGCACGGTAGTACATGCCTATGGTTGGCACTGTAGAAGCGGAGGCAGTCAGGAGCTTGTAGCCAGCCTAAGTAACTGTAACTATGTCAATTAACTAATTCTGGTCTGACTATTTTCCTAAGTCTTTTGACCCCTCTGAACACAGTGAGAATAACATTTTATTCTCAGAATTGTTGGACTAATGATTATCGATACAAGGCCTTAATTTATATTATATTGCAGATACTAAGAGCTGTCATGTCAATTTTTTAAGATAGAAAGGTGGCCCAGTGTGCAAAGGCACTTACTGCCAAGCCTGTCACTGACTACTGTAAGTTAGGTACACGTGCACATGTGGGGCTCACACGCAGATGCACACTAATGATTATTAAGAGAAGATGAGAAGGTAATGATACATTTTAAGAACTTGTTGATCTGATCTGAAGAAAGGGGATAAACCTGTTTCCTTTAAAGTCGTTGATACAGAACACCTCATTTTCCTACTCTGAATAAAATTATCACTGAAGGAAGTGCGCAGAATGATATTCCCACAACTGCTCTGTTGCTGCTTACTCATTTGTAACAGTCCTTGTAGTATGTATTGTCATTGTCCTCGGTTTAGTGATGAGGTTAAGTAGCTGGCCTGAAGCCAAGGATTCAGCGTAAGCATTGGCTGGGGATAAAACTATATTCTACCTCAGGTTTATTACAAGATGCAAATCAGATGAGCTTGGGAGGCTGTACGTCCTAAGGACTTGCATGCACAAACATGGTACACTTAGTTCCTGCAGGTAAAACAACCTTACACATAAAAATAAATCTTTGGGGCAAAACACCTGAGTTCTAAAAGAACACGGCCTATAGGGTTGGAGGATTGATTTGGTACTTGTGAAGAGTTTAAGATAATGCCAAATATAGTTCTAAGTAGACGCTGAAAAATGGCAAACACCCAAGCTCCTGACTCAATTTCTAAACTTCTGAGCTGGAGTGGGGTGTGGGAGAGAGGGCAGTGACTGTCACCCAGGCAGGCCTGGAGCTCTTCTGTCCTTTTGCACATTGGAGTTGGTGTGTAAACCCTCCCTGTCGTGGTGCTACCAATAACAACTTACTGGGTATTGGTTCCCTCCTTCACTCAACTGTGCGTAGCAGTGGTTCCAGTTCAGAAAAGACAGACACCAGCTGATTCTCTGTACTCTCAGATAGAAATCTGAAGACTGGAGCTGGGCGTGGTGGCTCTTGTATGTAATCCCAGTACTTGGGAGGCTGGGCTGGAAGATTGTTCAAGAGCAGCCTAAGTTACAGAGTGAGACCAGGCCTCAAGTAAAAGATCATACATACATACATACATACACACACATATATACACACATACATACATACACACATATATACATACACGTATACACATACACACACATACACACACAAGGAGGGGAGGGAGAGAGGGAAGACAGAATATGAAGAATGAGAATGGATCTGTGGACTACTGTTAAAAATATGTAGTGTTGGGTTAACGAGGTGGCTCAGTGGGTAAAAGCACCTGAATTCTGTCACCAGAACCCACAGGGATCGAAAGAGAGCTGACTCAAAAGTCCAAATGCAAATGCATGCACACAAGTTGAATGTTTAAAAAAACCTTTTTTAGTTAAAAAATGTAGTTTAAATACTCCAGGAGAATAAACAAAAATTGTGACCTCTGGACAGGGAGAGACTTGAAGGGAGGAGAACCTGGGAGGCTTCCTGGAGGAGGTGGTGTTGGCAGTTATCCCAGAGGCAGGGTGGAACTTTAATCCTTTGTCAATAGCCTGGACTCCCTGTAGGAGACTAGGCTTCTTATTCTGAGATTTCATGCCCAAGTCCAGGGAGCCCTGGCTTCCTTCAGTAACCAACACTGCCAAGCTGAACCAGGGGTTTCTAAAGCCTGTGGGTACACACAAGCTGGAATTTCAAGGTCTGGACACACTAGTTTTGTGGTTAGATAGGCACATTCTCAGGCTCTGGGGTGTGTGCTCAGAGAAAGGGGGAAATGTCACCTCTGCTGAGCCGAGTGACTACCCAGATGTAAATGAGGCCGCTTGGCACAACCAGGGCCAGAGACCACAGGCAGAGTGGAACTGTGGCCAGAAAGACAGCTCTTACAGTGTGGTCTCCAAAAATTAACCTCTGAACTTCAGTTCTGTCAACTGCAAGAATGGAGATACGTGGTATTTAGTAAGTTGAAGATAAGATTTTATGTAAAGCATGTGACTAAGAGGTTGGCATATTGAAAACATTTGATTTGTAAGAATCAGCCACAGTGTATTAGACAGGAGACTTGTATTACACAAGCACACAGGATGTAAACCCAGCCCAAAAGGAAATGGAAGCTCTCAGCCTCCACACTCTTGAAGAAAGCTTCCAGGAGGTCCTGGATCCAAGTTCTCTCAAGCTGCTAGCTTGTGTAAGCGCCCACAGGTGCCTGCTGGACTGCTCTGGTGAGGTCCAGAGCCCATCCTTCTTGTTAGGGGTAATATAAAATGCTGGAAACACACACGACTCGCATTATTCTGAGAGACTGGCATAATAGCTCCTGTCCCATCCCCCACCAAAACTCAAATCAGAAGTTTATGGTGGTGCTTGGTCTGCGTGCTTCGGGACAAACCTGACCCTCTCTGTGTCCAAAGATGGGTCTCGACCAGTTAGGTTCTGGATGGAATGGAGGTGCTCTTGTCCCCCAGGCCTGGCCTGCTACAGGGACGTCTGCAAGGGAGGAGGCCGGCCAAGGTTGGGAGGAGCTGGGCCCGCCCTGCATGTCTGATCAGGTGCTGCCTCCGGAGAGTCCCTGAGAGTCTCTGCAGCCAGCTGCAGCTGTCACCACCGAGGGGCCATCAGTGCCCTCCTTCCAGCCAGCCTGTGCCCATGGCCTTCCTGACCACCTGGAAGAGGGCAGCATCCAGGAAAAGAGACCGCAGGTACAGGATCGCGGTCGCGCGGTTGGGGCTTGGGGTGGGGCTGAGGGGGGATCTGAGAGTACCAAGGACAGTAAGGCAGCAAGCTTGTGGCTAACTGCCGCCTTTGGGCTACTCAGAGCTTCCTGCATCCGAATGTGCTCCCTGGTCACCTGTACTCTCCCTGAGCCAGTGAGGTCTGCGGATAAAGGAGTGCAGCCCCATTCCACCTAAGCCAAGTTGCTAGGTCACTGGTCTGGCCTTTGGGGCTGGCAGCACAGAGAAGGGGATCCTGGTTCTCAGCCCGGTGGGGGGTGGGGGGTTGGGGGGTGGAGTAGGGGAGCTGAACAGAGGGAGGAGTGGAGATATGCACCAAAGTTCCCCCCTGCACAACTCCGTAGGGATGTGCTCTCTTCTGGGTGTCACTCCCCAACTTCCCCCATGTGTTTGAGTTGGTGGCTTTAGGTGTGTTTGCTATCTGAAGGAACAGTCCTGACTGCCTCACAAGGCTTTCATACTGACATAGCTGTTGCCCACACTGCTGTCCCTGGGAGAGGGCAATGCTGTCCCGAGCACCCCTAGCTTGACAAGCCACAACCCTGATAATATATCTTCACCCCCAAACCTGTTCCTCATCCTGTGTCCCCATCTCAGTGAGTGGTATAGTCATCCACCCAGTTGCCCAAGCCTGAAACCTGGGAGTCATCTCTGACCCCTCCCTCCTCATCCCTTCCCCAGTCCTGCTGACTCTAACCTTTGTCTAGCAGAAGCCCCTAGCTTGCCCAGTTTTCTCACTAAAGCAAGTGTATAGGAAGACCAGGGTTCAAGGTTCAGTATCTAGTGAGCTTAAGATGGAAACTGGCCTGGGACACATAAAGCATTAGACCCTGTCTACAAACAAACAAGCAAACAAACCCAGAACAGCCTGTGGCTGCTTAGCCCCTGGAAGCTGAGTTACTGGCATCTGCATTGTAGTATTACATTGTAGTATTCTTACAGCTGTGCCGAGTTGCTCAGATCTGCCTGGGAGACAGTCTCCTCACTCCTTGACACTCAGTAGAGCTCTCCTCTTTAAAAATCCCCTTCACACCCCTCCCCCTTTGGATGGCTTCTCTAGGTAGCCCTGGCTGTCCTGGTTTGCTCTCTGAAGACCAGGCTGGCCCCAAAGTCAAAGCCCACTTGCCTCTGTTTCCTGAGAGCTGGGATTAAAGATGTGAGCCACCAACACCTAGTGTGTTGCCCCTCTCTCTCTCTCTCTCTCTCCCCCCCCCCCCATTTATTTATTGAGGAGGTTGGCAAGCATATTCCACAGTACACATGTGGACAACCTTCAGGGGTCAGTCCTCTCCTTCTACCATATGGTCCCAAGGGTAGAGCTTGGGTCATCAGCTTGACTGCAGCTGAAGTTACCTGCTGAGCCCTCTAGGCAGCCTGAGTTTTCAGATCCAGGGCACTAGCACATTTGCTTCTCCTTTTTTGGTTCTCAACCAGCACTTCAGGACACTCTGTGGATCACTTGCCTTGTGTTAAGCACTGTATGAGGGAGGCTTTGTGGCCACAGTTGGAATTTAGACACAGAGGCCTCTGCTCTTGGAGACCATATTCTAGCATAGACCAGCAGCACAGACAAACAGAGACAAAGGGGCATCAGAAATAGGTGCCGGGCAAACTTTACAGTAAGACCATGGGACGCACAGTAAAAGTGGAGCATGCTCAGAGCCTTCCAGAGTGAGAACAGTTCATGCCAAAGCCAAAGGTATGTCTGAGGGAGCAGAAGGGGGCCAGGAATTAAAGATCTAAGGAGCTCAGAGAAAGGCTGGCCAGAGAAATGAGAATTATTGGTAAGTACCCAAAGGCTCTAGGCAGGATTTTCACTTTTTCTAAAGGTGACCGTGCTACCCTAACAAGAAATGATTCTCTAGACAGATCTTCTCAACTATAGGTGATGGCCGTCCACTCCTTCACACAAGAGGGTGGGGTCCCCAGGGCCCAGTAAAAATTGGGGCTCAATATATTTTGGTTCTGATGATGTTACAAGGAGTAATTTCTGAGGAAGACAGAACTCCCTGACTGCCATAACGAAGCCGGCTGTGGTCCAGGCCTCTCCTCATCTAGGACCTGTCAATGAGAATTCAGTTGCTCTCTGTCCTGTGGGCAACAGGAAGCCTCCCAAGTAGTCTGCATGTGTATTTCTAGTGTCATTGTGTGGAGAGACCAGAGGCAGGGTAACCAGAAGGGAGGATGGGTTGATGACCTAGGAGAGGGATGCTGGGGTAGAGATTAGGAGAAAGGGGGAACTGGGAGAGAGAAGCTAAGCAGAAAGGAGACTTGGTAAAACAGGCCAGAGAATCACCAAGAGTGAGGCTCTGGTCAAGAACATGCCTCCACGTGAGTGGCCTGCACATCCATGCCTTCAAAGGTCAGCTGTGGCTTGTAGACAGCATCAGGCCATGACTAGTGTCTTAGTGGAAAAGTGAGGAAATCTTCCATCCTAGATCTGTTCTTTGAGTAGAAGAGATTTGGAAAGTTTCAGGGGTCAGAGGTGGCATTTCCTTCAGGAGAACTAGATAATTTCAGAACTATTGAGGAAATGAATGGGACTGTCCTGGAACCTGCTATCCCTTAATGTGAGCATCACCACCTACCTGGCCTCAAATTGATTTCTTAGCTCAGCCAAACCACAGCCCCAGGCATGGTTTGTGCTAGCGAAGTCCTGCTCTTGGTGTGAGCCCGAGTCAGAGGAGCACTCGAAGTCTAAGGTTGCCAGGGTCCTGGACAGCGTTGCAGGGGACTTGAGGCCACTTGAGGCTTAGATTTTACTCACGATTTCCGGATCCTTCAAGGTGAAGCACTGGTGATTCCTAGGCTTGTGATTTAAAGCTCCAAGTTTTTATACTGTCAGCTATTTAAATTCCAGGATTCGGACCTCCCACACTGCTAGGAATAGGAGTCTGAAAGGAGAGATTCTTCATTAGCACCTCAGTCCCCAGTGATGGGTCATGAAAAGTCTTCCAAGTAAGCTTTGTCTTGCCTTGTGAGTGTAGGAAGACAGAAACATGAGGCAGCTAGGGCACTTTTTAACATCCGGGAGAAATAGGCTATTGGGGTTGCAGCTTGAGATCGGTCACCATTCTGTTTCCTGAAGGATCCTCAAGTCTGTGTAAGAGTTGCCTTGCTTCCCTGGAAAGTCTGTCAGCTCACTTTCCATGGCCAGCCCCACTGTCTCCTGATTCTCCTTGCAGCTCCCTGGTTGCCAAACCTTTATATGGCACCAGAAAGCAGAGAGAAAAAGCACCTAGAGGCCACACAGGCTTCTGAAACTCCTGACTTTGAGATAGGAAGGATGCCTTTGGAAGAAAGACTGTTTGGATAGGTAGGAGGTTGTCTGGTGGGTGGGTCAGTGGGCAGGTTCATTGGTTGTTTGGTGGGTGGCTTGGTGGGTGGGTGGCTTGGTTGGTTGGTTGGTTTGTGGGTGCGTTGGTGGGTGGGGGTGTGGGTGGATTGGTTGGTTGGTTGGGTGGATTGGTTGGTTTGTGGGTGCGTTGGTTGGTGGGTGGGTTGGTTGGTTGGTAAGTGGATTGGTTGGTGGGTGGGTTGGTTGGTTGGTTGGTTGGTAAGTGGATTGGTTGGTGGGTGGGTAGGTGGGTTGGTTGGTAAGTGGATTGGTTGGTTGGTAGGTGGGTTGGTTGGTGGGTGGATTGGTTGGTTGGGTGGTAGGTGGATTGGTTGGTTGGGTGGTAGGTGGATTGGTTGGTGGGTGGATTGGTTGATGGGTGGGTGGGTGGTAGGTGGGTGGGTTGGTTGGTTGGGTGGGTGGTAGGTGGATTGGTTGGTTGGTTACTTTGAGTTTATTTTTGCTTTCAAGTCAGGGTCTTATGGTCTATTATATGGACTAAACAGGTTGTACTTAGAATTTAGGAATTTATATGAATATGTATGGATGGATTTGAAAAAGATCAAGGAGGGATTTATAGGAGGGTTTGGAGAAAAGAAAGGAAGGGGGAATTGATAAAAATTATAATCTCAAAAATCTAAAAGAAATACTTAAAAATGGGAGACTTAAAATGGGAGTGCTGTTAGGAGTCCCACTAAGAACTGTGAGGGTTGGGGAGTTTCTCTGTGTAAAGCGCTGAGCACAGCCACAGGGAGTGACTGCATTTGCAGGATTACCTTTCCAGGAGTGGCCCTCCCTCGGGGCTCTTGCTTCATCACCTGTGTCTGTCGGTTTCCAAAGGACAGAATGTTATTTCTCACAATTCTGGAAGTTGGGAAGCCCAGACAGGCAGAGTCCATGTGTGGTGAAAACCTCTCTCCATCTTGGAATGATCCCTGCCTGCACTCTGCCCTCCCTGGTGGCAGACATGAGGCTCTGTCTTTTGTAAAAACATTTTCTTTCTCTGTTTCTGTGATAGCATTCTCTGACAAAGCAACTCAAGGGGGAAGGTTTACTCTGGCTCAGGAGTTAAGTGTACAGCCCACCATAGCAGAGAAATCAAAGTAACAGTCATGGCAGAGAAGTCTAGGCAACAGAAGCTTCAAACTGCTGGTCACATGGCATCCACAGTCAGGAAACAGTGGAGACTGTGTGTGTGCACATACCTGTGCATATGTGTGTATATGCATGCACAGGTATGTGCACATGTGTTTGGGTGTGCATGCACCTGTGTGTGGAGGTCAGAAATCAGCTTCAGGTGCTGGTCCTCAGGGGGAACCCACCTGTCTTTTGAGGCAGGATCTCTCACTGGGGCTCCATAAGCAGAATAGGCTGGCTGGCCAGCAAGTCTAAGGAATCTTCTAGTCACTGCCTCCCAGTACATGCCACCAGGCCTGGCTTTAGTAGTAACAACAACAACAATAATGGTAATATATATAAATATAATGACATTAATATTATTACTACTACTACATTTAGTATGTGAGTGGTGAAGTCAGAGGACAAATTTCTGAACTTGGTTTTTCCCTTCTACCTTGCATCATAGTGATCCGTTGGTTTGGTGGCTTTTTTTTTAAGTGGGTTCTGGGGAGCTAGGGAGGTGGCTCTGCTGTTACAATACTGGCTGCTCATCCAGAGAGCCAAGTTAGATTCCCAGCACCCACATGGCAGCTTACAACCATCTGTAACTCCAGTTCCAGGGGATCGAACACCTTCTTCTGGTTCCTGTAGGCACAGGCTTGCAATGATTCAGAGACAGCCAGGCAAAACTCATGCACATAAGATGATGATGATGATGGTGGTGGTGGTGGTGATGATGATGATGGCAGTGGTGATGTTGGTTCTGGAAATCAAATTCAGCCCTGTGTTTGCATGGCAAGCACGTTGCCAGCTCTCAGCCCTAAGAGACCCATTTTTAAAAAGAGTTTAAAAGCTATTCCTGAGCACAAAGCAGACCAGTGGAAGAACACTGTCAGCCCTGCACATCATGTCTACCTTCCTCATTTACACTGTAGCCTGAATTCCAAATCCTCCACCCCTTCCGAACCAGGCCCCCACCTCCAGATGCTGCCTCCTCCTGCCTTTGCCACACAAGGAGACCCACCAAGTGAGTGCATGCCGTGGGCCATCCGTTCTCTACAGAACATTAAGCAGGGAGGCCCTGAGGTGCTGGCCATGGTCCCTGGGTGCACCTTCTCTGAACGGCCTCCCGTGGTGACAAGGCCTGTCTGGGCTCACTTTCCTACCTAGTGTTCACAAAATCCTCCTGGTCGCTCTATTGGTGAGGAAACCGAAGCTAAAGAAATAACAGTGAGGTTCTGTCCTGAGAGCTTCCCTGTTGTCTCATTGCACCCCTGAAACAACTCCATCCTGGGGTGTCAGAGCAGGGAAGCAGTCTGCTCTCGCAGCTACTCCCTATGCAGCTGCAAGCTAGCTGGGATGTGGCAGGCTCAGGCATCTACCCAGGTCACCCTTGCTCTATAGCCGAGGCCTTAGCTTCCAACAGGGATCCCCTCCTCTCCAGAGCTTGGATCCTTGGTGTCAGTCAGAACTGTCCTTGGCCTCTCTTGCCTGCCCCATTGCTCCTTCCTCTGGTCCACCCTTTGCAGCACCTGAAGACCAGACTGGAGCAGAGGGGTCCCAATCCCCAAACTTAAAATGTCAGAAGACTCTAGAGCCCCCTGCTCTGCCCTCTGTTGGAGGATGAGGGAAACAAAGGCTAAAAAGGGAAGTAATATCTCCAAGGTTTCAGTTTGTGAGGACAGAGTACACTGGGGGGAGTAGCCCCATCCTGAGGAGGAACAGGCAGCTCCGCAGTGGGTCGCTGCTGGGCAGTGTTGAAGAGCTGTGACTCGCGCCTGTGATCTTAGCATTTGGGAAGCGGAGGCAAGACAATCACTGAAAGTTCATGGTGAGCCTGGTCGGTGCATGAAGTCCAAGGCTAGCCAGGGCGGCCTTGAGAATTCCACAAAACAAAGCAGCTGTGACTGTCATTCCCTCCTTAAGGCCTATGCTGATGGGCCCATTCACTTCCAAATCATCAAGAAGCCCAAGCCTGTAAGCGGAGTTCCGTCTCCTACAGGACTCACATGGTGGGTGGGGAAAACCAAGTTCTGTAAGTTGTCCTCTGCCTTCACGGGGCACACAGCTCGTACTTGCCTCTTCTCTGCAGGTAGATTTAAAATGTTTAAAGAGAAATAGAGCTTGCTTTATAGTTACCAGTTTAGTCATGCTAGGAAAACATGGTAGGAGCCAGGGCCAGATCTGCAGTGACAGCGCCCGAAGGAGGGAGGAGGGGTACTTCATGCCAGGGCAGGGCCTGGGGAGGCAGCTGAGGGAGGTGGGAACCAAGGTGCTGCCCAAGTAATGCCAGGCCCTGTCCCACTGCCCCTAAGTGTTTGGGCTACTGTTCTAGGCTTATGGACAGAAGAGAGGTTTACTGGGGTGGAGGCATGGCTGGCTCTAGTTGTTTTTTTTTTTTTAAGTATCATTTGTCACACACTTGTGCACTCCATTCCTATGGCCCGAATTTCAAATACCCCCTTTCCTTTCTTCTCCCATTCTCTATACTGGGGCTCCACGTGCAGCAGCATGTGCACACAGTGACCTCAGTTATATAGGCCTACAAAATAGGTATATACAAATCAAACACCGACTCGTAATAAATCATAAGGAATTTTATTTTGAAACAGTTCTGACACATAATTTTACCATGTATTAAGAATGAAAGTAAATTTGCACACCAGTAAGGTGAATGTGCTTGCTTATTTTGTTTTCCATTTTTCTACTTGTTTATTTTATGTGTATGAATGTTTTGTGTGAATGCAGACACGTGTGCTGCATGTGTGCCTGGTTATCAGATCCTCTAAGACTGAACTTACAGAATTGTAAGTTGTCCTGTGGGAGCTGGGTCTGAATCCAAGTCCTCTGGGAGAGCAGTCCTCTTAACCACTGAGCCGTCTCTCCAGCCTGTCATTTAACGTTGTTTTTTGAGACAGTTTCTCTGTGTAAGAGCCCTGGCTCTCTTGGGACTAATGGAACTCACTCTGTAGACCAGACTGGGCTCAAGCTCACAGAGATCCACCTGCCTCTGCCTCCCAAAAGCTGGGATTAAAGGCATGCACCATCAATGACTGGATTTGTTGTTTGTTTGTTTGTTTGTTTTTTGACAAGGTCTAGCCTATTCTGGCCTAGAACTCATTTAGGTCAGAACTGCCTCAAACTCAGGCATTCCTCCTGTTTAGCCTTCCAAGCCCTGGGGTTACAGGCATGAGTGCCCCCCTCCAACACACCAGCATTAAGCAGCAGCTTTTGAAGTCATACATTCTAACAAAATCTAACCCAAATATGAATTAGCTTGAAACTGGGGAGTGATGGTAGGAAAATACTGACAGGCTTTGTTTGGGGATCTATGTAGATGGCACGTGGGTAAGTCAGGCTTCAGGGCCTGACTGTGAACCCCTAGCACTTGTGTAAAAGGCCAGGTGTGGCTGCCTATGCCTGTAACCCCAGTGTGGAAGCTGGGGAGGAGCCAGCCAGCCCCACTAAAGCTGCCCGGTTCAATGAGAGACTGTCAAAGCAGTAAGGTGGAAAGTAAAGGGTACCAGGCATCCTCCTCTGGTCTCCTCCTGTGTATACATCCATGTTCTGCATGATTAACTCATTATATTCTGTAATAGCAAAAAGCTTTTGTGCAGTGCAGGAACACTGAATGGGATGGTATAATAGCAAGGTGTGTGTTCAGAGCCAGAGATGCAGTGATCACGTGGTACAACTTGGCCAAGTACTGCCAGAAACATCTTAGATTCAAGACAGATTTGATTTTGAATTAATTTTTTTGGTTGTTATGCATTCAGAAACCTTTTATTGTTGCCAAAAATGTTGCAACCCTCATATTCAGTTATATAACTCCACATTGGAATGACAGCTTACAGGTCAAGAAGCTGTAGTTGTCCTCTGACCTCCACACAAGTGTGTGAGCCCACATGTACACACACACACACACTATATTATTTAAACATTTAAAAAGATTCTGTAGGATAAGGAATCAAGGCTTGGGTTTCAGCTATGACTAGACCAAAACCTCAGTTTTCTCATCTGTAGGATGGGAGGTAGTGCCACTACAGACTTTCCAGGGCTTTCTGAGGAAGTTTTGCTCACCTAGTATCTTCTGAGACCTCTCCAGCTGAGAAAGCACAGATGAGAGCAGTGCACAGAGGTTCTCCTAGTCACGCAGTGAAATCATGTGGTACATCAGACATGTATTATGTTCCTAAAGTATAGTATGAATAATGTATAGTGGTCCCAAAGTACAGTGTGAATAGCGTAGAGTGGTCCTGAAGTACAGTGTGAATAGTGTGTAGAGTGGTCCCAAAGTACAGTGTGAATAGTGTAGAGTGGTCCCAAAATACAGTGTGAATAGTGTGTAGAGTGGTCCCGAAGTACAGTGTGAATAGTGTAGAGTGGTCCCAAAATACAGTGTGAATAGTGTGGAGAGGTCCTGAAGTACAGTGTGAATAGTGTGGAGAGGTCCTGAAGTACAGTGTGAATAGTGTAGAATAGTGTGTAGAGTGGTCCCGAAGTACAGTGTGAATAGTGTGTAGAGGGGCCCAGAAGTACAGTGTGAATAGTGTGGAAGTGGAGTAGTGAATAGTGTAGAGTGGTCCCAAAATACAGTGTGAATAGTGTGGAGAGGTCCCGAAGTACAGTGTAAATAGTGTAGAATTGTCCCAAAGTACAGTGTGAATAGTGTAGAGTGGTCCCAAAATACAGTGTGAATAGTGTGGAGAGGTCCTGAAGTACAGTGTGAATAGTGTGGAGAGGTCCTGAAGTACAGTGTGAATAGTGTGTAGAGTGGTCCTGAAGTACAGTGTGAATAGTGTGGAGTGGTCCCGAAGTACAGTGTGAATAGTGTGGAGTGGTCCCGAAGTACAGTGTAAATAGTGTGTAGAGTGGTCCCGAAGTACAGTGTGAATAGTGTGGAGAGGTCCCGAAGTACAGTGTGAATAGTGTGGAGAGGTCCCGAAGTACAGTGTGAATAGTGTGGAGTGGTCCTGAAGTACAGTGTGAATAGTGTAGAGTGGTCCCAAAGTACAGTGTGAATAGTGTGAAGAGTGGTCCCAAAATACAGTGTGAATAGTGTGGAGAGGTCCCGAAGTACAGTGTAAATAGTGTAGAATTGTCCCAAAGTACAGTGTGAATAGTGTAGAGTGGTCCCAAAGTACAGTGTGAATAGTGTGTAGAATGGTCCCAAAATACAGTGTGAATAGTGTGGAGAGGTCCTGAAGTACAGTGTGAATAGTGTGTAGAGTGGTCCTGAAGTACAGTGTGAATAGTGTGGAGTGGTCCCGAAGTACAGTGTGAATAGTGTGGAGTGGTCCCGAAGTACAGTGTGAATAGTGTGGAGTGGTCCCGAAGTACAGTGTGAATAGTGTGGAGTGGTCCCGAAGTACACTACAGTGAATAGTGTGGAGAGGTCCCGAAGTACAGAAGTGTGGAGTGGTCCCGAGTGAAGAAGCCCAGTGGTCCTGGTTGTATGTTCTTGCGGGTTGTGGAGGAAATGAGGAAGGAAATCAGGGCTGACATCTCTCAGGCATGACAAGTGAGGAAACAGGTGTCCCGACAGATGAGGAGGGGCTGAGACTTAGGAAGTCCTCATGCTCCGTTGTTGGCTCAACATGGTGCTGAGCATGTGACCCAAGCTGGGTCACCTGGACTAGGAGGGAGAAGCGATGATGAGCTGAAACTGGGCCAGAACTCTTGAGGACCAGGGACGGCCTTGGGGACAGCCCACTGACTCACTGGGTGTCTGGGTCCAGCTTGAGGACTACTGCAGTGATGGGGGAAGGGTTCTGACTCTGCTGCTGACCTTTGCTCAACTGTTTTCATCTGTGAAACGGAGAGCAGAGTCCACCCCCAGGCACCAGCACACTACTGTGCCTCATGCCAGTCCCTGTGTGTCTCTATGTGCACACATTCTTGCTGCTCACGGGGAAGTAGGTATGGTTATTCCGTTTCCCTCAACAGAAACCGAGGTTGCAGAGTAGCTAAACATGAAAGTTGGGCAAGATAACCCTTGTGCACTTACCAGCACATGTGGCTTGTCAGAGACCTTTGACATGAGTCAGCCATTGCTAAGCTGATTCCCTCAGAGGGAGCTTGGACCTCCTTGAACCCAGTGCCCACTGTCAGGCATCCGCAGGCAGAGACACAGTGATGATCTGACTTTACCTTGAGAGAGATCCAAGGCTCTTCCTGCTCCTTCCCCATCACACACAGTGTTACCCACAGAAGTTAGGGATGCTCATAGGAGGTAAGAGATGAGAGGCCAGGACCCAGCCAGGGACCTCCTGGGAGAGGTGACATCTGAAACGATGCAAGTTCTTAATAAAAACTGGCTAAGTAGAATCAAAACTAACGGAGCTTAGCGCTTCAGGACCACTTACCCACCTGCAAGAAGACCCTGAGTTTCTTACATTAGCAATCTGTCATTTCTACCTATCCCCCATGCTCTCTTTCATACTGTCTGTCTATCCATCTATCTGTCTGTCCATGTCTGTCTCATATAACCTGGCCTGGAAGCCCTTAAATAGCTGAGGTAACTTAGAAGTCCTGAGCCTTCTGCTTCTACCTCCCAAATGTTGACTAACAAGTGTGCAGTGTCTTTTGAAAAGTGGCCTGTCGATGACAAGCTTCTGGTTCCATTCCTGGTTGCATGGATGAATTATGTGACCAGGAAGGAGTGTGTATTGTAGGCAAAAGGAACAGCATGTGCAAATGCCTAGGGACATGACTGTGCAGGGCATGTGACAGGCTTCAGCCTCATCACCTAGAACTCGGCTCTATACTGGTCTCTTCAGAATCACAAACTCCAGCCTTCATCAGTGTGTCCTTACCCAGTCCGGTGCCTTTTGCTCCCGACTTCATTAGTACACAGCTCAAGGCTCAGCTCCCATCTGCTCCAGACAGACCCTTACCCCACATACGTACATATCCTCGTCTGGATTCCTTATATAATAGTTGCTGGTACATGCTGTTATGGTCAAATTCCCATCAGTATCTTTTTAAGACCATACGTGAGGCTACCAAGGCTGGAACAGTTTCCACATAGCAGTGCCTGGCCTCTGCCCACACAGGGCAACATAAGAACTCACATCCTGGGAAATGGCTCAGCAGTTAAGAGCACTGGCTGCTCTTCCAGAGGACAGGGGTTCAATTCCCAGCACCCACATGGTAACTCATAATGTCTGTAACTCCAGCTCCATGGGATCTGACACCTTTACACTGCAGGCAAAACTCTAATACACACACACAAAAAAAATTTTTTTAAAAAGAAGAACAACAAACAACTCACAGCCTTTCCGGGCAGCCTATCTTGATGTAAGCAGCAATCCCCCAGACATTTTTCCCTATTCCTAAATTCAACTTGCCTGGCTCTTCTTGGATTTGGTCCAAGTACTTCCCACCATGGCTGCATTTGCTGGCTGTTCTCTCTTGCTTCCTCTTCTGACATCCTGGAGCTCAGGGCCAATCCCTCCTCCTGTCCCTTGTCTTTCTAAAGGGACAGCTCTAATCTAATGGCAGCCACGTGTTATGATGAGTCACGGGAGCATCTGGGGCCCAGAGGTAGTGGCCAGTTAACTCTTAATGGGCCAGGGCTCTCTGCTAAAAGATCATGAGGGTTTCTTCGGAACCTGCCTCGGATCTAAGTGCAAAGTGGGCCTCTGGGGATGGACCACTCACTCTAAGAGTGAGAGAGGAGGGCAGAGGGAGAAGGGACTGGGTGTGAGCTTTGGAGTTCCTAAGTCGCAGTTCCTGCTTGCCACTTATTGGAGTGGCTCTACACAGGTCACATGGACTCAACCGCTCTGAGTTTTTGCATCTGGAAAAAGGCAATTTTAGGGATGGTTTGAGAAGACCTGCTAGCGGTGCGTGCTAACCCTCATGATTTCCACCTTCTGGTCTCCTGCAAAACACTGGCCCAGTTGGACAAGTGGTTAGAATGAATGTCCACGTCTGTCTACAGAAGCTACGCTTTCTCTGCTAAGATGGCTCGGCAGTGTGGCTGGACCGTGAGAGCTCAGGTGCAGGGCGGGGAGCTGTGGCCTAGGGAAGGTGGAGAATTTTCCAGCCTGAGTCGGTGGAGGTGTCGGCAGCTCCGTTAGTTGTCTGCTCCGAGTCGGCTGCGCCGACCTTGAGCGCCGGGGTCTCACCTGGTCAGCGCCAGGGGCGGGCGCTGCGCAGCGCGGGCGCGGCCATGGCCCCACTACGCGGGTGGGCAGCCCGAGACCGGCCCGGCCCCGTCGCCTTCCCCGCCCCCCTGGCGCGCCCCTCCCCGGCCGCCGCGTCGCTGGGATCCGGCCGCAGCACCTGGGCTGCGCCTGGCGTCCGGCGCACGCAGCGATGACCACGGCTAGCGGCCCGGGCGACCTGCCCGCCGGGTGAGTGGCGGAGGCCGCCTCTGGGCGCGGGCCATGCGGGGCGAATGCTGCGGGGGACCTCCCAGGAGGAGCCTTGGGACCGCACTGCGGCTCCAGCTGCTGCGCAACCTGCAGCCCGCGCCCTGCTGCCTCCTGGGGACCCTGGCTCAGTCACAGGCCTTCTGGGTCCCAACTTTCTCTCCCTCCTCATGGAGTGTACACCCGTGGGGTGGGCCTTGTTACGATCATCCTTCTTTGCAGATGAGGAAACTGAGGCATAGCTCTTAAGTGACTTTGATTATCCGGGAGGTTGAGAGTGGAAAGTGAGATTTGAACACAGCTCTGTCGGGTGGCATCCCCCATTAGGGATATTTTGTGTGTTTGAAGGGCTCTAAGTATGCGAGGGCCAGGGTGGGGGGTGGGGATTGGGTGTAGTAGGAACCTAGGTTGTTAAGGTGGGTGTTGTCACTATCAACATGGCTGTCTTGGCCAGCCCCATCCCCACCCCCACCCCTCCAAAGTCACAGTCAGACCTCCTAGATTGTCCCCTGGCACTGCCAGTTGCTGTCTGGAGACAGTCAGCCTGCGTTTCAGTGCTTGGGGGCAGTTGCTGGGATCCCAGGCTGCTGGGAGGTTGCTGGGCTGAGATCCTGCTCAGGTGAGCTGGGAGCCTGCCCTACCTGGAGACTCAGACCAGTAACAATATTTGCCAAGTGCCTGAGGCCTGTCAGATGAACAGGGAGGAGAGAAGCCACCAGCCAGCTGCAAGCCTCCCCAGGGCCTATAAGTATAGTGTGGGTCTGAGAGAGTGGAAGACAGTGCTGGGAGACAGTGTGGCCTGGAGGAGGTCACCTGTTAAGTTTTCTCCTAATCAATTTCTGTTGTATAACTTTGGTCAAGGCTTTTACCTCCCTGACTTCTGGTTCCTCCTTTGGAAAACAGAGAGGCTGGGTTAACTGTGCCCTTCCTGCTGAGGGTTGAAAGCTCAGCTCTCAAGCTTGGCTGGGTACTTTTCTTCACAGCCCTGTCGGAGCGCCACCCTTCAGTACTAGAAGTTTTCAGAAGAAAAGGCAGACAAGGAACAAGGCTTCCATCCACAGATCCAGACTTACTGGCTGGAAGCCTGGACTCTTCCCTCTTGCCCATACACCACATCTGTGTCTGAATCCCTGGGCTCCTCTAACCCTGCTCCGGCCTCCAGGCCAGTAAGCACAAATTTCTAGCACAAACAGAACACCTGGGTTCCAGTATGCCTGCGAGGGCCCAGTCTCTGTGGTCACACAGGTTCATTTGTCCAGTCCCTGCTTCTGGTCAGTGCCATCCTTGTGGGATTTGAGCAGAGGAAGACCTAAGTAGAAGCAAATCCCACCTCCATCCGTAGACACTTGGTCTCAGCAAACACTCGGGTCTTGTTTGGTTATAGCTCTAAGTTCTATCTACCATATAACAATGGTTTCTTGGCAGTGGGACAGGGTGGGTTGAGACAGGGTCTCCTGCAACCCAGGCTACTGTTGCACTCTCTGTGTAGCCAAGGATGACCTTCGAATTCCTCATGGTCCCATCTCTACCTCCCACCAGCTGGGACTATAGGCACGTGCCACCATGCCCAGCTAAAAGATGTGAAATGTTTTTAAGGCTTCAGAAGAATATATTTTGTATAGAGAGAATCCAGAAGAGGGCATCAGATCCCCTGTAGTTGGAATTATAGGCAGTTGTGAGCCATCAGTGAGGGTCCTGGGAACCAGACTCTGGCCCTCCCTGAGAGCAGCACACATTCTTAACCACTAAGCCATCTCTCCAGCCTCTGGGGTAAATAATAAAACAGAGCCCTGTGATCTTGCCACCCCGTGTTGCCAGATATTAACCCTGTGTTCCACATACTCTATCCTCCTTTTAAGAGAGAAGTTGTGTTAGCGAAACCCTCTGGAACCCCACCCCCACCTGCTACCTTCCCTCGCCAGAGATAATTGCCAGCCTGACTCTTGAGTTTATAGTTTTCCATTTTTGTTCTCCTGGTGAGTATAGGAAAATCTAAAAACAATCCAGCTGGGGGTAGTTTGTTCCTACTTTCAAATATAACAGAACCTGCAGAAAACACCATTCTGTGGCTTACTTTTCTAAAAGCTGGGTTTCTGAGGTTTTGCCTCCTTGGGCCCACATGCTGGTCCCCGTCACCCTGACACCTGCTTCACCACCCTGTGTAAAGACTTCATTTATTTACTCTTCCTTCTTGTTAGACATAGGGTGGTTTCCTGTGTCCTTCTATTCAAACAGAGTATTCCCGTATGGCTGTCTTTTGTACATAGGAGTGTGCCTCTGTGGTCCTCCTGGTAGTTACGGTGTGCACTCAAGCCTTGCCCTCCCTCCCTCTCTTCTCCCCTACCCCCACCCCTCCCTCTCTTTCTTTTTGACAGGATCTCACTATGTTGACCTTGTCTGTCCTCAGATTCAAGATCTTCCTACCTTGGCCTTCCTGGGTGCTGGCACTTAGGATCGGGCCATCGTGCCTGGCTTGTTCATTCCTGCTTTAGTCCAGCTTGATGAGAGAGTGGTGGAAGTATGTAGCATCGGGAAAGAACAGCCAGTGATAGTTCCTGAGTAGTCCCCCTCGGTTTTTCTTCACAGTGGTACCTGGGCTGTAGGTACTATTAAACCCATCGTACTGATGAGGAAATAGAGGCTTATCGAAGTCAAGGAACTTTCTCCATGCTGGGGTTGGAGCTCAGCTGGCACGGTGCTTGTCTAGCATGCCCAGAGACCCGGGTTTGATCCCTCAACACCAAGTAAAGCTGAGCACGGAGGAGCACAACCTGTAACCCCAGCATGTGGGAGGTGACGCGAGAGGATCAGAAATTCAGGCTCACCCCTGGTTACTGCTGAGTGCCAGCCTTAGATACGACACCCAGTCCAGTCTCAAAGGACAAAACCGAAACACCTCTAGCCAATGACCAAGTAACTGTGGAGTTGCAGCTCAGCCCAGGGCTGTCTGCCTTCAGAACTCTGAAAGGCCATGTCCTATTAAGTCTCTCCGTGTCTGGTTAAGGGCCACGGGAGTAGGGGGCTCGAGTGAAACCTCTTGGACATATTTGAAACCTAGAAAGGTCACTTCAGAAGCTCCAACTCCCTGTAGATACACACTGCGTTCTTTGAGCTATAGCCCCCTATCCCCAAAGGGCAGAACAGAGATTCAAATCCAGGGCTGGCTCCAGTCTGCTCCCTGAGTGACTTTGGTCTCCCGGCTTGAGGTTAGGGTAAGAGGTTAACTGGGTCTGAGGGTCTCCCAGTCACCTTGTCCCGAGCCCTGCTCATAAGACTTCAGAGTAACAGCCTAACCCCATGGCATAGGGAGATGGGGAGGGAAGGGGAGTGGCTCCAGCTGCCCAGCTTGCTTCTCACAGTGGCCTCCCACATGTGTGTGTGTATGTGAGTGTGGATGTGTCTAAATAGGACAGTTCTTTTCTACTGTGCCTAGGACCCTGATATAGGTCACTAGCCATGCTCCATCCAGCTCATTGCTTGCCCATCTCCATCCCTTTAATGTCCTTATGGATAGCAGATGTCACCATCACAAAAACATAAGTTGGGCAGAACAAGGTACCTTGGAACAGAGAGGCCTGGGTGGCAAGGGGACAGCCTGTGGGGACTTAGGCCCTCCTTCATAGTTCCGGGGAAATCCTGGGGAAGCCCTGTGCTTTGCTTTTGTAGAAAGCCCCCAGGGAGTGGCTCGCACAGCAGTGCTTTAACTCCCTTATCTGTCAAATGTAGATAAGAGCTCAGCTGGGAGAATTGAGCAAAATAGTGACCAGGTTAATTTAGATAAGCTTGGTCTATCTCTTGGTGGGAGGAGTGGTTGTCAATGCCATTAGTCCTATAGAGCCAATGTCCCCAGTCTTCCTCCGGGGCTCCCTGTCCAGCCCCTGCCTCACCTCTCCATCCAGCAGGCTTTCTGGAGCCTGTCTTCAGCCTGTCCGGACTGCAGTGCCTCAGAATGGCCTTGTGGCACATGCCACCAGCCCTCTCTCTCTGTACTCGAGTCTCTCTTTGGGCTTCTTTGTCCCCCTTTGTTCAGCTCCATGTGGACCAGACACCTTCCTTGAGTGTCCAGGCTGAGCTGAGGCCTCGTCAGCCCTGATGAGTTTTACAGTCACAGCCCTGTTAACTGTGACTGTCACCGTTCTGCCTGCTCTGGAGGCTTCAGAACCCTGAGCACCTCAAGGGCAGGTTCCGGTCTGGGGCCGCGCTGTTCCAGAGCCCAGACTGAACATGGACCAAGTTTGGTAGGTGTGGTGGGAGGGAAGACCGAGGGAAAGAGAGTTCAGGACTCTCTCTAGTGTAAGGGGAGGTTGCTGTAGACGTAACTCACTTCTATTTACTCAAAAAGGCGCTGGGGCCCAGGGGAACAAGTCCACCAGGCTGTGTGTCTTTATCTCCTCCACTCAGGATAGGGTGAGATGGGTAGAGCATCTGCAGAAACGGGAGGCGGGCTTTTGGATGTGAGCCCTTGATCCCTTGAGGTTGAGCCAACGGACAGCTACATAGGCAGAAATTTAGGTTAGAGCCCAACACCTGGCTCTGTGGTTTTGGTCAAGTCACCTCAGTCTGTGCCTCTGTTTTCTCATCTGCAGTGGGTATAACCCTGTGTCACAAACATTTTGAGGATACAAGTTAAGAATGTCATTGAATACCCATGGCACTATGTCTTCTGCCTCCCGGTTAATTCAGACCACAAAGATGAATGGGTTGGACACTGGTTGCTAGGCTGGACCTAAACACAAAGGAAGACACATAGGCCAGGCGTCCTGAGAAGAGGGCCAGCCAGCTTTGGGTTGGGACTTTTATGACCGTGAAAAGGAAGTGAGTCTTTGCTCTCAGAGGCACCAGGAACCACGATGGATTGGAAGTAACATGGTTCAGGTCTGTGCTTTCAAAAGATATCTAGCTATGAAGACACACGTGAGTTACATAGACCAGTGTTTCCAGCAGAGCTGGAGGCTGAGTGGGTTACACAGAGCACCCTCTGAGATGACCTCCTGAACTCTTTGACACCAGTCGGTCCTCCCCGGCTGTGGGAGCTGGAGTGTTGACCGGGAAGCCTGTCAGCCTAGTAGCTTTCAGACTCAGAAAGCCCCAGCCCCTCAAGGCAGGGGAAACAGGGTTTGGGGCTTGAACTGTGTGAAGTCTCGGGACACAACCTTTCTCTTGCCCTAAGTGGAGGCCCTGGAGGGTCCAGTACAGTAAATATTAGGGGAGTGATAGGAAAGAATTCCCTAAAAAATGACAAATACTAGTTGATTTTCTTGCAAGAGCTTCGGGCTTTTTTAAAAATCATTATTATTTTTAATGCACACTGCCTTTGAGGACCTAGAATCCATGAAGTAAAATGACGAATTTTACAGCGTCAGGGTGGTGGTGCCCAGGGAACCTGGCCAAAGTCAACATGGTCCTCTCTGAAGGAATGAGTCCTTATCCCAAGGTCCCTTTGGGAATACTCAAATGTGAGTCCGTGCTAAAGGTATAAAGTACACAGCGAAGCAAGCCACCAAAGTGACAGCACGAGGATCAATAAATAGCAAAATTGTTTTCTCTGAGGATCCAGAATGCTAAAATAATGCATAATTAGTTGTGTCTAAGATGTGTGAAGAAGTTGAAGCTGAATCTGAAACAATAAGCAGGGAACCAAATACTGTCTAAAATAACCAACCAAATCTGAAAGAAGAATCCAGTGGGCTCCCTGGAAATGGAAACCACAATCAATCTGAAAACACAGCAACCAGCAGGTCCCAGCCAAGGAGGAACTGGTGCTGGGAGAGCCCTGAAGGGGGGCAGGGACCATATGTGGGGGTGGAGGTGCAGAATCCCTAAAGAAAGTCCCCAGCCTGTGACCCCAGCACTTGGAAGGCTGGGGCAAGAGGACTGAGCTGAGCATTTGAGCCAGCTTGGCTTGCTGTCAGTCTCCCCGTCTTTGATATTTATTTTATTAATACGAATGTCTCCCCGGCATTGTGTGTGTACACTGTATGTGTGCCTGGTGCCTGCGGAGGTCAGAAGGGGGTGGCTTACCCCTGGACGGGCGCAATGGATGGTTGGAGATGAGCCCTGGTTCTCTTCAAGTACAACAAGTGCTCTAAACCCATGAGCCACACCGCCCAGCCCCATCTTAGCTTCTTTTTCTGTTACTGTAATAAAATAACTCCGACAAATGCAATGTAGGAAAGAAAGGAATTATTCTGGGCTTACAGTTCTGCATCTGGGGAAAGCGGTGGCAGGAGCAGGAAGAGCTGCACTGTAAAGCCTCAGGGTGCGCCCCTAGTGGCCCACTTCCCTCAGGAAAACCCGCCTTCTAAAGGTTCCTCCCTAAGCAGCACTGGCTGAATGTTCACACCAAGTCTGTAGGGGAGCTCTCTCCTTCAAACCACAATAGCTACACAGTAAGTCCCTGGCTCAAAAGACAAACAAGGCTAGGCAACAGGGCTCAGCAGGCGTTTGCTGCCAAACCTGGAGATCTGAGTTCAATCCCCGTGAGACACATGATAGAAGGAAGACTACTGACTCCAAGTTGTCGACTGATCTCCACACATGTGCACACACACACACACACACACACACACACACACACACACAAACACACACACAAACAAACAAAAAGAAACCAGACAAACCTATCCCAGCTTCGTCCACTGCAAAGGCTGGTGTTACTGCAGGATGCATCAGCTTAAATCTGCCTTGGTGAATCCATCAACTTGGAAATGGTCTTTATTATTTAAAACACAAATGCAAACCATCACCACCCATAAATGAATGCAGACCCGAAGAGAGACAGGAGAAGGACATCTTGTGGGACATGATATTCCGTATTAAAGCTGGCTAAGAAACTGGGTGGGAGGTCAAAAGAGAGCAAAGTGGGGTTTCCTGGCAGACTTGGGTTACCATGGCAACAGCTTGGCCCAGAGGCCCAGAGGCATGGAGGCAGGTGGGCAAGGAGTGTTTCAGAACTGATGGTGTTTGGTGTTGGAGCCCAGTGAGAGGGCGGGGTCAAAGATGGCTGTCAGGCTTCTGGCTAGAGAAATTGGGTTCAGATGGGCTACTCATTAAAACGGCAGTGCTGAGAGGGAGCAGAGCTGGGAGAATGTGCAGGAGATGAGCTTTGAATCTTCTCAGTTTGCCCAGGGAGGTTTGCTGATGGGCCTCAGGGTCTGTGCAGGAGCTGGCTGAGTGGAAACTTTGTCCTCACTGTGGTTTGAGGATCAGGAGTTTCTTAAGCAGAATGTCAAAGGTCAAGCTTCTGTAAGATCCTTCTTTCAGATGCATGCTTGTAAACCCACTGAGGCAGGTGGATCGCTGTGAGTTCCAGGCCAGCCTGATATACATAAAGAGTTCCAGGGTAGCCAGGGATACCCTGTCTCAAAAGACTAAACAAAACAATGCCAACCCTCATGTGATGTGGCCCCTGGAGAAGAGGCATCTTCCAAAGGGAAAGTTGAGAGCCAGGAAAGTCCGAGCCTATGTTTCGTTCATTCATTTACTCACTCATGTATCGGTTAGGACCTTGCTTTGTGCCCTGAAGTGACAGAAGCAAGACTCCTGTTTGTATTTTAGTGAAAGGAGACAGACCATAGTTCAGATACATAGGTAGGGATGCTAAGAGCTGCCGAGGGACTTGAGAACCAGAAGAGGGCCAGGTATGCAGGAGATGTCATCAAGAGGGTGACTTGTGTCTGGAAGGCTCTGGAATGCTCATACAAGACCATGGCCCATTGTGACAGTGTCTATTCTAGAGTGTAGGCCTGAGGTCAACAAGAACTTGGAGAAGAAATACCCAGAGAGGAACAAAGTGGTTGAGCAGTGTCCCTAAGTGGGACAGCAAATCCCAATGGGTCAGAAGGGTCACAAGGACTCCCTTTACGGTTGTGAAGGGTAAGAAAGTTCACTCTTAATGGCTTCCTTGCTGCCCATCCTTAGCCCTGTCCCCACCCTGTCATTGAATCTCAGGTGACACCCTCCTTCCTTCCACCATTGGGATCCCTGAGAGGTGGCTGTAAATCATCCCTGTGTCTCAGTATAGCATGGGCAGACCCGAGGAGGCCCAGTTGTCAGGTTGACCAATCCAGTGAGGCTCTGCCCTGGCCGGAGAGGCCAAAGGCTCCAATGTATGTCTGTCTCTTCCCTCAGGTCTCCTGTGAGCAGCCTCCATGAGGCCCTGGACCAGTGCATGACAGCCCTGGACCTCTTCCTTACCAACCAGTTCTCAGAAGCACTCAGCTACCTCAAACCCAGGTGAGCTTAAGTCCCTGAGGAGTGCACACACAGGAGAGACGTGGGTTAGAGGAGCCCCGTGGGTTGGAGGAGCCCGTGGGTTGGAGGGGCCCCGTGAGAGCAGTACACTTTTTGATCATCCAAACTGCCCAGACACCCCTCTTACAGCCTGTAAACAGCCAGGTGGTTTCCACAGTCACAGGGACCTGGTGATTTCCTATTCCCATTGAATTCCGGGGACAGAGGCGGGGGTGTCTTCTGAAAACCTCAGGACCATTCGCTGAGCTTTGGGTAGTAGTGAGGGCTGCAATTTTAGGCATTCCTCAAATGTTTGCTGTTGGGTTGTTTAATTTTGAGACAGACCAGCCTCTGACTCGAGATCCTCCACGTCCCAAATGCTGAGATTTCCATTGTGCACCACTGACATACTATTTCTACACAATATGCACATGGAGCTTTTCTTTCCTAACCTCCCTACTTCTTTTCAGTTTTTAAAACTGAGGTATAACTCAGATACCGTAAAATTCACTTTTAATAAAAATTTTAGTGTGTGTGTGTGTGTGTGTGTGTGTAGATGTGTGTATGGGGGTGTGCGTGGGTGTGTGTGTGTATGTGCATATGTGTGTATGTGGTGTGTATGTTTTGTATGTGTGTGTGGGTGTGTATAGGTGTGTGTATAGTTGTGGGTGTATGTGGGTGTGTGTGTGTGTGTGTGTGTGTGTGTGTGTGTGTGTGTGTGTGTGTGTGTGTGTGTGTTAGAGGAAAACTCCAGGGAATCAGGCCTCTTCTGCCACCTTGTGGGATCTTGGGATTAAGTTTGGGCTGTCAGACCTATGTACAGCTGACCCCAAATTCGCTGTTTTATCACTTTAAAAATCTCGTCTCTTAGTAGATAAGAATGCAGCTTGCTTTCACTGGTTATGGTGGCACACATAATTCCAGGACTTGGGAGGCAGAGGCAGGTGGATCTCCAGGAGTTCAAAGCCATCCTGGTCTTTACAGAGTTCCGGGACAGCCAAGGTGACATAGAAAGAGTGTTCCTAAAAAGAGGAGTTTAGCTTTCCTACCCAGATATGATGGTGCACATCCTTAGCCCAGTATTTGGGAGGTACAGATAGACAGTTCGGAGTTTCAGAGTCATCCTCCGCTACATGACGAACTCGAGGTCAGCCTGGACTACATGGGATCTTGACAAACCAAACCCAAAACCAAAGGATTTGGCTTTCACTTTCTTACCCACCTGCTCCTACGGCAATATTTAACCAAATTGCTAATTACTGTATCATGTATACCTTTGTCAACGCGAACAAACAAACCACAGCTCTCATCCTAAAGGGAACACGAGAGCCGCGGGAGCCATTTTGAATGAGCAAGTCCAGGGAGCTCAGGTTTAGGTCAGTAAACTACATTGGTGGGTTCCTCAGAAAGGCCGGTACAGCAAGATGAGGGAGGCCTCACAGTAGTCTCCGGATGCTTTCCTAAGGCAGGCGTAGCTTCTGGATTGGTGGAGGCTAACAGTTGGCTAAGTTGATGGATTCCAAAAGGCTTTATTAGTCACAGGATGCTAGTTCCAACATATTCATGGCAAGGAATGGCTGCTCTGGGGCTCAAACTAGCCTAATACTAGGTAACTGGGCCCTGAGCCTCCAACATTCCAGTCTGTCCTCAGCACTGAAATTCCAGTCAGCTGCAAACACCACTTCATTTCCGTTCTCCACACCTTAGTGATTATTGCTGCTTGACAAGACGGGTTGTGTGTTACAGGATGTGGATGGTGTTTCCCGGCTGTTAGTGGTCTTGTTTCTTCGTTTCCTCATTTGCTGTCCTTACACTTAGTGATTTGTAACCCTCCACAGGAGGACACAAGCCCATTGCAAGTTCTCTCTGAACGTTCAAACACACAAGTGAGCTCTGAGCCCTGCTTGAAGGAGCTTCCTGGCCTTGTCCAGCTCTCCCCTCCCTCCCCACCTCCTTCTGCCTCAGCTTTCTGTTCTCATGTTGCCTCCATTTTACCAGAGCACGTTTTCTAAAGGCTTCCCAAGAAGGAGCTGTATAGAGATTTTTTTCTGTCAAAAGTTGGAAAACATCACTCACCTACTCCCCAGAAGCTACTACAGCTACTATGCTGGATAGTTTTATGTTATCTTGACATAAGCTAAGTCATCTGAGAGGAGGAAATCTCAACTGAGAAAATGCCCCTGCCGGCAAGCCTGTAGAACGTCTTTAAAATTAGCGATTGATGTGGGAGAGCCTAGTCCATTGTGGGTGGTACCATCCCTGGGCTGGTGGTCCTGGGTTCTATAAGAAACCATGAGGAGCAAGCCAGTAAGTAGAACCCCTCCATGGCCCTCCTGTGCATCAGCCCCTGCCTTCAGGTTCCTGCCTGTTTGACTTCCTGTCCCAACTCCTTTCACTGATGAACAGTGATGTGGAAGTGTAAGCCAAATACACCTTTCCTGCCCAGGTTGCTCTTGGTTATGTTTTCTCCACAGCCACAGTAACTGTGACTGAGACAGCTGGGTTCTAGTTCTTACTCCATGTGTGAGCGTTTCTGTTCATGTCCCAGAAGTGTTTCAGACCGTCTCTTATTCCCGTGAGTAAGCCCCACAGCAGTGGGCTGGGACAAAGGTCTCTTTCATTCTGTAGTTTTGTAATCAAGTCTTTCCATTCTAGGGAATTCCCTTAGTTTTCTGTTCCCTTTCCTTACGCTATCCTTCCCAGGTTAGCCTTCTCCTGGCTTCTCATTCCCTCCCTCCCTACTTTCCACTTAAAAAAAAAGGTGTGCATGAATGTGCATATGTATGCTGTGTGTGTGTGTATGTGCGCATAAGTGTGTGTCTATATATGCATGTGTGTATAAATGTGCATATGATTGTGCGTGCTTTCATATATGTGTGTAAATGCTTGTGTGTGTGCGCGCGCTACTGCATACATGTTGAGGTCAAAGGTCAGCTTTCAGGGGTCAGTCCTCTTTTTCCACTGTGTAGATTCTGGGATTTGAACTCAGGATGTCAGTCTTGGCAGCAGGTGCTCCTACACGCTGAACCATCTTGCTGACCCCCACATGCACCGCTGCCTGTTCCCTGAGTGTCACTAAGTCCTTCCCTGATTTCTCTTCACGCCCATGATTGTGGGGCTCATTCTCTAGCTCTTATTTTCCTTTTCCACTTTTGTGTGTGTGACACACGTGTCAGTGTGTGTGTGTGTGTGAAAATGTGTGTGCAAATGCGTGTGGAGGCCCAAGGTTGATGTTGGAATCGTCCTGATTACTCTTCCACCTCACTGCTTGAAGCAGGGTCTCAGACTCAAACCCTCAAGCTGCGGATTTGGTCAGTCTTGCACCCAGCTTGCTCTGGGAGCCCCTTGTCCCCACATTCTTGGGGTAGAATTATAGTTGGCCACCACACCCACCCAGCATTTATGTGGGTTTCTGGGGGTCCTCCAGGCTCCGTATTCAGATTGCAACTGCAGTTTTAATGGCCGAGCTATCTCTCCAGCCCACCCTCCCCCACTCCTGCTCCCCCCGCTTTATCCGTTTACTTGTGTTTTACGTGTGTGGTGTTTGCCTGCATGTATGTCTGTGTATCATGTGTGCCCATAGAAGACTGTAGTGCTGTGTTTAGCCGAGTCACGTTGGGTCCCAGTGGGACCCACATGCCAACCTGCCCAGGAGCACTCTGGGTTCGAGAATGAAGCACCCCCTCCGGTACTCCCGAGACTCCCAAACCTTCCCCTGCTACCCCAGGCCCAAATTCTTACATGGCTGGCTGGCTTTGTCTCCTCAGCTCTTAAGTCTCCTTCTTCTTCCCCCTGCCCAGCCCCCACCGCAGTCATGGAGAGTCTCTGTCGTCTTTTCTCCCAGTTTCTAGCCCACACAAATCTAAAGGTTCCACCTCAGTCTGTCTGCCCAGCCATTGGCCCTTGGCTCTTTATTGATGGATCAAAAACCAATTGGGGACAAGGACCTTCAGCGTTAGGATCCTGATTAATTAAAGACATTGGAACAAATCCCCGACAGAAAAGAGCTTCTGATCCCCTGGAAGTGGAGTTAAAGAAAATTCTGAACCATCACGTGGATGCTGGGAATCAAACCAAGGTCCTTTGCAAGAGAAAAGGCTTTTAACGGCTGAGCCATCACTCCCTTTCTTACTTACTTTTTTCATAGTAAGACAAAAATCTTATGTAGCCCAGGCTGGCCTCAAACTTGAGATCCTCCTGTCTCAGCTAGCCCATCTCTGGGACTGTACATGTGTACCACACACCTAGAACCCAGCATGCCTGCTCCACGTCTAGAACATACTGTTTCCCTCTTTTTCAGTCTGGGAGGTCAGTAGCAAAGCCCCCTGTATCTCACCTTAAGACAAGCAAAGTTATCAAATGCCCTGGTGACGTAAGGTTGCATCCTGGCAATAACAGAGACTGTCCAGAAATTGTCAGATTTTCTTCTATAGAGCGGAGACAAAAGTACCTCATCTTCCACTGAGAACCACCAAGCGAGAGCAGTGGTCAGCAGCAACAGCACAGCCTCCCGGCCCTGGGGGTTTATAGCCAATGAAACTTCAGAGATGCTTGGGTCCTAAGTCATTTACGTTTCCATAGTGTACACAGGTCTGCTTGGCTGTCCGGACCCTGGCCAGGGGGTAGCGTCCCTTCTGTGCTCCCTGGGCGGGCTTAACCAGGTCAACCACATTCCCCTTCCTGCTTCTGCATCTGCTGTCTGGAAGTCACACCTCGGAATGACACTGTCTGTACTGCTGGCTTATGATTCTCAGCACTGTCCCCAAGAACTGTCAAGGAACGAGGCAGCTGCAGTGGTTTCTGCTGGTGAATAAATAGTCATGGCTCATTAGTGGCGGGGCTTAGCTCTGAACCGAGGCCCACGCTGTGCTGCCAGCTACGTTCTGACTGCTGAGTTCTTCCAGGTCTCATGTAGGGTGGAATGGACACCTTGCATGGAAGGGCCTCATGCGGCTTCCTCCCGAGGAGGAGGGAGGCAGTAGAAATGCACAGGCACTCGCAGAGATAAGTGAGTTCCAAGTGCAGTTTGCCTGAGTTTCTGGAGTTTGCTGAACTAGAGTTTCTCTGAAGGAAGAGGCCAGGAAGTTCTGGGGATGAGGAGAGGAACATTGCTTCTGAGCGGGATGAGGGCTTTAGCTGAGGCTGACCCCCAGCTCACCTGTCTGCGGGTTCCATGCATCTTCGCTCAATAGCAGCTTGGGGGAGGGTGTAGGCCTGGCCTGGGGTTCCTAATTGAGCACAGCAGAAGGTTGGAGGGCTCAGGGTGTGGAGGCTGGGTGCTGAGTCCCAGGCAGGGAGCTAGTGTGCTGCTAGTAGAGAAGAGGGGGCTCAAGGCCGCCATGTTCCAACCATGCTCTTCCAGCACTCTCCCCAGACATCTGGTCTGGGCCCTAGGGGGTGTCCTTTCACAGAGCTGGTTTCCGCTCAGGGGTCCAAGCGCAGCATGTATACTTGGGGTTACACATACAACTCTGGGCGTTTGAATTGGGAGTAGGGTTCACCGTGCCAGGTCACTATACCAAGCTATTCCTGGTATATAGCATACTCTGTTTCCCACTCAAGGCCTCTCCAGGTTGGAGTTGTCTAGGTGGTGGACTGGTGAGGGCCAGGATTCCTAGCCACAGGTACACACTGGGGCCTTGGGTCTCAGACTAGAAATTCCACTTTGTCTGCCAGCTGCCTGGCAGGGCTCCTCCCTTCCTGCCCAGCAGGTGTGGCCGGATGGGTAGGGCTTGAATCCTGGGGCTCAGGACTCACGGGAAGAACAAGAGAGAAGGGCTAAAGGGGTCTTGGGAAGAGGCTGGGGATGTTCTAAGGGATACTATTGGTCCTTTTAGGATAGCCCCTCAAGTAAGTGACTCTGGATGCTTGGGACAGAGGGACTCACATTTCCTGAGCAGGGTGATAGGGCCAGAGATCGGGGAGAACCATTTCAGTCTTCCTAGAAGCTCCAGGAAGAAACATCATTGTATTATTGTATTCATCCTTTTTTCTTTCCTTCCTCCCCCTCTTCCTCCCTCCCTCCCTCTCTCCCTCCCTTTCTTCCTTTTTTTTGGGGGGAGAGGGGTTCCCTGGATGACCTGGACCTTGCAATGTAGACCAGGCTTACAGAGATCTGCCTCCCTCCGCATCCCAAATGTGCTGAGGTTAAAGGTGTGACCACCATGCCCGGTGCATTTGCTTTCTATGGAGGGGACGCTGAGACTCAGAGTCCAGGAGACCCTTCAGATCACGCAGCAGGAGACTGGCAAAGCCAAGATGCCAACCTGTGTCCGAGAGACTCTGAAGTCCGGAGTTCAGCATCCCCACTGCCGGCAGCTAAATCCTTTCCTCGGGCCACTGTCCCTCACAGAGTGGTTATGGCACAGGCTGGAAGGTGTCTGGGAGTTGGCAGGTCCAGGGAGAAGTCCACCAGGCTTTCCATGGGTCCCCAAGAATCCTGACCATGGTGGTGCATGCCTATAATCCCAGCACTTGGGAGGTGGAGAGAGAAGTCCAAGACCCTGCCTCAAAAAAAACAAAACAAAACAAAACAAAACAAAAAAACCAAAAGCCAAAAACAAAAATAACCCTCCCCCCCACAAAAAAAAAACCCCAAAACAAAAACAAACCTTAACCCCCGAGGGTCACTCAGAAGGAAGAGTAGCATCCACAGGCTTTGCTTTATCAAGAAAGGAAGATGGCTAAAGTCACGTGATCTAACAATAAAACCCTTTATAGAACGTAGCCATCTCCCTCCTCTGACGTCTAGCATTGCCCTGGCACTGAGGTGTTTCGTAAATAATTGACAAAGGCACTTGAGGAAGGGAAACCACACTGTCAGGCTCCTGACACGTCAGGCAAGCTGCTCCCCGGCCAGCCCCAGTGGCCCAGCCATCCAGTGGCACCACCCCCGGCTGCTAGGGTAACAACGACTATTTTCTACCCACTATTGCCCTCTCTTCTCTCCACAGTGGGATAAATGCTGCCCCTGTACCCCGAGATGCTCTTTAGCTAGGGTCTGTGGAGGCACAGGGAGGCAGGGAATTAAGGCTTTCTGAGGATACCTTGGCCAGCCCTGTCACATCAGGTCACAGAGAAGTGTCACACCCAAGCCCTGCCCCGAGAGAGAGAGAAAGAGATACACACACACACACACACACACACACACACTAGGGTTCAGTGGGATCTGTGCCTTGTCAGAGATGTGTGGTTCCCAAGGAGGAGCCACAATTCCCAGGGGTCTTGAAGGCTGAGGCCTGTGGTTGACTGTGTCAGAAGATGTGGGGCAGGAGAAAGACATCTCAGGCTGAGGGAGCAGCCTGGGCAGGGCCTGGAGGAGGGAAGTGTGGGCTTCCTTGTGGCGAGTGTGGCTACTGAGGTTGCCAGCCTTGGTGGCAAGCACCTGTGCCTGCTGAGCCATCTTGGTGGCCCAGGGGTGCAGTCTTGAGTGCTGGGAGGTTCAGCCGGGTGCTGTGAGTCAGGAGATGGGGAAGCTGTAGTAAGGGAAGGTGCAGGAGGCTGGTGCTGAGGATGAGGGGTTGGCCTGCTGGAGGACGGGGCCGAGGCTAGAGGCAGGAACTTCCTGTGGGCAAGAGCCCCCTCAGCCAGCATCAGGGCCTGTGTCCCCCTCACCAGGAGAGAGTAGCCGAGACTTAGACCTGGAAGGTCACTTGACATCACTCAGCAGGACTGGACAGTTTGTTACCTGTCTGCAAAGTGTTTACTACCTACCTGATCGCTTCTTCCACTACCTTCTCTATCCCCCTCCCTTCTTCCTTGGACAGAGGTCATTTGAGATGCTATGTAAGGGTTAAACTTTGGAAATGTGTCCCCAGGTAAAATGGGATGACCTCTGGTGTTCTCAATGCCCACTTTGTCCCGCAGAACCAAGGAGAGCATGTATCACTCCCTGACGTATGCCACCATCCTGGAGATGCAGGCCATGATGACCTTCGACCCCCAGGACATCCTGCTTGCTGGCAACATGATGAAGGAGGCGCAGTCGCTGTGTCAGAGGTCAGAGCTGTGGGGGCCAGGGGCAGGGTAGCGAGGCTCCTGCTTCTGTCTGTCTGCCTCCTTGCTTTGACCAAGGCCCGGGGTGTCGCTAAACGCTGTTTAAGAGGACTGGTGTCCTCCAGTGCTGAGACCTGCCCCTGTTGGCATGGTAGAGCCTCGTCTGATCCAGCCACTGGCTTCTGGATTCTGTCTCTGCCACCTTTAAACTCTGTCTTGGGGAGGCCCCACCCAGGACTCAGCTTTCTTCATTTATAAAAGAGGTGTGATGATGTCTGAGTCACAGGGTTGTCCTGGGGGCCCGGTGGCAGGGCATGGTGTGCGTGTGAGTGAGTTGAGTCTGGACTCTATGAATGAAGTAACAGTTCCTGAGTGCGTGTGCACTGGTGGTGTCACTGGCCACTGGGCACACACTCTCATCCTCTCTGGCCCAGGCTGGGGATCCGGGAATGGCTCGGCAGTTCTGCTCAGCTCACTACCCGGCAGGAACGCAGCCCCACCCATGCCATCTGAGGCGGGCAAGCTGGAGGCACTGTAAAGCTTCATCCCACAGTAGCGATGGATCTCGGGGTGGGGTGGGGGTGGGGTGATGCCTGACCACGGTGTGAGCTGGGGGCAGGGGTGACCAAAGAAGGCCAAAAGACTAGAGAGCCCTGGACTAGGGGTTGGGAGTGTGACTCAGTACAGCATTTGCATAGCATATGGGGTGATCTAAGTATGAACCCCAGCACAGTGAAGAAGGGAGAAATGAAGAATTCCAGCAAGCCAGCCCTGGGCTGGGAGAGCTGTGGACCTGAGTCTGGAGAACCCTGTGTGTGGGAGGGGCCCACAAGCCTTCAAATATTTGAAAATATATCTAAGTGTGTGTGTGTGTGTGTGTGTGTGTGTGTGTGTGTGTGTGTGTGTGTATGCACGTGCTCGCGTATGTGTGCACATAAAGACAAGTGTGACCTAGGCTGGTCCCCCTTTCAACCTCATGGAGTCACTGGAGGCCTTTTTCCTTTTCCAGGCACCGAAGGAAGTCCTCTGTGACGGACTCGTTCAGCAGCCTGGTGCACCGTCCCACCATTGACCAGTTCACAGAAGGTGTGGCATCCAAGATTCCTCTCCAGCGTGGATTCTGGTGGCTCTAGGCCCAGGAAGGGAGGGGAGTGTGGTGGGGAGGAGAGAAAAGCTATTCATTCTGGAGTTCCCAAGGGGGCTGTGCTATGGCCTTTGGAGGAAGGGTTAGAACAGGAGAGGCCCAGCCACCCAACATTACCGGCTAAGCATCTGGGAGTCTTAAAAGTAGCTTTGCCCCTCAGTCCCAGGGGGGTTTAGAATGTGCCTTTGTGACTTCCTGTGCCCCAGAGGGAAGGCGGCTTTCCTTGAGCCTCCTGCCTAGAACCCCAGGCTCTGTGTTTTGTTCCTGCAGAGGAGATCCATGCAGAGGTCTGTTACGCAGAATGCCTACTGCAGAGAGCGGCCCTGACCTTCCTGCAGGTAGGAAGCGCTCCCCACCCCACCCCCTCCCCACTCCTATGCACAGAGCATTAGAATTCCGGGTCAGTCACCAAGTCCAGGCTGACGTAGCCCTGAGAAGTGCAAAGCCTGAGGCTCAGAATCCCACACTCTGAAGCCTGATCCAGGGGTGAAGGCGTGGGTGTCTCTTCTTCACGCACCGCACCGCTACCTTCTGGTCACTGCTGCTGCTCCTGTCACGGCTCACGTGGACACAGGCATTTCCACAGATCTGCTGTGCTTGATTCATGCAGCAAACACATGGGCAAATGATAAACCAGGCTCATGACAGATCTATCATTTTGCTGGGGTTTGAATTAGGGTCTGCACAAGTCAGAGACAGGTCTCCCTACCAGTGGGAATTACGCAGGCCACTGCACAGTCTCCTAGCAGCATTGTCTGTGTGTGTGTGTTGGAGGGGAAGGTGAGTATGTCTGTGTATTGGAGGGGGGTAGATGAGTGTGTCTGTGTATTGGAGGGGGTGGATGAATGTATTGTATGTGTGTGTATTGGAGGAGGGTAGATATGTGTGTGTTTGTATTAGAGGAGGGTAGATGAGTGTGTCTGTGTACTGGAGGAGGGTGGATGTGTATGTGTGTGCATTGGAGGAGGGTGGATGAGTGTATTATGTGTGTGTGTGTTTTGGAGGGGTGGATGAATGTATTGTATGTGTGTATTGGAGGGGGGGGTGGATGAGTGTGTGTGTGTATTGGAGGAGGGTGGATGAGTGTGTGTGTATTGGAGGGGGTGGATGAGTATGTCTGTGTATTGGAGGAGGATAGATGAGTGTATTATATGTGTGTGTGTGTATTGGAGGGGGTAGATGAGTATTATATGTATGTGTGTGTGTATTGGAGGAGGTGGATGAATGTATTGTATGTGTGTATTGGAGGGGGGGGTGGATGAGTATGTCTGTGTATTGGAGGAGGGTGGATGAGTGTGTGTGTATTGGAGGGGGTGGATGAGTATGTCTGTGTATTGGAGGAGGGTGGATGAGTGTGTGTGTATTGGAGGGGGTGGATGAGTATGTCTGTGTATTGGAGGAGGGTGGATGAGTGTGTGTGTATTGGAGGGGGTGGATGAGTATGTCTGTGTATTGGAGGAGGATAGATGAGTGTATTATATGTGTGTGTGTGTATTGGAGGGGGTAGATGAGTATTATATGTATGTGTGTGTGTATTGGAGGAGGTGGATGAATGTATTGTATGTGTGTATTGGAGGGGGTGGATGAATGTATTGTATGTGTGTGTGTATTGGAGAGGGGTAGATGAGTGTATTATATGTATGTGTGTGTGTATTGGAGGGGTGGATGAATGTATTGTATGTGTGTATTGGAGGGGTGGATGAATGTATTGTGTGTGTGTGTATTGGAGGGGGGGTGGATTTAGCATTGGGGACTATTTGTTTGCTCCTTTTTGTTTTAGATTGGGTCTCATAATGCAGCTCTAACTGACCTGGAATTCCCCATGCAGACCAAACCAGGCTTGAACTCACAGGAATCCACCTGCCTCTGTCTCCCAAGTGTTAAGATTAGATGTGTGTGCTACCATACCTAGCTTCTTTAGCTCTTTTTAATTTTTAAGAATAGTATTTTACGTGTGGGGGTGTTTTGCTTAATATGCCTGCGTGCTACAGGCACGCCTGGTGTCCTTGGAAGTCAGAAGAAGGCACTGGATACCGGGGATCTGGAGTTACAGACAGTTCTGAGCCACCATGTGGGTGCTGTGAATTTAACCCAGGCCCTCTGGAGGAATAGCCGGTGAACCAGTATATCAGTCCACATAATGCTACCTGTGTGCATATTTTCTGACACTTTGGTACTGGAAATCCAATTGGTGCTCTCAAGCCCTTCCTTAGCTCTTTTTTTAAAAATTGCAATTTAATTACATTTCTTCCTTTTCTTTCCTACCTCCGAAGTTACCGTTACACCCCTTCCTTTCTTCTCTCCTTCAAATTCACGGACTCTTTTCTCACTAGTTGTCATCGCATGCCTATCTTTGTATGTGTACTCATATATTCCTAAATCTAACTCATTCAATCCATATAATGCTCCTTGCATGTGTGTTTTAGGGGCTGACAGCTTGGCACTGGACAAGCAATTGGTGTGCTCTCCCCTGGGGAAGACCACCCCTCCCAGCTTTCCGATTTTCTGTCGTTGTCAGTGTAGGCCTCATGGGCTTGTCCCTGTCCACCTTGTCCGTTGGTTTCATCCATGCTCAGCTCAAGACTGGGCAGTCACGTGGGCGAGTCTTTATGGGCGTAACTTCAGACCTCCCAGGAGACACAGTCTCACAGCAAACTCCCCATCCTCTGACTCTTCCGGTCTTTGCCCCCTTGTCTGCCCAGTGTCCCCCAGCCTCAGGTGTGGGAATGGTTTGTAGATGTACCCTCTGGGACTGGACTCCACAGCACTGCATTTTGAGTGGTTGTGGTTTTCTACAGTTTCTAATGTTTCTAAGAAACATTTTAGAGGCACATTGTAGGACTGAGATTTCCAACCTAACTAGACTATTCTCCTGGATTAGAATGTTTAAATATCAAATATTTAATATTCTACAGATGATAGTGACTTTGTATTTTCCCTTCTAGTATTATCTTAGCAATGATGCCCCTAAAAAGAGTCTTATTAAGATTTAACTTCTCAGCTGGGCACAGTGGCAAATACCTATAATCCCAGCACTCCAAGAGACAGAGCAGGTGGACCCGCCAGTCTCCAGTCAAATGCCCTGGACCCAGCTCTCTTCATCTCTCTCCACCACAGGACGAGAACATGGTGAGCTTCATCAAGGGTGGCATCAAAGTTCGGAACAGCTACCAGACTTACAAGTAAGTGGGGCCAGCCTGCAGAGAGCTGTGAGTCTGGGGGCCACAGAGTCTATTACCTGTCCCCTCAGACTGCCTTGTGGGAGGCTCTAAGCCTAGAGAACTGGGAACTCAGATTTCTGTACCTCCAGGACTTTGATTTTTTGGAATAATGTCCTCCTGGTTTTCTGGCTACACTGAGTGTTTGGCTTCTTGAGTGCCTTGTCTGCTAGGGAAAAAGAAGACCCAGGTTCTACACAAACAGCCTGGGCTGATGGGCAGGAGCCAGTCAGAGGACTTTAAGGAACAGCAGCAGGACTACACGTTCTTAAAGGCCCAGTCCAAATCCTACTTTCCCTTTTTAAAAAGATTTATTTATTTATTTCACGTATCTGAGTACACAAAGTCGCTGTCTTCAGACACACCACACCAGAAGAGGGAATTGAATCCCATTATAGATGGTTGTGAGCCACCATGTGGTTGCTGGGAATTGAACTCAGGACCTCTGGAAGAACAATCAGTGCTCTTAACCGCTGAGCCATCTCTCCAGCCCCCAAATCCTACTTTTCATATGAAGTCTTCCTTGACCTTTCAACATACAGGGATAGCACATGTGCACATAGACATAGATACACACATACAGACATGGACACAGATACACACACATGAATACATACACACACATACACATAGGGAGACACATATGCACAGATACATATACATACACACAGATGCATATTCCCCACACTATGTCTGTGTTCCTGGTACAAGTCCTTTGGGTCAGGAACAAGCTGTGCTGATGGTTGAAAGCCAGAGCACTTTTACCCAGTGTGGCGATGCAGTCTCTCACCTACAAGTCTGAAATCAGACAAAGCTCTGAACACCCAGCCCTCCTCCTGTAGGTTACACAGTAGAACTTATTTCCCATTACACTTTGAGAACACTTGCTGTCTTTACCTCCTCCTCCAGGGTGACTGTCCCCTGTACAGTACACCTAAAGAAGGTCTATGCTGGGATTGTCCAGGGACAAGTAGACAAGTGTCACAGTCCCTCCAGTGTCCCTGCCAGCTTCCAGAAGGGTGACTGCACAGTACATGTCTGCCCAGACCAGCTCTTCCCAGCTCCCAGGCTCCCCTCTCTTGCAGAGTGATGCCTGGATCTGACCATCCCATGAGCTCCCTCCCCAATCTTGGCAGCCTCTCCATATCACTCTGCTGCTCCCTTAGGCCTGGCCTCCATTCTTCAAATACGCCAAGCTTGTCTGTGCTTCACAGCTCTCAGACATCCGGCTCTGTCAGAACCCTGGACCAGGCTAGCTCCAACTCAGCTCCCAGGTCCTAGCTCACATCCTGGCTCTCCCACTGAGGAGAGGATCCGCTCACATATAAAGGAAGGAGGTCAGGGATGTCTTAAACATCCTATACTGTGGACGGGTTCCCTCTTTTCCCCCAGCAAAGATCATCCAGCCTAAGATGGCGATGGAGGCCAAAGGAGTGTGTTGTACCGAGCACCACTAGGTCCACTGTGGTACCAGTTAGGGCTGAGAATCATGGTGCCATTTAGAGGGGAGGAGCATCGTCTGTGGTAGAAGAAGGATATTCATCAAGTGACAGCTCTCTGGGCCTGCAGAACTCCAAGTCCTCCATTATTGAGTTCCTGACAGGGAGGTGGAGGGATGGATCCCAGCCTGGCTCCAGCATGTGGCTAAGCAGCACCCTTCCCACAGGGAACTAGACAGCCTCGTCCAGTCCTCACAATACTCGAAGGGAGAGAGCCACAGACACTTCGAAGGAGGGGTGAAGCTCGGCGTAGGGGCCTTCAACCTGGTGAGTGGGAACCCCTTATTTCTTGAGTTTCTGGGCCCCAGATGTAGGTCTCCCGCATGTCCTTGTCCCATACAAGGTCACCCTTTTGTGCCACTGTGCCTGGCTGTGCACTAAACATGGGCCCTGAGGTGATCCTTAAATATCACCAGCCTTAAGGGGCTTGAGCTGGGGTGTCACAGCGGGTGACCACCTCTAGAGAGTCCACATGTGCCCACATGGTAGTTTGAGCCCTGCAAGGTGGGTAATTATAGCCATGGAGGTTGGCAGTCTCAGAGACCAGACTGTTTCCACCCCAGAGAGCTGCTGTTAAAATGCTTTCCAGGGGTAGGGAAGGAGACAGGCCTGAAAGCAGCTGTGACCCACAGGTGACAGGGACCCAAATTCTCTTCAGGGGTCTGGAAAGAGTTCCCAGGGGAGGAAGATAAGCAAGCATTTGAGTTGGCTTTGGAAAGACCCAGTGAGAGTTCCAGGCAGGGAGGGTGTTGCAGGCAGAGGGAGCAATATGGGCTTGGGTCGGAGAGACGTGCAGATGCCGAGCGGCTTGTGAAGGAAGGAACTGGTCCAGGGAGACCGTGCAAAGGCTGGTACGAGTCTGGAGAGGGTGGTTGCTCTCTCACCTGAGTAAAGGGTAAGCCGTGGTGGGGCCCTCTGACTTTCCCTAGGATGCCCTCCACACACCCACTGCCTCTGATCCCGCAGACGCTGTCCATGCTTCCCACTAGGATTCTGAGGCTACTGGAGTTTGTCGGGTTTTCAGGAAACAAGGTAAATGCCCACCTTTGGGTACCCTACATCTTCCCAGTACAGGGTTAGAGCTGGGCTAGACAGAGTGGGGCTGAGGGATCATGGCCTGGTGCTAATCCTCGCTCAGAGCCCCCTCTCTCTGTGGCCCTGGAGCCAGTCTAGATGTCTGAGCCTCAGGCTTCCCTCAGGGTTTGTGAGGCCACAGATCTCTCCCTGCCTGGCATCTCGCAGGGTAGAGGACTGTGCAATAAGGATAGATATGAGGGTAGCTCCAGGGGGACCTGAGGCACATTGCCTTTCTATGGCACGCATTAGGGACCTGGTCTTCTCCCCTGGGTCACCTGCTCACTCCAAGGCCTTTATCTAAGGCCAGCCTTTGGTGCCCCTATGCCATCTGTGAGCTGTGCAGGGAGCCCTTCTGCACATCAGACTTTGAGAAGAACCAGGAGACTCACTGAGGGCAAGACCTAGCACACCAGCAGGGGTTGGAGGAAGCAGAGCAGGGAGGTCCCCTTCAGGAGGTGGCCACTGTGGTGATAGAAGCACTGTCCTGGACATCAGGAGTCACCCCCAGCCTCCTCCCCATGATGCCAGACAATTCCCTTTTCCCCGTGAGCCTCATCTCTGTAAAATCAGATGCTCCACATGGTCCTGAAGGTGCTGAGAGAGGGTCTTCTTTCTAACCTTTCCTGATATCAGACACACATGGACCACTAGTTTATGGTTTACCTGTTATTTTTCCCAAAATGACATCATTTTACCTAAATTTTTAAAGGAAATGTTATTATGCAAAATCCATCTTAATCATGAAAAAAATTATTATGAGGTCCTGACAAAGCCAGGCGTGATGGGTCACAGCTTTTAACACTAGCTAGCACTTAGGAGACAGAGGCAGAGACAGGAGGGTCTCTGTGGGTTCAGGGCCAGCAGCTAGCCTACACAGTGTTTCAGTGCACTGAGAGATGCTTGGTGAGCCCCTTTCTCAACAAACAAACCCAGAGAGTGACATAACAGTCTTCAGAAACAGACCTGAGGTTGGCCACAGCCCCGCCTGGGTGAGAACAGAGCTGTGTGAGCCCAGAGCTGGGGCTTCCCCAGGGCACCATCAAAACGACAGAACGCAGAACAAGCTATAAACATGAGTCCTGGGGGACAAGAAAGGCTGGGTGGCTCAGCGGCTCCTCAGGCCTATGCTTGGTCTGGGAGACCCTCTGTCTGTGGTACACAGCTGGAGGCTCTGGGGCCTGGTTGGTTGCTCCCTTGAGCAGGCAGTTGGGTGGGGGCTGGGGGGATCTCAGGAAGGCTGAGGTGGGAAGGGCACCGCAGTTGCAGGTGTGGGCGGAGCAGAGAAGCTGTGGCAGGGTTGAGGCAGGCCAGGCCTACATTTGAGAAAGGGCATGGATGCTGAGGAAGGTAGATGGAGACTACACACAGGTTAGGTCTGGTCCCAGAGATGGTTTGGAACATTCTCCCCCAGCAAGCCTTTCAAGGCCTCCTGGTTAGGATTGTTTTCCTCAAGCCATTCCTTCTCCCCTCCCCATCTCTCCACCTGCACATGCCCATGACCCTCTCATGGGGAGGGAAAGTCAGTCCTTTCCTCGGGGGTCACAGTCCTGGCACCACCGCCCCTGGCTCCAGAGAACAGGCATCTATGGCTGCCTGCCTGGGCCCTGCATTTTCTGGGAGCCCACCCAGCCTTTCTTGTCCCCCAGGACTACGGGCTGCTGCAGCTAGAGGAGGGCGCGACCGGGCACAGCTTCCGCGCAGTGCTGTGCGTCATGCTGTTGCTGTGTTACCACACCTTCCTCACCTTCGTGCTCGGTAGGAGGCCCAGGGTGCGAGATGGCGGGCTCCCGGGTGAGGGGCTGCACACCCTGCTTGGGCTTCCAGGGCTGGGGCCAAGCCAGGTCCGTGGGCTGCACCTGGCCTGCTGAACATCCACTTCCTCTCTGTGTGGGTTCCATCGGTGAAATGGGGGTGATTGCGTCACCTTGTGGAAAGTATGAAGATGCCGTCCCTTCTGGTTCCGACTGAGAAATGGCCTCCAGATTACTGAGCCTGTGGTGTGATAGGCACTATCCACATTAGCTTGTTTAAGCCTATCCCTCTGGAGATAGGGAGAATCGTTGTGCCATCCCACAAGGGAAAGACAGAGGCTCCGGGAAGGCTCTGGCGGGTTGCCAGAGGGAGCACAGGCCCCAGCAGTGGTAACACGAGCAGTGTACCTCCCTGCCTCCTCCAGGTACTGGGAATGTCAACATCGAGGAGGCAGAGAAGCTGCTGAAGCCCTACCTGAACCGATACCCCAAGGTGAGCCCAACCCCTGCTGGGTACCCCAGCCCACCAGTACCCAGTGGGCCCACACACATCCTCACGAGTTTCATTGCAGGGCGCCATCTTCCTGTTCTTTGCTGGGCGGATTGAAGCTATCAAAGGAAATATTGATGCTGTGAGTGATGTGGGGATCTCTTGGGGTATCCTAGGCCAGCAAGAAGTTAGACACACAGAGGCATACTCGGGGATAGGGTGAGCCCATGAAAGGGCAGGGGTGGGAGAAGCATTCTGTGGGAGGTGGTCTGGGAGGAGGGAGCTCGTGCTGTAGGCTTTTGGTAGGAAGATGTAGGATTATGTCATTCCTGATCAGGAAAAGCTGCTGGCCAGGGTGTGGGTGATTAGGCTGGATGTGGGAATAGGAATGAGGTAGGTGGGGAGAGAGCCATGGAAAGGGGTTGAGCAATGTTTCTCAACCTGTGGGCCACCACCCTTTTGGGGTCGAATGACCCTTTCACAGGGGTCACCTAAGACCATCAGAAAACTTAGATATTTACAGTTCACAACAGTAACACAACTGCAGTTATGAAATAGCAATAAAAATAAGTTTATGGCTGAGGATCATCACAAGCTGAAGAACTGTATTAAAAGGTCACAACACTAGGAAGGTTGATAACCACTGAGCTAAAGACCTCAGGGAAGGTCACAGTCATGGCAAAGTCCAGAGAACTATGCCATGATAGAAGGCTACATTGTAGAGTCCTGGAAGTGTCCAGCCAGCCCTCTCAGGATCAATCCCTAGGTGTAGGTTACCATGGAAACTACTAGGCTCTTTGGTGTTTTCTCTGAGGCCCAGACATTATTATATCAATATATTAACACCCTCTGGAACTGAGTAGGCGGCCCAGTTGGTAAGCTGCTTGGCACAAAAGGACAAGACCTGAGTTTAGTCCCCAGCACCTATGTGGAAAAGCCAGACACGGTGGCATGGGGTTTGTTGGCCAGCCAGCCAGTCTAGTTGGGGAACCCCAGGTCTCAGCAAAAAAGCCCTGACTCAAAACAAAGGCAGATAGCTCATGAGGAAAGACACTTGAGGTTGGCTCCACCCACATCCATTCACAGGAACACGCAGGCATGGGAACAGTAGTAACATCTTGTGCTTCCTGTCCCCTCCCCCATGTGCGCTACTCCAAGCTTTCACTCAGTGACCAGATCTCTAGAACCCAAAGGAGAGGCAGTCATCATGAATAGCCCACAAGGGGCCCTGGGAAGGCGTCCCTGCTGTGGAGTTAAAGGGTGCAGCAGTGCGGGGCCAGGTGGGCCTCCCTAAGCTGACTGTGGTTGTCCACAGGCTGTCCGGCGGTTTGAAGAGTGCTGTGAGGCCCAGCAGCACTGGAAGCAGTTTCACCACATGTGCTACTGGGAGCTGATGTGGTGCTTTACCTACAAGGGTCAGTGGAAAATGGCCTACTTCTATGCCGACCTGCTGAGCAAGGAGAACTCCTGGTCCAAGGTGGGCTGACACTGTGGGTCAGGGCTCACCCACATAGACCTAGGAGCCTCAGAGCTAAGGACCAAACCCCAATGAACACAGATGTGTCCACTGGGATCTAAACAGAACCAAAGGTTTGAACAGGACTCAGGGGTGGGAGGAGCTAAAAGCTGTGACAAGCAGAGAAACTTGATTTGGTGCTGGGGGTTGAGTCCAGGGCTGTGCCTGTCCATGCATTCCCTACATCCTGAGCTACATCCCTTCAACCCTAAGGTGTCAGCATAGCTATTTGTCACAAGGAATAGACATGTCTCACTGTCTAGCATGTGCTGTCTACTGTGGCTGGGATGTCCTTCTGCACCACCCGGGTATGGCAGCCACCAGCCACATGGACACACCAAGCACGGAGCATGGAGCACCGAGACAGTTTACACTTTATGTATTTTTAGTCAAAAGGCCCCAAGTAGGCGTAAGAAGGCAAGACCTTTGAAGGAGAGTCGTGGAGGAGGACTTAGGGAAAGAGGAGAATGAGAGAACAAAGCAGACCCAGAGCAAGAAACACACACGGGCTCAGGGCGAGGGCACTGCGGAGAGGAGCTGTGTCCACTGGGTGAGGGCGTGGTATGAAAGTGGGGCCCGAGGCCAGAAGCCACTTGCTGGAAGCTGACAGGCTGTCTGCCTGGCACAGCCTGGGTTTCCCACTCTTGTGAGGTAAACATTTGTGGAATTAGAGGGCAAAGAGCTGACCCCAGGGAGAAAGGCCTTGGATCCGAAGTGATTGTGGTCCACCTAATGTCCCTGGATGACTTGACGCATGAGTCACTGCTTGCTCCAGCCTGACTCCTGGCTGTACAGTGAGTGTCTATCAGGGTGGGGACAGGGAGGCCAAAGAGTGTTTTCACAGGCAAAAGCCCGGAGGGGCTCTAGAGGACAGGGAAGAAATAGCATCAGATGATCCTGTGGAGGAGTTTGGGGCAAGTCATGGGAAGCCTGAGAGGCTCTTTTTGCTTTATTATAACTGGGGCAGAAAGGGCCTGAATCCTTGTGCCTGCTGGACACTCCAAGTGCCAGGCCTTAGCCTCGGCCAGGATACAGAGGGACAAAGGGAAGACACTGAAGGCACATCCTGGAGAGAGATGAAGCACAGAAGATACAGTGTTTGATGTTGGCTATTCAGTGAAAAAAAAAAAAACCTCCCCAGTCAGGGACAACATTGGGGTACAGTCGAGGGTGTGCCGTGTGTCTTGAAGGAAGACTGGGCTGCAGTGGGCTGCAGGAGGGGGACCCCTTCTCTCTGGAGCAGGGCAATGGCTGGGATTAAAAGCTTATGCCACCACGTCCAGCTGTCACAGGGCTTTTAAAGACTTGTCCCACATCCTCCTGTGGCTTACGGATTTCCATCTGTCTCTATCCCCTTGTCCCATCCTATGACTTATGAACTATGTGTTCCCTTGACTATATGAGACTACATATTAACTATCTTTCATATGTGGTAGCTGTTATCCAGGAACTCACTTTTGTTTGTGTGCTAGAGCATGTATTTGGCACATGAGTGGATCTGTGAAGGAGGCATTGGCTTCCAGATGTCATTCTCTGTTCACCTTATTTTTTGTGGTGATGTCTCTTCATGGAACACAAACCTTGCCATTTCAGCTATGTAGGCTTGCCAGTGAACGCTAGGGATCTTCCCGTGTCTGCCCTGCTCCAACTCCTCCCTACTTGCCAGTCCCAAACTGGGGTTCCAGACACCTGCAAGGAAGCCTAGCTTTATGCATGTGCAGAAGATCTTAACTTGGGTTCTCATGCTTACGCAGTGAGCATTTTGCACACTGAGCCATTACCCAGTTTTTTTTTTTTCCTGGCTGGTTTTTATATCAACTTGATATAAGCTGGAGTCATCTGAGAGGAGGAACTTCAATCGAGAAAATACTTCTGCAAGATCAGGCTGTAGGCAAATTTTAAAAAGTTAGGGATTGGGGTTGGGGATTTAGCTCAGTGGTAGCAAGCACAAGGCCCTGGGTTTGGTCCTCAGCTCCGGGAAAAAAAAAAAAAGTTGGGGATTTGGGGATTGATGAGGAAGGGCCCAGCCCCTTGTGGGTGATATCACTGTGGGCTGGTGGTCCTGGGTTTTCTAAGAAAACAGACTGAAAAGGCCATGATGGGTAAGGCAGTAAGCAGCACCCCTCCATGGCCTCTGCATCAGCTCCTGCCCTCAGGTTACTGCCCTGCTTGAGTTCTTGCCCTTGCTGCTTTCTATCACTAATTGCTATATGGAACTGTGAGTGCAATAAACCCTTTCCTCCTCTGGTTGCTTCTGGTCATGATGGTTCACCACAGCAATAGAAACCCAAACTAAGGTAGTCTCTCACTTCAGCCCAGGCCTAGAATTTTTTTTTTTTTTCACCGCCCTACACTGGGCAGCCAAGAGCGGCGACCGGGAGATGCAGGCCTAGAATTTATTATGTAGCTTTGGCTGTCCTTAAACTTGAAGCCATTCTCCTGCCTTAAACTAACAATTGTAAGGATTACAGGTGAGAGGGCTCACCTCATGCTAAGATCGTTTAAAAATTATTTTTTAGGTCAGCACACAAAATTATTGGTTTTATTGTGACATTTCCACACATATATGAGAGTATACAGTGCACTTTATTTTCAGGCCCCTTCTTCCCAGTCCCCTCCTTTTCTCCAAAGTCTTCCTTTTTTTTCATGTCACATAGAGAACTGAATAGATATCTTTTTTTTTTTTTTTTTTCCGGAGCTGGGGACCGAACCCAGGGCCTTGCGCTCCCTAGGCAAGCGCTCTACCGCTGAGCTAAATCCCCAACCCCAATAGATATAATTCTATGTACATCATCCATCCATCCATCCATCCATCCCTGGTTTGCTTTCTGTTGCCATGATCTGTTAACACCATGACTACACTGGCTAATTTTAACTCAGCTTGACACAGGATAGGGTCATCATCAGAGAAAAGGGAGCCTCAGTTGAGAAAATGCCTCAAGGTCCGGCCACAGGCAAGACTGTGGGGGCATTTTCTTAACTAGTGATCAATGAGGGAGGGCCCAGACCATTGTGGGTAGTTCACCCTGGGAAGGTGATCCTAGGTTCTAAAAGAAAGCAGGCTGAGCAAGCCATAGGGAAGAAACCAGTAAGTGTCACTCCCCCATGACCTCTGCATCAGCCCCTGCCCTCTCTGCTTTTGATGATGAACTGTTACATGAAGTTGCTTTTGGTCACTGTGTTTCATCACAGCAACAGTAACCCTAAGATAAAATGGTACCAGGATAATGGGGTTTTGTTGTGATAGACCTAACCATGTTTTGAGGAGAATGAAAGGACTTTGGAATTGGGGGGCTAGAAAAGCCAATGAGTGTTCAAAGTGTGGTGAGCTGTACTGTGGAAGCTTGGAAGATTAAAATTTTGAGAGTAGTGCAGATGACGAAGGCCTGGTTTGTGAAGCTGTAGCAGGAAGTTACAGACTATCAAGGCTGTCTGCTATTTTGAGTTGAGATTCTGTGATTCTGGATAGCTGGGGTTGAAGAACCAGCCACGATTAGCAAGAGACCAGAACCTCTGAAGTAAAATCTTTGCTTTCCTGGGACAACTGATGCTGGAGCTAAGAAATTAGCAGCAATTAAGAAGAAAGCATTGCTGAGGTGAAGCATGGGAGGTGTTTCCTTGGAGTCAGCATGCAGAAGCTAGAGGCCGTCATTATTGTGCCTTGCACTCAAGTGGTGCTGGTTTTGAAGGCACGAAGGACTCATGAAACAAAGCCGGGGCTTGGCACTGTGAGATCAGGATAGACTGAGGTGCAGCCTCAGTGGTTAAAGCTACTTCTTTAGGTGCACACTCAGGAGTGGCACACTTGCTCTATTTTTGTTTGTGAGGAATGCCCGTACTGATTTCTATACTGGCCACCGGTGTACCGGGCCAGCAGGCTAGAAGGCTCCTCTTTGTTGCTGGTTTTCTTGAATGTAGTTTTGATCTGCGTTTCCCTTGTGGCTAAGGCTGTTGAACATTTCCCCAAATATTCATTGTATCGGTTTTGAAAACTTATGTATTGTTAATTTTTGTTTTTATGATTGTGGTGGGCATGTCAGTGTGTGTACACTCTGATCTTCCCTTTCACACTTTTGTGGGTTCCTGGATTGTTATGCTTATATAACAACCACTTTCCCTATCTACTTTGAGCTATCTAGATGATAGATGACCCCTTTTCCTTTTTTTTTTTTTTTTTTTTTGGAGATGGGGTCTCACTTAGCTCAGGCTGGCCTCAAACTTACAATGAAGCTAAGAATAAACTTCAACTCATGATCTACCTGCCCCGACTTCCCAGCTGCTGCAGTTACAGACTCTCCATGCCCAGATCCCAACTCATTTGCTGATTGGTTGCTAGACCTTTTATAGTCATTTAACAGACATGGTTTTTGACCTGGTTATTTTACACTAATTGGAGGCCCTACTGTCAGTTTTAAATTCTTAGTTTAAAAACCCAAATAAACTGAGTTTGTTTGGGGGCAGTGTTCTAATAAGAAAGATGTTCCTGGGTGTGGCGGATGTAGAGTCTGTCTCCATTGCTTATGAAATTGATTTTGAATTAGTGTATATGTACTCAGCCATATCTTTATTAAATTAATATCTCACAGGCATTCAATCGATAAAGCAAAGCTAGACGGGAGCTACTATCCCTGGAATTCAGTGCACCCTTGTCAGGGACAGGAGACCTATAGGTGGTGTGCAAGGGTGACACCGTGTTAAAGGTCCCGTGAGGGGATTGCATTACACACCCACAAAGACGGAGCTTAGCTGATTGAAGGGTAGGCCAGCCGAGGGTGCTCCAACATGGATGGTGCAGGCAAATATTCCCGGATGTCCTCATGATCTTTTTCTCCAGTTCTCTTTTGGCCACTGGCAGGCATTTTCTTTGGCAGAGCTGTCCTGGGAGGCAGCTGTTTCAAAACTTGGCCACTTGAGGGCAGCACTGAGGCAAACGCCTCAGCTCCTGTCTGTCTTGTGATACTTACGCTTATGGGGTGTGGTCACTCTGCAGTTGGAACAGGGCTCCCCACTTTTCCTGTCAGGTGGCCTAGGATCTAGCAGGCGAGGTCCTTGCAGACATTTTCTTTAAGGTGGATTGAGATGACGGTGCAAAGTGAGTGATGTAGGTCTATCACTGAGCCTTGCGAGGGTCCCCTGTTCACTGTTCTGAATCATCTGTGTCCCATGCATGTCCTACCTATCTACTTCCACTCCAAATCTTCCCACCTGCAGTCACTGCTTCCAGTAGCTCTCCTCATACTCACCCTGTCTGCACCGTCTCAGCAGCCCGCATGTTGCTCAGGTCTCTCTCGATGGGGCCAAGATGGAGAGGGAGGCTGCTTTGCAGGGACCTAACTCCCACCCCTAAGCTCCTCAGTTGCTTCAGCATCGTCCCTGGGGCTTAGTCATTATAAATCTCTATGGACCCACAGTGAGGGCTGAACTTCATGTGGCACTCACGGTGACTAGAAGGAGGGCTGCTTGTGCCTCACTGCTGCTGTCTCCCACAGGCCACCTATATCTACATGAAGGCTGCCTACCTCAGCATGTTTGGGAAGGAAGACTACAAGCCATTCGGGGACGATGAAGTGGAGTTGTTCAGGTGGGCCCCGCCACGGTGCTCCTGCTGTAGGTCTTACTGTGATAAAGCACCATGACCACGGACAAGTCCATCACAGCAGGGATGACGACGGGGGCCAGTGGGAAAGGGATGGGCATGGTAACAGCTGCAAATGCAAGGCAGAGAGCAAAACTGGAAGTGGGGGGTGCTATGCATGAACTCTCAGAGTTTGACCCCAAAGACCTACTTCCTCTAGCACAGTCATATTTCCTAAACCTGTCCCTAAAACAGCACCACCCACTAGCAGCCAAGTTCAAATCCTTGTAGGGGACATTTTTCATTTAAGCCACCAGACTCTGAGGTAAGAACTCTCCATCAGCTGAGTTTGCTAAAACCACAGAGAAGCACAGCCCAAGTCATTGAATCAAACCGATATTAAAGCCACTGCCCAGCTGGACAATTCTATTAAGAAAGGAATAACAAGCAGGCTAATTTTGCAACTGGAAAAGGTATTTGAAGACCCTGGAGTAGAACCTGGAACCAAATATCTTTTCATTATTTTTTTAAAATCACTTATTTGCCTTTGGTGAAGTCAAAAGGTTAGTGAGTCCAACCTGGAGTTGGAGGATGGTGTCTAGACCTCTCCTCCCATGTGGAGATGAGGCTGGCCAGCTTCATTAACAGGCCTTTGTTAGTGCGGAAAGACAGCACTTTATGTGCATAGTGCCTTCTGCTAGAGCAAACTGTGGCCCCAGCTCACAGAATTCTCCCAATCTTGAAAGCAGGTATACTTTTGAGATTAGAAAACAGACCCAGAAAGGTTCTGCAATGAACACACAGCAAGGAACCTGAGGTGGCCTCACCCATCCAGTTGTTTCCTGAGCCCACAGAGCTTGGGGTCTGAGATCCCAGCCACACCCAGTGGCCAGGCAGCTGGTAGTGGGTGAGGCTCCAGTCAAGGCATGCCCGGCTGTGTGTGAAACAGCTGAGGCGGCCACAGTTCAGGAAGCTGGAGTTAATTAAGGGTTTGAGCTGTTTGTGCAAGTCCCTCCTTTCTCTGGGTGTTGGTCATGCCTGTGAAACTGGGATTAGACTTTTGTGGGCCCTCCCAGGATGGCCTGGGTGTACAGGGGAGATAACTAGGAGGCAGGCCTAGAAGATACCTAGATACATTCTGCCAGCTCTGGAACCTTTGCTCAACCACCTTCGAAAGCAATCAGGTCATGCAGGAACTGTGAAATGAGCCATAAGAGGCTGGCTTGCACCTTGAAATACTTTTAAGAGTCAAGTTCCCTCATCATAAAGTGTGGAAACCGAGGTCTAGACAGGCAAAGACTGGAGACCTGTTCTCCCTACACTCTTGCTCTTTTGTTGCTGGGGACTTGGACATGTTAGGCAGGAGCTCTCCCACTGACCTGCATCCTCAACCCTTCTTTCTTCAGGGCTGTGCCAGGCTTGAAGCTCAAGATTGCTGGGAAATCTCTACCCACAGAGAAGTTTGCTATCCGGAAGTCCAGGCGCTACCTCTCCCCCAACCCCATCTCCTTGCCAATCCCTGCTCTGGTGGGTAGGAAGAGAGTCTCTGGGGCAGAAGGTGGATGAAGGGACTAGAAAGGGTTTCACAATTCACCTGGGCTGGGAGACCGCCAGCAGGTGCAGGTGGACCTCAAGGCCAGAAGAACAGCTCTTCTAGATACTAGATAACACCCCAGCCCCAAGCAGAGGGATCACCTGGCTGTCTTGTTCCTACAGTGACTGTTCTGTTGTCCCAGGGTTCTAATTGCTATTTGCATAGTCATCCTTATTAGATCAACCTTTTCTGAAGTGAGGTTGAGGTCTCTGGCCATATTATGTTTGACTTTGAACAAAACCTTCATGGTAGGTGTAAAGCAGGTCAGTAATAACTTGAACAGCTTAGAAAGATGAAGTAAAAAACTTGAATTCAGGGATGTAAAGGCTCCAGAGCCTAAATCCAGGACCACTGTTAGGCTAATTCCATGAATCACTGGAGCTGGGATCAGATAAGTTGAGTCCAGAAAAGTAGGTTCTGCTCTGCTCTGATTGCTGGGTAAACATTCCTGTTCAGTAGTGTGTAACCTTAGGGGTCCTTCTACCTCCTGTAAAGTCAGGTCTTTACAGTATTTTACAGACTGAGTGTGGCGGTGCATGTCTGTAATCCCAGCATGTGGAAGGTAGAGGCAAGGGGGTTATCGTCAAGCTACACAGTGATACAAGAGACCCTGTTTCCAAAAGAAAATTAGCTTCAGATGTATAATAAAGTTACTGCTATCAGAATGGGGGTGGGGTACTGTGGCAAGGGTCGAAGGACAGGCAGGCTATGTACTTCTGGTTCTAGAATCGTTGTAGCCGTTATTCTATCTTGAGACCACAGAGCGACTTAAGGAACACTGACCTGAATCTACTGTGTAACAAGAGCCCTAACATCTTTAGGGCTCTATAGAAACTGCATTCCGTATCCATTACCTAAGTGATAGTTTAGGAAATGGGACTCAGCTACTAAGTTATTGAAAGTGAAAATTTAATGAATTTCCTGCCGATCAAGATGTTTCCTAACTTTGATGAGGCTGCTGTCCTCGAGCTGCTGTTGAGGAAAGGGACAGTCTTAGGCGCCACTGTCCTGAGATGCTTAGTAGCAACCTCCAACAAGGGAGGCCCTGCCAGCTGGAGCAGGAGGGTCCCCTGAGCAGTGTTGGTCATGGTCTCGTCCTCAGGGAAGGAGTCTGGATGGAGAGAGGGTATGATAGTATTCATGCAAGGTACAGTAGGGAAGTAGCTGAAACCTATTGGCAGTGGACCCCCTAAACCCTTTTAGAATCCCTTGTAAGGCTGCTTCCACAATGCCCTCAATCCTACAATTTTATAGGCTAGGAGGGGGCCAAGACCTTTTGAACGGAGCTGCCTGTTTTACAGATGGGAAAACTGAGGCCCTGCTGAGGCAGAGACCTAGGACTGACTTGCCCCTCCCACTCTCAGGAGATGATGTACATCTGGAACGGCTATGCTGTGATTGGGAAGCAGCGGAAGCTCACTGATGGGATGCTGGCAGTCATCACCAAAGCTGAAGAGATGCTGGCCATGGGCCCAGGTGATTACCTCAGGCTCCTGACCCTGACAGGCTAGGTCAGGTCTTTAGAGATCAAGGTTCCTCTGCCAAAAATGTCCTCCTCATCCCGCTCTCCTACTAACCAGCCTTTTTAGAAGACCAGTGTTAGGTCTTCTAAGCAAGTGTCCCCTGTCTTCTTGTCCAGGGCCTTCTCTTGAGCTTCCTCCAATCACTCCTAATTCACTCTGGAGCCATTATCTCAATTTCTGTCTTTTCTTCTCAGATGTGAGTCCCCTGAGGTGAATCCTGTCTTGATTCACTTGTGTCCTGGGTTCCACAGAGGGGCTCCCTGAGTAACTGTTGCAGAAGTGAGCAAGCCTACCTTGTTCTCCCACACCTCTATTCTCAGAGAATGAGTACTCAGCAGATGACGACTGCCTGGTCAAATTGCTGAAAGGCCTATGTCTGAAATACCTGGGCCGAATCCAAGAGGCAGAGGAGAATTTCAGGAGCATTTCTGCAAAGTAAGTGCTTCTGGCTGCTCCATCTTCCTACTCCAACTCATTCTCCATCCATGTGCTGATGTCTCCTCTGTGCCAGGATAAGATATCAGGAAAGGCTATCAGAGAGACACCTAATTTGGATGTTTATGGCTTATGGTTTTAATCTTAGCACTTGGGAGGCAGAGGCAGAAATATTTCTAAGACTTTGAGATCAAGACATATAAACACAAATTAATAAATTAATTTGGAAGTTTAGCCGGTAGACAAAAACAAAGGGGAAAGTTTTAAGTGGAGTGTGCCTGGGCTCAGGATACACACCAGAAGCTGGTGTCAACAGTGAGGACCTCCCCTGCCTAGAAGGCTAGAGAAAGGCCAGGCTAAGAAGGGCCTTGTCTTTACAGGGATAAGCTGTCCTGCAGATGGTCGGGAAAGGACATGGCAAGGAAGATGGTGTTGTTTGTCTCTAGGACAGAATGGGGCAAGGGTCAGAGATACCCAGATAGGGAACAGGCTTCCAGTTTAATAGACCAACCTTGAGAAAAAGCGGTTGAGACTGAAACAGGGGGGTGAGCTAAGTCAGCCTGAAGGCTCTGGAGACGGTCCCAGCTTTTCTAAGGCAAGGAGCTGAAGTTCTGAGAAAGCTGTGGAGAGAACCTGAAGGGTGGGCCATGTCTGCTTCTGTTTTGCAGTGAAAAGAAAATTAAATATGACCATTACTTGATTCCAAATGCTCTACTGGAGCTGGCCCTGCTATTTATGGAGCAAAGCAGAAATGAAGAGGCCATCAAACTCCTAGACTCTGCAAAGTAAGGCTTGGTCAATCCTCATGTTTCCTATCTGTGCTCCCTGCGAACTGAGGTGCCCAGGTAACAGTGAGGCTGCCAGTGTTCTGGGAACAGTTCTGACATGTTACAACAGAGTTTTCCCCTCCGTTTACAAATAATTGGCTGAATTCTTGAGACAGGAAGTGAACTACGAATGGCCCGCCCTAAGCCAGCTGTAGAGCTGGTATAAAGACCTAAGTCCCCAACAGGACCAAGAGTGGTAAGAGTAACCCCTTCCATTGGGCAGAGCTCAACTTAGTCTTGAATCCTTGGAAACTAGAGTTTGAGTTGTCTGTGAATGGGGATGCGTCTCACATAGCTCAGATGGGGAACTGAAATATGACACACCTCCCAGAGGAGCCCAGCCTCACCTGTCTGATCCTTTTCTCCCCTTAGGCAAAACTACAAGAACTACTCCATGGAGTCAAGGACACATTTTCGAATCCAGGCAGCCACACTGCAGGCCAGATCTTCCCTAGGAGACGGCAGCAGATCCCCAGTCTCATCAGTGTCCCTGTAGCTTTCTGCAGCACTCTTGGGCTGGACAGAGCTCCTGGAAACATTTCAAAAGATCACCTCCCCTACCCTGCCCTTCCTTGGGGTCCACCTGGTGCTCCAGTGGGATTGCACAAGAATGTCTGTGCAGAAGCAAAGACAGCCTTTTTACCAGTGTGGCCAAAGCCTTCACACATACGGGTACCTGTTTTACACTGTGATGTTTAAGAGAATGTATGAACAGTTTACATTTCTTTAGAATACATTGATGGGATTATAGTTGGTGTTTAAAAAAAACCTACCCCCCCCAAAACAAACAAAACCCTCTAACTGCCTGTTAATCTGTTTACTTCCTGATCTGGAAATAATTTCCCTATTTGTTATCCAAGGCCAAACTGCTTTTCAAACCTCAGCTTTTGATAGGAGTTCCTAGCATCTGAGACTTTGGCTTCAAAGTTCTACATTGCAAATTCCAGGACAGCCAGAACTACACAATGAGACACTGGGTCTAAAAAAAATAAAACAAAACAAAACAAGTTGCTAACATTTAAAATTTGAGTTTTCATATAAATTTGTCTTCTAATTGAAAAAAAAAAGGCATGAGCTTCTGATTCTCAAGGCCAGTCTTGGAGTCTGAAGCCAGATGAGGTGCTTAATTGAAAGCCTTAACACAAGACAACAGGAGGCTACTCTACAACCTGTTAGCTTTCTATAATGTCAGTCAAAACAAACACTCTATCATGATCCTTTTTCTCACTTAAAGCTTTTTCTTTCTTCAGAACTACACAAAAGAACCCTTTCTACAGACAAACCCTTTACAAGTATGTTTTTTTTCCAAAGCCTGGATACTATGCCAAGGCAGCACTGGTCACATGACACTAACACATGGTTGGTAAAACTGCAGCTTACAAGACTGCTTTTGCTTCTCTTTTAAACTGTGCTGCTGCCGCCGATTTCCTGGTGACTTCATTTAACTAGCCTATTTTTACCTCAATTGCCCTGGTTGTAGTCTGGCTAATGACAGTTCAGTGGGTTAGGCTTCTTGGACTCCACCTGTAGCTTCTGAGATAGTCTGGAAAGAGAACACTGGGCTTCTTACTCCTATCCTATCCTGTCCTAGGCTCCTTCATTTCCTGAGCCATTCTAGGCTCCTCTTCTCTAGTACAGACTTTTACAGCACCTCTTCCCTGTAGGAGACTGGGACAGCTGGTAAGCCCAGAGGGCAAGTGTGCCTCACTTAAAGTCCAAATCTTGTGCAACAAATGGACCAGCTGGCAGGGGAGCAGCAACTGTGTCAGATCTGCATGGGCCGTTGGCTATGTTGTCTAGCTCAGACGCTCCCTGATCTGCAGGCTGGTTGGCAGTATGCTGGTCCCTATCAGCTCTCACACATCTTGGCAGGTTTCCCAATTTCCTTATCTCTCAAGTCAGAGCAGGAGTGTTTCCAAGACAGTTGTTACATGAACAGCAAAACTTAAAAAAAACTAGGCCCCCGTAAGAGATTCCCAATAAGAATGACATGAGGAGAAGCCTTCAGAAAGTCTCAGCAGGCTGGGACCATTGAGCAAAGCGATCAAACCCATTTAATTTAGAACTCTTTAATTCTAAGATGATGGGGAACCAACAATCTCCTGTTTTACTGCAAATACACAGCCTTCCAGAGTACCTTCCAGAGTACCTCTTCAACAACCATTTCCTGATGTCCTCATAGCAGGTAAATGAAAAGGCTGGATTCTGAAATCCAATCATAAATGGGAACATCTGATACTTCTGTCAGCTTCTGCTTTCCAAGCTTAAAAGGTATTTTTCTGCTAAGGTTAGCACAGGTAAACCTACAACCAACCAACTTCATTTGGAAACTTGAAAATCCATTCCTAAATGAGCAACTATAATTGTTTCCACTGCATAAAGGCAGTTGGTAACTAGAGGCATACAGTTGCCAGTAGACAGACTGATAGGCAGATAGCATAGCTAACACCTTGCAAATGGCCAGGATGGGCTGTTTTCTTCCATAGTAAGGGTCATTTAACAATTGTAGATATCTAGCTGGACATGCTGACACATGCCTAAATTCTCAGTGCTCAAGTAGTACAGGTAGGAAGGTTAGGAATTTCTACTGGGCAGTGGTGGCATAATCCTAGCATTCAGGAGTTCAAGGCTAACCTAGTCTACAGAGTTCCAGGACACCCAGGGCTACACAGAGAAACCCTGCCTTGAAGAAACAAGTGATAAAACAATAAAGGAAATCTGCTACACTGCTACATACTGAATTCAAAGTCAGCACGGGCTGAGACCCTGTGTCAACAAATCATTGAAACAAAGGGAACACCTATGTTCTATGGAAAAAACAACTAGTAATAAATGCTCACATCTGCTAGTTGTTACCAAACTAGTTGTAATCCTAAGTGAGGGACTGAATGTTTTAAAGATGTAAAAACACAGGCTAAGCTTGCCTAACAGATCACATACCCATTATGGATCACAAATATTCAACTACTTGAAGCTGAAGCTGAATTCTAAAGCCCATTCTCGGCTAAATTGTTAACTGACTTAAGTTTCATGCCAGACTTACACTGAATCTTGTGGCATCATTAAAGATGGAAGAGATACCCACCAATTCCACCTTTGAAAATATCTGTAACATGGGTCCCTATTCTGCATGCTACCATGGGATACTGAGAGGATCTAAATTCAACAAATCTAAAAGAAAATAAATCATTTGAACAAAACCAACACTTAACAAAAGTGGGGCTGAGAAGGTGGCTCATGAGTAAACAAACTTGCTGACAAGCATGAGGACCTAAACCCAGATCCCAGTCGTCCATGTTTAAAAAAAAGGGGGGGAAAGCAAGCAAGCTAGATGGAAAAGCGCACCCAGTCCAGCACTGTGGAAGCAGAGACAGGTGGATATGCGTGCACACACACTCACGCACGCACGCACGCGCGCGCGCGCACACACACACACACACACACACACACAATTCCTTAGAGCTGTCTGGGATGCTGGGAACTCAAGTGCGCTGCCATGCCCAGTGAATGCTGGGAACTTGAGAAAGTACATGCTCTTAACAGCTGAGCTATCTCTCCAGGCCCCAATTACAACTGCCTTTAGTCGTGATGGCTCATGCCTACAATCTCAGCATTTGGGAGACCAAAACACGCTAGATAGCTCTGGAGTACAAAGCCCATCTTGGGTTTCAGAACACCAATTTTTGCTTTTAGATTTTTGAGACTGGATCTCACTATGTAGCAGCTGTGGCTGGCTTCAAACTCAGATCCTGTGAGAACTCACATGAAAGTTGTGGACCAGCAGGCCCAGACTGTTTTACAGATACAACTACCACCTGCTCATTGGGCACCCCCTGTTTTAGTTGTTAAAACACACAGGTAATGCCTGCTCAAGCAGCTCAAATGATCCATTAGCTAGACTCTTAAGAAAAAGAAGGCTCTGGGGGTCCACAAGATGGTTCAGTATTTGACACGCAGGCCTGACCACCTGAGTTTGATCCCTGGGATCCACAAGTGAAAGAACTAATTCCAATAATTATTACTCTACATGCCTGCCAAGTGCTTCATACTATTGACAATGATAACAGTAAACAAGTCCCAGCAGTTCCCACAGAGGAGGCAGGCTTTGGTATGATTAAATTAGGCCATCTCTAGTGCTGCCATTAAGGCCACTGGTTTTTGGGTTTGCTCCTGCATTAGGCGTTCTGTTCAAGTGGCTTCTTTACATGACAGGATATATGACAGGCACTTCAGGCCTCCTGTCCTAGCAGCACAAAGGACCCTAGTCTGCAAAATGCAGAGTAGGGACAAGTTTGGCCTGGCTCAGCATCTATCACTTAGGCAACAAGTTCAAAAGTTTAAGTCTCAGACTATTATTAGCATCTTTTGTGAACTTGTTAAGGACATTCTCAGACCTAGAAGCTGTATGCCAAGAGTCCCAAAGTCTTCCAGATGAATCTGATGCACTCAAGTTCCTGAAGCACTGGCTAGAGACTGGGCTCACTGGGGAGGTAGCAATTCAACCGATTTGCTGCTGTTCTTCCTCTCTGCCTCTCAGCTCCTTCTGAGACTGGGTCTCCTTGTGCGGTGTTGGCTGGCCTAGATCCACCTGCCTTTGGTTTCCTTGTGCTTAGCTTCCAACTGTTCATCAGACCTCCCTCCTCACCAGACATGGTCAGATTTCTCTTTTCCTTTACAAAACAAGTATACTTCTACGGGAGCTCATTCTGATAAGGAAGTAAAGAACAGTCAGAGTAAAAATAAGTGTGTGGTGTTTAGTTCAGAGGAAAGCTAGAGGGAAGGCACATAATGTAAAAGGCTGAGGCCCTTTACCAGGTACAAAGGCTAGACGGCAGTCCTATGAAGACAGCCACTTCATCCCAGTTTGGATTTATTTTCAGCCAAACAGGAAGCTATTAATTTTAAGCTGGAGAATGACATCATTCAATTGATTTATAGCATTTTAGCTACTATGTCAAGAATGGATTATCTGGGGTTAAAAATGGCCAACATTTGTTTCTGGCTTGTCTAAAACACTACCAAAATACTGTACCTTCCTCACCAGAACTAGACCTAGAAGAAATTAATGCTGTTTCAATATGCTAAGTAAACAATGATCGCCTGGTTCATTTGGTAAGAATTCATAGTCATGTAGAAGTAGGGAATCAACAGTGCAAAGTTATCCTTGGACCCTACATACGTTATGGCACCCACACACACACACACACACACACACCACACACACACACACACACACACACACACACACACACACACACACACACACACACACACACACACACAGGGCGGGGGGGGGGAGAAAGAGAGAAGGAGAATGTGTGTGAAATGTGGAGCAGAGAGCAGGCACAAGGAGAGAAAGTTGCTGATGTTCCAGACTGAGGACCTAAAGCCAAACTAGATCCAGAGGAAATGAAGTTTAAAGATATACAAGGATGCTATCATCCTCCAAATGGAACCTCTTCAACACCCCAGGTTGCTCTTTGACCTTCCTGTATACACACATGTATGTAGCACACACAAAACAAAACTAAAGCAGCAGGGAAGACAACACAGAACACATGGCAAGAATCCTATGTAGCCTTGACTATGGCGTCAGTCACAAATAACTGACAAGCCTCCAACACTCTTTTTTTTTTTTTTTTTTTGTTTTTTTTTTTGGAGCTGGGGACCGAACCCAGGGCCTTGCGCTTCCTAAGCAAGCGCTCTACCACTGAGCTAAATCCCCAACCCGCCTCCAACACTCTTAATTGCAATCAGCTAGGAAACAAAACACAATGCACATTACACATTGCACAAAACACATTACAGTAGCTTGGGAAAGGATTATCTACCAATTATCCCAAACTCTGCTAGTGCGTCAATAGCTTGAAGAGACTGTAGTAGTTTGATAAGGCCCCCCAGTAAGCTCTCCGATCAGCCCCTGGTTCCCGCCGGCCGCACTGTCAGTATTTCATGAGTAGGTTAGGTTACAGCTCACCCCACCTTCCAGCTTTTGCTTTTTGCTTCCTAGGTGCATGCAGATGAAAGGTGGAATCATTTAGCTTCCTTCATCTGCTACCATGACTTCTCTACCACCACTATGCAAATCTAGACTACCTTCTGGAAATAAGCCCAAATAATCTTAACAGACGTGTAATTACTAGAGAATGTGAAAAATTTATTCTCTCTCTGCAAGGGAAGAAGAGTCTGTTACTAAATTGAGACCCTACACAGAAGTAACTGAGAATGACCTTAGACTCAGATACTCTTGATTTCACCTCCCAATTGCTGGGATTACAGGCATATACAAAGAATGAAAATTCTTTCAGGGATCATTTTTGATACTTCAGGTAATTATCATATGGGTCAGTGATTATATATAATACAATGATTGTATTTTAAACATAAATTAGCACCTAATAAGAGTCATCTTGAGAGATAGTTTTAGTTGAGATGTTAGAACAGGAGCCATAAACTGATTCTTTCCCAAACTTAAAGCCAACCTTCCTTGTGTTCATAAATTTCAAAACTAAAGGTTAAAAATTAGTTTGATTATTAATTATTACAATATGTTAAGAATGTATTAAGATGTATTTAAAAATACTCACAAATGTATTAAAAAATACAAATGCAAAAAATGTATAACTCACAGAAGAATACAAAGTATGATGCAGAGACTGAAGGAAAAAGGCCATCCAGAGACTGCCACACATATGGATCCATCCCACGTGCAGCCACCAAACCCAGTCATTATTGGGGATGTCAAGAGGTATATGCTGACAGGAACCTACCTGATAATAGCTGTCTCCTGAGAGGCTCTGCCAAAGCCTGCCAAATACAGAGGCAGGTGCTTACAACCAACCATTGGACTGAGTCGCCAATGGAGGAGTTAGAGAAAGGACTGAAGGAGCTGAGGGGGTTTGCAACCCCATAGGAAGATCCATATCAACCAGCCAGACACCCCAGAGCTCCCAGGAATTAAACCACCAATACATGGAGGGACCCATGGCTCCAGCCTCATATGTAGCAGAGGATGGGCCTCCTTGGTCCTGTGAAGACTCAATGCCCCAGTGTAGGGGAATGTCAGGACAGAGTGGGTGGGGGAGCACCCCCATGGAAGCAGGGAATGGGAGGATGGGACAGGGAGTTTCCATAGGGGAAACTGGGAAGGGGGATAACATTTGAAATGTAGATAAAGGAAATATCCAATAAAAAATGGAATAAAAAGAATGTTAAAATACATTTGCATGCACATACAAGCAAATAACTAAAGAGGGATTGCTGCGATTGATACCCATAAGCCCAGTACTAAGGAAGCCAATACAGAAGGACTACCATAAGGTTGCCTAGTCTACACAGCGCACTAGGCCAGCCTGGGTTACGGAGTAAGATCCTATCTCACAGGATCAGATGTACAGATTGTACCTACGTAACTAGGCTATTTGTTGTTGCTGGTACTGGGGCTGAACTCAGGGCCTCTAGTAAGGTAGGAAAGTGACCTGCCACCAAACTTCATATCCTCAGCACATAATAGTAGCATCATTCTAAGTGTTTCTAAGAAACTTACCTTTTGATCTTTTTTACCACTTTCAGTCAAGACCACAGGTTGCTCTGGTTTAACAAGATGTTTTTTAAAATGTTTAACTTCTGTGGCTGGAGAGATGGCTCAGCATTGGCTGCTCTCCCAGAGGACTATGTAATCCATTCTCAGAACCCATATGACCACTCACAACTGTAACTGACAACTTCTTCAGGCCTTCATAGGCACCAGGAACATGAATGTTGCACAAACATACATTCATGCAGTCAAAATATCCATATACATAAATAAAATGTAAAAAAAAAAAGTTTCCATCCTAATGAAGGAACTTTTAATTATGTAAAGAACCTCAATGCCCTATGTTCTATGAAATAATACACAGACACACACAGGGGCAGGGTAAGTCTTCCAAGACCAATTTAAGAGATTCCTTGTATCAATGTTGTCTTAGGGTTTCCATTGCTGTGAAGAGACACCATGACCAAACAACTCTTATAAACTCTTATAAAGGACACCATTTAATTGGGGCTGGCTTACAGGTTCTGAGGTTCAGTTCTGGGAAGCATGGCAGTGTCCAGGCAGGCATGGCGCTGGAGGAGCTGAGAGTTCTACACCTTGTTCCAAAGGCAAACAGGAGAAATCTGGCTCTTACATGGCTAGGAGGAAGGTCTCAAAGCCCACCCCAACAGTGACACACTTCCTCCAACAAGGCCACACCTACTCCAACAAGGCCACACCTCCTAATAGTGCCATTCCCTGGGCCAACCATATTCAAACCACCACAAATGTAAACATAATTTAAAGTATATCCAAGCAGTTCAATTTGTATAAGCTTCTCTTCCACCTTTTCCTTGGTTAGGTTTTCTAAACATTTCAAATTCCAGAGCCATACTGAAACAAATCTTGCCCATTTCTAAATGTTATACCTGCTTTAGGAAACTTTAAAGCTATTCAGTTTCTAAGTGTGTGCTTAAATCATAGGAAATACAAAGCCATGAAACTTCCCTACGTTTTAAAAAATGATTTGGGATAAAGTCTGATTCCTTAATATGTAAAGGCTGCCACTAAGGTGACCTGCTTATTTTTCTTGACATACACAGAGAAAAACAGAACAGTAAACACTCTGTGTGTGTGTGTGTGTGTGTGTGTGTGTGTGTGTGTGTGTGTGTGTGTGTGTGTAAAAACAACTTAAGTTTATGCGTGGGTTTTTTTTAAAAAAAGATTTGATATTCTCGGGAACATGTAACCAACTCTTAACTTTAAGCACTGATGGCTGTATTATAACTTTTAATAATTTAGTAGATGCTAAAAATTTATGGTTCTTAACATAGTTATGTGCAGAATAAAGTTAAAAAGAATAGCAATCACCCAAGAGCACTCATTTGAGAGTACTTTTCTGAGACAGAAGGGGTCTGTTGTTGTTGTTGTTGCTAGTGGTGGTGGTGGTGGTATTATTCTTACCAAAGTCTTCAACATGACAGACTGGGAAAAGGTTTTTTTACAAATTTTGAGAACCTAGGAAAAAAGTCTGACTGTAATTCTTGATGACACATGTGTATAATTAGAAAACATAAGGATTAGAAAAGAATTATCACTAAAAATATGGCACAACTTCAGCTGTTTCCTCCAAATTTACTTTATAATTGGGTGGATATAAATTAATGAACAGAAATTAAGCAAGAGATACGTGACCATTTAATAGAACCTGATAATCTAATTTCAATATTTTCCAAGTTCATCTTTAAGTATTTCCATCATGGGATTCACTGGGAAACTAAGCAAGGTTATGAACACTGAATAGTTAATCAACTGAATGTCAATTAACTATTTATGACATAATTTCTTCCATAACGCAATTATGAGGGCCTTCAAGAAGCTTTTGTATGTAAAAACGTGTTAGTCAAGTACTCAACACAATATAAAAGAACATCATTTCTCTCATTTGTAAGGTGGAGTGCTTCTGTTCATCATTTTTAACTACAATGTCACTGAGTAGAAGGAACAAATTACCTCGAGAACATAAGGAAAAATAAACACATGCTAAATGGATAAACATTACATCTTTACTAGACCATTTCTACCTCTAATCCTTCAGACGTGTAGAGATTTAGAGTGTTCTTACATTAATTGCAAGAAAAAGGAGAAGTTCCTTTGAGATCACAACTATGAAGTCATGTGGTTATACAAATCCTGCTGCATTGGTGTGCAAAACATGAAACACATTTACCTGTCCTGTCAGTCACTTAGCGAGACTTAACAGATATACCTTTCTGTGAAACAGACTAGATGTGTTTCTGAAACTTCAATAACCCCAGCACTACAGTAACAAGAGATGCAGTATCCTTTTGCTATGGTTCCAGACGGTGGGGAAAGAGGTCACAGGAAAGAGAATCAAAACTGTTACAGCTGAGAAACTTTTCTAAGTTTCATCATGGTGCCACCTTCATTATTTTTACATAAGCATGGTGGCATAGTTCAAAGCTCAATAAATCAGAAATATTAATATTTGAATTTCAACTTGACTTTCAATTATCACCATTTTAACAACCAAAACAATAAGACACACAAGGAAGGGGATATCAAATCCACTTTGCTAGCCTTGGTTTCCTGACACATCAACTCATTTTTAATAGAAAAGGGATAGTGCATCTCAGTTTGCTCACAAGCTAGGAGATCACTTTGAATTCTGCATTTCCTAACTGCAAACAGAACATAGCACTTACAACAGGTTATAAATAAACTGGTTTTCAAGCATAGAGCCAGCCCCAACGATAATACACTATTTAAAAAGACCTAAGGCAATGAATTCCATTTCCAATGGAACAAAAGAACTGTGCAAACAAGCTTAAAACTACTTTTTTGTGCCAGTGTTATAAAATGTAGCTTTTAATAAAACCTTGACCCAAATGTCAATAACTTTTCAGAAAAGAATTTGGGTGGGAGAAGAAACTTATTTCATTTAGGAAAAATAACAACTATATCTTTTTCCTAAGCTTCAACACACACGATTTAAACATGTACAGTTGCTGTAACACTTTACACAATTCCTATGTACTGGAGCAAGAACAAGGTCTGATGACAATTATATTTTAAACACTGGGTCAAGGCTTTACATAAAAATACCATCCATCTACTTTCCCCCTAAGTTTCTAAAATATCACATACTTTCCTCAACATCTGCAGCCATCCAGGAATCTGTAGGAAACTTTTGTGCATGATCTTAATTCCTAATCCCTGGCTCTTTGGGCTCAGTGACAAAAGATCAAAACCACCAAAGCTGATGGTTCACTTGAAGTCAGACGAGACCCCCTGGCTCAATTAGTCTCATAGGATGAAAGCAGGGCTGCGTCAACTGGCTCCATGCAGGAGGGGCACGTGAAGGATCTCATCAACCAGTCATCTATACAGTCCAGGTGATAGATGTGCATGCACGGCAGAAATCGAATTGGGTCCCCATAGACAAAGTCCATCATACAGATCACACATCTGAGGGAGCAAGGAAGAAGTGAAACAGTATTAATCTAAATACACACAATCAAAATATTCTCATACCTAAAACATGTAAGTTGCCCTGTTACCTCATTATCAAAGTATGAAAATGGAATGAATTCCTTTCCTAACAAGCACTGAAACATTCACATTTTATTTTGAGTTGTTAGTTAATTATAAGCCTTGAAAGCAACTAAACTGAGCAAAGAAAAATAGACCACATTAAGGCTCAAACTCATACTGTGCCTGAAAATAGTTACACATTACAAGAGATATCTACTATGATGCTTTAGGTAGGAAATTACAACCAGTGCTTCCTTGCACTGAGTTTTCAGAGTAATCAGGAATAATACTCATTAAACTACAAGTAAAATCAGAATGATCGGGCCCGAAGTGGTAGTACAATGAAATCAGTATTCTGGACACCGAAGCAGGTGGATCTGAGTTTTACTCTAGTTTGATCTACATAGAGTTCTAGGCCAGCCAGGGCTGCATAATAGAAGGTTGTCTCAAACACAAAGCAAAAGAAAAAAGCAAAACAAAATGACTAATTCTGCCTACTGTGTGTGTTCTAAGTTAAAACTGTCTTCATTAACTCACTTTCAAGTCCACTGCACTTTTCTACAGGTTTAAGAAACCTAATTCTACAGGGGTTCAAAACCAATGCTCTAGACAGACTTTGCTCTTAAGTGCCAGTATTAATTAAATGCATTATAGCTCAAACAGACAAACTTTAAACCTGTTTGATCTGTGTGTTTGTTGGTAAAGTCATTCTCAATTAGAATAGCTGCCCCTATTAAATCAAGACAATAAAATGACTCACCAGGCTTGAATAAATTACTTACATTATAAAAGATCTCTCATATCACTAAAATCTTGAAGTCTTAATTGTTGCTTAACTAGCGCCCATAGACTCATGTGTATGGATGCTTGGACCCTCCCTCTATTACACTATGGCAGGTAACAAAACCTTTACATAGGCCAGTTAGGGACAGGCCTTGGTGCCCATAACCTAGCCATCTGTGCTGGTGTTTGTGGAGGGAGCCACAACTGAGAAAATTCCTCCAGGTTGGCCTGTGGGGATGTCTATAGACGCTTTTATTTTTTTTAAATTAATGACTGATATGGAAGGGCATTAGACCACTGTGAGCAGTGCAACCTCTGGGCAGGTGGTTCCTGGGTAGTCTAAAAGGGCGAGTTGAACACACCATATTGGGATATTGGGAGTAAGCCAGGAAGCAGTTTCTCCCTGGCCTCTGCTTCAGTTCTTAGCTTCCCTGGATGACTGACAGTAACCTGTGAACCAAGTAAATTTGGTTTTAACAATTTCTCTAAGTGGCTTTGGTCAGTGCAGCAGAAAGTTACTAACACTGTTATTCCAGTCTAGTTCTCGGCTGCTTGTCTGTTAGCACAATGTGAGAGCAGCTACCTCACAGTCCCACCAACACAGACAAGACTTAAGTCTTGTTGCCATGCCTTTCCCACCATGATAGACGGGAGTTCCATGAATAAAGCCGTTTTCTGTTCAAGTGTTGTCAGTTACTTTATTACAATGAAAAAAATAAGACAGCCACACACTCTAACAAAGTTTTTTTTTTTAATGTTTGCGCTTTTTTTTTTTTTTTTTCCTGAGACAGGATATGTAGTCCCTTGGTTGTCCTAGAGATGGCTATGGAGATCAGGCTTGGTCTCAAAAATCCATCTGCCTCTACCTCCCAAATACTGGGACTAAAGTGTGTACCACCACAACTGGCTAAATTATTTCTGAATCACAAGTTATTCAACTATACCTCTACAATTACAGAGTTTAGATTTTTTTTACCCCTCAATAAGACTACAGTAAACATTTTGTGCCTAAAACTCTAGTGTGTGTGTGTGTGGGGGGGTGTCAGGGGTCAGGGGACTGGTGGTAGTAATAAAATGCCTAGCACCTTTAATTAGTTTAAAAGAGGTTTAACTCCTATTTACAAAGACTTAACTCTTTGGAAAACTTGGAAACAAAGCTAACAGAAATCACATTTTAGATAAATGGTTTTAACTATCAACTGTCATAATAGACAACTAGCAACTATAACAGTCAGAATGCAGGAATTCCCCTTCTATTCCAATACAGAATTCTCATAAGCTTCCTAAGTGAGAGAAAACAAATCCCAAAAGCTGGCATTTATACCTGGAAATAAAGCTTAGTGGAACACTGGTACAAGGTCCTAGGTTCAATCTCCAGTATCATAGGGGGAAAAAAACCCACAACTATACACAAATTTGTAAAATACATAAAATTGCTACTTACTCTCGGATCTTTTTTTCTGATCCATCTCTTCCAGGGTCATACACTCCTTTAGGCAGATGCTGTATAAGGCCTATTCTCTGAGCTATTCTAATTTGTTCCTCTTCAGTCAGCTGAGTTGCTAGCCGAGTCTGGCTAGGTGTCGGATGATAGACGGGAACAGGAACTTGTTCCTAAATATGAAATGCAACAGACATTTGATTATTTAAAATCCTGTGTTTGAGGGTGTAGTGACTTGCTTAGGCCGGGAAGGAAATGGGCCTGAGCTAAGTGGGAGTCTGGATAAGTGCAGCAGTAGGACTATCTCGCTGACCTTAGACACTTACTAATATGATCAAAGATGAATGTCCCCTTTAACCAACCGATAATGCTGGCATCTTCAGCTAAGACACTTTTTCCAAGTGTTCTATCTAATAAGTAAATTTCATGGTTTATAGTTAAAAAGACTGTCCCTATTACTAATGTACAAACTGGGTGGTAGTGGCCCACGCCTTTAATCCTAGCACTTAGAAGGCAGAGGCAGGCAGATTTCTGTGAGCTAGTAGAGGCCAGCCTGGACTACATAGAGAAACCCTGTCTCAAAAGTCTTGACCAGGTATTTAACATCTATGCATCAACTCATATCTAAAGAGGGTCACTGTAAAAGTTAAATGGGGATTGTATCAGCTAGGATTACGACTCTGCTACTCTATGATTGCAGAACATCATTTCAAAACTAACAAATATACTGGAGCCAGATGTGGTTTCACACACCTTCTATTCCAACACTGTGGACACAGAAGAGACAAAGAATCAAGGCTGGGCAGGGCTACATGATGAGTTTGAGGCCAGCCAGAGCTATACATTGAGACCTTGACTCAAAAAATTGAGAACAAAGATTCACTGAACTATAGTGAGAGTAAATTTTATACAATCCTTTATGAAAAGACTATGTTGATATTTGTTCCTGTTTCTTTTAAGCCAACGGCTCTCTCATCTGCCTCTGCTGGAATTAAAAGCAAACTACTTCAGCACAGGCTCTGCTCTTCTGTATAAAACATCTGATAGGATGTAAACAGTCTACTAAAATGTTACCTAAAAATAACTACAAGTATAGTAACCCATCTATTTCCCTAGGGTTTCATTTCAGTTTATTGTATCAAGCATTTCCTGAATCTTTAGCCCATTGTTAATAACTAATTAAAGCTTGAGTTCAGGCCGTAACCCTGAGTCTTTTGGTTTTGTTTTGTAAGTATATTTTTAGGTGTGACTAATATTGGTGCTCCCTTCTGCCACCTCCTCCTACCTCCATATAAACCTTGAATGTTTACCAATTAATCATTTCCTATATACAAGGAAACAGCACAAAAAAAGATAATTATAAACCAGTTAAGAAATCTAAACTGCTGATTAACAGAAACACCAGCCTCCAACCAGAGTCTTTATACCCATAAAACACCAGTAGGGGATAAAGGCCAAAACATACTTAGAGACTGGCTACTTGCTGTAACCATCTCTATGAATATCAAGATAGTTCATTGCATTTGAACTAACACAGTAATTATCTGTGCCCCAGACACATAATTCCAACAATAATTCCAAATTATTACAAGACATTACTGAAAATTTATGGCACTCCTATCTATCACATATCAGAATTTTGTAATATGTTATAAAAAGAATGATTTGGACTAAGGCATTAATTAATAGCAAAAGGGAAAACCTGATACAAATTATAACCAGTCATTTCTTCTCCAAGTCATACTACTTGGCTTATTGCTTTAGATTTAACTTGGGTCCAAAACCAAACTATACTTTTGTTTCTTCTACAACCTTCTCAGATAGGAATTTCCATGCTGTCTCTCTAGGTTAATGACAAAGAAGAATAATGGAAAAAGAAAATGCATTTCATTCAGACCTGGCACTTAATACAATTTTAGCACATTACTTAATATCTGAGCCTTAAAGTTCCACACCAGCAAACCAGAAGACATATATGTTTTTGTTTGTTTTTAAAGAATTAGTTATGCTGCCAGGTGGTATGGTTCATACCTATAATCCTAGCACAGGGGAAGTAGTGACAAGAAGATTGCTTCTAGCTTGAGACCAGCCTGATTTACATACCCTAGGCTAGCCAGGGATACACTGTGAAAATATGCCTCAAGAAAATAAATAAGAGGCAAGGAAAATCCAGGAACTCAGTATCTGGGCCACTCTATGATGACCTCACTTAAGTGGATAAACAGACAATAGGCTAGTCATCCTCTGATTCCTTTTGTTTCCTCCTTTTCCTTTTATTCTACCAAACTATTTTTGCTCTTTCCTTATATTTCTATATTTAGTGTGCTTGTGTTTGAGATCTACTATGTAGGTCTGGGGGACTGAATCCAGGTCCTCACATGTGGCATATCCATTACTTGCAGAGCCATCTTATGCTCCCAGCTTCCCCCTTTCAAGATAGATAGGTTCTTGATATGTAAGCCCATGCTGTCATTTTGCTTCACCTTCCCAAGCACTGGATTAAAAAGTCTTATCAAACCATCATTTATCACTGATAGGAAACAGATTTGTTCTACAAATCCAAATTCTGAGGTAATATGGAACTCATAACCTGAGAAGCAGATATTTTTCAAGAACAATATTACCTTAATGCTTTACTTTCCCACATTAATCTACTTAAGTAGAAGGGTACTGAAAAGAATTTGCCCTAAACAAATTTTGAATTAAAATCTTTCCTTGAGAAAAACAACATTATAGGAAATACAATATACAATGAGCAGAAAACAATATGGTAATGTGTTTAGTATTTAACCCTCAATTCTGAAACATTAAGTTCTAAAATATGCTGATTTTTACTAAATAACATGTATTGTTCTGGAGGTCAAATCATAGCCTTATACATGCTAGGGCAAACTATATCCCTAGTTCCTTGTTATATATTTTTAAAAAGCATCTATATAAATGGTAAATACTTTGGGTACTAATCTTAACATAAGCCAGGAAAGAAACAAATGAAAAAATATAAAATGTGCCTTTAATCCTAGCATTTAGGAAGCAGAAGCAGGAGTTTGAGGCCAGTTTGGTCTACACTGAATTCCAGGGCAGCCAAGCCTAGTTGAGACCCTGTCTCAACTCCTGCCCCGACACACATCCCAAAAGGAAATGTGTCTTCACTATTAAAGCTGGATTCAATACCAGCATGGTAGAATACCTGTAACCTCAGCAATTTGGGCATAGGCAGGAGAATCACAGGATCAAAGTCAATTCTGACAAGAACAACTTGAGTTATAAGGAGACCTTGCTCTCAAAGGCTATTTATTCAAGTTAAGGAATATGATACAATTTCCAAAACTAAAACAATGCAGTAGGGACATGCCTAAATAATATCCAAGGCTGGAAATAGTACAAGTCTGCCTTGTGGTGAGGGAAAAATAAAGTCACTACTAAAGAATGCAGCCTGTTACCAACAGCTGTATATTTTCAGCCAGTAGGAAATAAGAACCCACTCTTGATTTTTCTCCTTAACATGCTGTTGGCCCCACCCCCTCTCCAGCTGCAGTCTCTTACTGGGAATATTTTCTCTAAATTTTACCAGGCTTACAGTTAAGGCCATAAAAAGGAAGATTTGGAATAACCGGTCTCAGTGTATGTTTTAGTTCAGATGATTCATTAATTTTGACCATAAAAGGGTGCGAGGAGAACCCCAACAAAACAAGATTACATTTATCGTAGTTCCCAAATGACACATGGCATGGAGAACTAAATAAAAGCCTACAAATCACCTATGATACAGAGACAAATTACTTTATATTTAATGATGGTATAACCTAGAGTAGCCTTCATGTTGGAAAAAAGCACTCCATCTAGGGAGTCAGACTGGTATTTTTAAGGCTTGTTCTGTAATCAAGGATGGAATTCTGATCCTTTTGCTTTCACATCGAGTTGCTGAGATTAGTCATGTGCTACCACATTCTATAAGAATGTAGCTAGGGTCCAACACATCCTCACCCCAAGCTTCACTTATGCAAACAAGAACTCTAAACTGAACCATACATATCCTCAGCCCCAATTTCATTAAATTCAGGGAGCTAGAGAAGTGGCTCATCAATTAAGATTCTAACTACATGCAGAGGATAGTTCCTAGGATACATTTTGGGTGGTGGTGGGGGTCACAACTGCCTGCAACACTGGGAAATATGATATTAACATCTGTCGGTTTCTGCACTCGTGAAATACCCACACACACAGACATATATTTGAAAAAAAAAAAAAAAAGGTAGCCAGATATGGTGGTATATACGTTTAATCCCAGGGAGGCAGAGGCAGACAAATCTCTGTAGTTTAAGACCAGCCTGATCTATGTGTTCCATAACAGAGATACACAGTAAGATTCTATCTAAAATTAATTTTTCAGAGCTAGAGAGATGGCCCAACAGGTAAAGAAACTTGTCACTAAGCCTATTAAACCCAGTATGACTATCTAGGAAACACATGGTAAAAGAGAACTTATTTGAGAATGAGCAAGTTGTGTCTACCCAAGGTCATGAGGAGACTATTGTCTGAGTTGTACTATTTGGTTTTTAGTTTGACGTTATTTTTCTGTAGTTCAGTCTATATTCAAATTCACATATAATAGTACCTCTACCAGCCCCCTAAATGTATTTCTTACAGTTAGGTATGTGGAGTTTTGTTTTTTTTTTCCAGACAGTCCTGGCTAGTCTTGAAAGATCGTCCTGCCTTGGCCTACTGACTCCTGGGATTAAAAGGTGTGAGCCACCACTGCCTGGCTCAGTTTCACTTTTTACGTGGACATGTAGATATATTACTGCTATCAGTTGAAAAACTATTATTAAACAGACATGCTAACATGGAAGGGGAATTCTCACCAACCTTCAACACTTGATAGAAAAACTATAGGCAACTTTATGACAGCTCATAAGAGAATGTCTTCCAAGGATGAGCCTCCTAACTGGTTATACAAATAATCATCCCTGAAATCACTCATTCATATATATATATATATATATATATATACATACATACATATATGTATGTATATGTATATATGTATATATATGAGTGTGATGTGTATGTGCATGTACATGTGTGTGTATATATACATGCACTCAACAGACTCAGGTTATATTTATACATGATGCACATATAGATATATATCCATATACTTATATATCTATATACCTATACACACGCACATATACATATACCTATATATGTATATATATTTAATAATAAAGAGGCCAAGAATTTGAGATGGGGCAGGAGGGTGACATGGAAAGGGCTAAAGGAGGGGGAATATAGTTTTAATTAAAGTATTTTAAAATTTACTAAATGATAATAGTATATCCTAGAATCCAAGTGAAATAGTTTACATTAAAGTTTAAATAGGGACCTAAGAATTTCTCAAGGTCATTTAAACTGGCCAAACTAGCTAGATTTTTTTACACTCTACTCAGATCGGCTGATCTTCTACACAGGTGGTTCCTATTTCCTACACAATTCAAAGACATCGATAATGCATTAGATTTCAATGCTGACAAGGTATACTGCTGATATTTTTCTGCTACACCATTCAAATTTTACCATGTGTCAGCATCTTTAAGTCCTGAAGTGGGAAACTGGGTTTTGTCTTGTTTTCAGATTTTTCTTCAGGGGCCTGAGGGTACAGCTCAGTGGTAAAGCTCCAAATAGTAAGCCTGGGTTATTGAGACTATGTCAAATATAAAAACTTTTAGAAAATACAAATGTGTTGCACATGGGTTAGTCAAAATGAATTATTCCAAAAGCTCGAATGAAATAAGTTGGTCATGATTAAAATTAAAAACCCATATTTTCAAAGGCACACATATATTTATATTTATATTTATATTCAATCAGCCAGTGCTAGGGTTCTTGCTTAACATGCTGAGTCAGGGTTTGGATCCAGCCCCTCTCCTGTCAAAATCTTCTCATGCTAATCTCAGAACAAATACAGGAAAAACTAAGTTCACTAGAGAATCTAACTTTGAAACTCAAATGTAAGGTTGTCTACATCAAGAAAATCTGTCCATTATTAGCCACTTACATGAAGAGTTTGTTCTTTTTTGGTTTGATTTTACTACTAGCATATAGTCCAGAGTAGCCAGACTGGCTGAAGCTGGCCTGCTCCTACCCTTCACCTATTCAGTCCAGGATTGCAGATACATATCACTACACCTTGGTGGTGATTTTCAAAAGGAAACTGCCTACATTCCTCATAAAATATTCCACGGTACAAGATGAGAAATACAATCATCTTGCCCACCTTTACTACCACCAGTCCCACCACCACATACATACATATCAATTACTTTAAAAATAAAGGCCCAAACAGGGCAAGACCCTATCTTAAAACAAATCAAATAAATTACATTAAAACAGAAGTTGGGCATGGTGGCACAAATCCCAGCACTTAGAGGCAAGTAAATTCCGGGACAGATGGGGCTATGTACAAAGACCCTATCTCAAAACAAGACAAAAAGTAAATAATGAAAAATAAAAGTCCACAAAGATTTAATACAATTATGAAAAACCTCTTAAACCTTAATGAGGGATTTGCAGCCCTTGGAACTTTAGTTACACACAGTGAGTTCATCTGAAGAAATGAATTCAGTGCCTCTGGAGGAGCAGCCAATGTTAACTAATCCATCTCTCTAGCCCTTCAATTATGAATATTAAAGTTTCTAGCTTCTGTCTGACATGTAAGAAACCTGAATGTTGTTGCTCTAGTCCAAAGTAAAGAACAAACCAGCATATTAAAAATGATGTCCACAAAGGCAAGCTGGCCCTCACCATTAAGAGAAATAGCTGCTGGAATACAAAGAATCAGGATTGACTAGAGCAAAGACCAACTGAGGGAGGGACTGCTACTGATAAAGTGCCAGTGTGGTAAGTCTTAAATTTCAGGGGAGCTGGGATGAGTGGTACATGCCTTTAATCCCAGAACTTGGGGGGCAGAGGCAGACAGTTCTGAGTATGAAGCCAGACTGGTCTACATAATGAGTTCCAGGATAGCCAGAGCTACATAGCGAGACCCTGTCTGTCCTGTGCACACACAAGCATGATCCCCAACCAACTTGAGGGGAAGCTAAAACTCAACGGTGAATGCAGAGGCAAAGGCAGGAGGAGTGCAACCACTTCATTATCACCTTAGGTTACAAAGGAAGATCCTGCCTGTCCTGGACAACTCAGAGAGACCCTGTTCACTTACAAACAAGCCCAATGTGGTGGCACACACCTTTAATTCGAGTACTCAAGAGGGAGAGGTAGGTAAATCTTTGTTTCAGGCCAGCCTGGTCTAAAGAGAGTGAGTTCTATCTAGGACAGCCAGGGAAACATAAGAGACCCTGTCTCAAAAACAAAAAACAGCAAAAACCCAAACAAACAAGAACCCACAAAAGGCCATATTATTAATCTGAATAAATTTGTATTAATTATCCCCAAAAGCAAATCTGTGAGGTGGGGGCTTGTAGATGGGAAAATTCATATTGACAGTAGGACAAGTTTTGTTTTTTTCAGGTGATAAAAATATTCTTTTTTTTTTTTTTTTTTTTTTATGATAGTTTATTCAATCAATTCTTTTTTTTTTTTTTTTTTTTTTATTAACTTGAGTATTTCTTATATACATTTGAATGTTATTCCCTTTCCGGTTTCAGACAACATCCCCTCCCCCTCCCCTTCCTTATGGGTGTTCCTCCCCCCCCCCCCAATTGCTGCCCTCTCCCCAACAGTCTAGTTCACTAGGACTTCCTCAGAAAATTGGACATTGAACTGCCTGAGGATCCAGCTATACCTCTCTTGGGCATATACCCAAAAGATGCCCCAACATATAAAAAAGACACGTGCTCCACTATGTTCATCGCAGCCTTATTTATAATAGCCAGAAGCTGGAAAGAACCCAGATGCCCTTCAACAGAGGAATGGATACAGAAAATGTGGTACATCTACACAATGGAATATTACTCAGCTATCAAAACAATGACTTTGTGAAATTAAGTAGATAAAAATATTCTAAAGGGCTGAGATGGCTCCAGCAGTTAAGAGCACCGACTACTCTTCCAGAGGTCCTGAGTTCAATTCCCAGCAACCACATGATGGCTCACAACCATCTGTAAAGAGATCCGATGCCCTCTTCTGGTGTGTCTGAAGACAGCTACAGTGTACTTATATATAACAAATGAATAAATCTTTAAAAAAAATATTCTAAAATTGACTGGCAATGGCTACTTAATTCTAAACAAAGTAAATTATAAGCAAAACAGGTGAAATATGTGGTATACCTTTATAAAGCTTTTAACATTTAAATGTGGAAGATGAAATTAGATGGTTCAGTCAGGAAAAGCAGCTTGCCATCCCAACTGTGATTAACTGTAAACATTGAATGTAGCAACAAACGTGTAAAGTACAAGTCTCAGTTATAACAAAAAATATTATTTAACAAATTATGTACATATAGGTCTGTTGAGGTTTGGTCTGTCTGCTATGTACTATAATGCTAAATACTGGCCCTGGCCTCAGGGCCAAGAGAATTCTCACAAACATCAGGTCATCAAGTGATGAATTATGTGACCTTGTTCCTTAATTTCAAACTACTGGTTGAACAAAGATGCTGCTAGCCTATAGCTGGGCAGAAGAGAGGGAGGTGGGGTTTCAGTTCTCAGGCTTCGGGTTGGAGGAGGATCACGGGGTAGGAAGAAAAGAGGGAGAGAGAACACCATAGGGTAGATGAGTCAGGAAAACATGGCCATGAGGGCTGGCCAACTGGAGTTAAGAGCTGTCCAGGTAGAACATGGCAAGTTATAATTTAGGGTTATTAATGGGGAAGTAGATTCTAATAGCTTAGAGGGTAGTTATCTGCCCAGCTGTAGTGCATTAAAGGCTTAAATTTAAAAGCTGTGTCTCTTTTATCTGGGAACTGAATGATCTAAGGCAGGGTAGAAACCCCGATAGAAATTAAATATTTAATTACCACAACATATGTCTATCATATGTCTGTGTGGGTTTATATATGTGAGTACAGGTGATTTGAGAATACTCAGTATATCCATTGGAGCTGGAGTTACAGATAATTGAAAACGGCCCAACAAGGATTCTGGGAAGTTGTACTCTGGTCTTCTCAAAGAATATCAAATGCTCTTAACCATTGAATCATTTCTTCAGCCACCACCTTCCCATTTTGATCCAGGTCTTTGACCCTGGCTTTGTGGACCAGGCTAGCCTAAAACTCAGATTAGTATGCCTCTACCTCCCAAATTAAAGTTATGCTCTGCCATGCCCAAGCTTAGGATGGCCTTTAAACTCCTGACCCTCTTCTGAAGTACTAGGATTAAGTATTTAGTATATTATATCATTGAAAGTACTCCCCTATCCACCCAAGAAAGCTACTATGAAAATATGTTATTCAAGAAAGAGAATCTAATGAAAGAATGAGTCAACATAAAATGATTTAATATTCACTGGAAAAGAGGAAACAATTTAGTGAGCTGGCAAGAGATATTCATCTAGTAATTCTAATCAATACAGATTCATTCCATGACTTAAGAAAGCTATAACCTAATCCACAGAGCTATCAATGTAAAAGGATTAAATGAAGAAAGTTTTAGAAATGTCACTTTTTTTAAAGTTAGGTTTTCTGGGCATGGTTCTGCACCCCTGTAATCCCAATACTGGGGCAAGACAAGTTCCTTTAGTTCTAGCCCACTTTTGGGCTATACAGTGAAATTATAACTAAAAAAGAAAAAAAAAAGTAGGCTTGTTCTGGGACATGCTTATTATCAATGATTTAATACAAAATACAATTGTGTATCTTAAACTTTAATTTTTAATTAAAAACCTTTAATTAAAAGGTCTTTCTATATATCCTTGGCTGCCCTAGAAGTCACTTTGTCTCTCAAGTGCTGGGATTAAAGCTATGTGTCAACATGCCTAGCCTTTCTTCAACTACCTGAATTTGAGTTCTAGATCATACATGATGGTTAAGAGAACTTAAAGCAGTTAACTTGAAGTTCAGTTAACTTGACCTCCACATGAACACTGTGGCATGTGCAACCTCCTCCCAAATAAATGTAAAAAAAAAAAATCCAGTCATTCCCAAGAAAATTTACAGTAATAAAAGCCTTCAAATGTTTAATGGTACAACAATGGCAGCTTAGCAGTATAGTGTTTGCCTAACATTCAAAGCCCTAAGATCCTAGGTGCCACAAAACAAACAGCTAACAAATATTTGATGCATTAAATACATATTATTTAAAATAGCAAAAGATAAAAGTATTGGTCATATTTATAAATATGCTAAGAGTAGGAAAAGAATTATCTTTATGTTCCAGAAGCTAATAAACTCAGGTTTTCCTTTTTTTTTTAGCATTACATGGAGAACATTTCAAAATGTCGACTTGTTCAATTTATTTGGAGGCAGGCTCTCATGTAGTCCAGGCTGGCATAGTCTAACCTGGCTTCAAATCAAAACCAAAGGGTAGTCCAAATAGTGCCAAGCATGTTTAGTACATACTGTACTAGAGATGGAGTCCAACTAAGGCCATATCCCCATTTATGTGTATACTTTAACTGTACATGACTCAACACCTCCCTGAACTTATGTCTTCCACATACTTATAATTCTTTCCATTGTAAGCTCTCCCATCTAACCGGTGCACCTCAATGTTTCATTTACTTTTACAGTAGGTTCCAAGTAGGATTTCACTGGAAGTCTGTATCAATGACAAGTCACATTCACAGTTCACTACACTACACTAGAAGTCTGTATTAGGGCCTAGAGATGGCTTAGCAAAAACAGTGCTCTTACAAATGACCTAGGTTCCATTCCCAGCACCCACATGGTGGCTCACAAACATCTGTAACCCCAGTTTCAAGGCTCTAACAGGTATGCATGTTATACATACATATGCATGCAGGCAATATAATCATACAGAGAATAAAATAATCAAAAATCTTAAAGCTGTATTAAACAATTTAGTACTAATAATTTCATACTAATCTTATCTCCTTAACTAAAATGTCAGCTAGTTCTTTGAAAGTAAGGGATGTATCACTTCTTTCTCCTTGGTGCCTAACACATACCCACTGACAGACGCTACAGATAGGCTCGGTGGACAAAAGATCACCTGAGTTTTATCCCCAAAACCCACATGAGAACCAACTCCAAGTTTTTTGACCTGACTCTCAACCAACAAATGTGTGAAGAATATGATTTTTTTTAATATTCAGAAATTTAAAAAATTCTGAGAAATATATTTGGAGGGATGTTCTCTTCATCTCCCCACTTTACTGTATACTTTCTAAATTAAGTAATAAGAGAATTACTTATCTGGTCCCTGAGAGCACACATCAGGCTAGTTATTTAACTAAAAGATATGTTTGCAAGACTGCAGACATGGCTCTGTATTTAAGAGCACACACAAGCTCTTTCAGAAGTTAAGAGTTAAGTTCCCAGAACCTACATCAGGCTGCTCACAACCAACTCCAGCTATAAGGGATCTAAACTCTTCTAGATTCCATAGGCACCAACACAGCAACATGAATTAAAAAATAAAAATAAAGAATCTGAAAATACTGTACTAATTAAGTAGCATGGTAACTAACTTCTACACTTTTTTGATCAGAATTTTCCCATTTTTTTGTTTTAAAATACATGAGATTGCCACCATATCATTTAAGTTAATACTTAATAATATTACATTTAATCATTACTAGTGTCTACCTCCCAAACTCAAACTGTATACCCACTAAACCAGGTATATACAATATGCATTTCATGGCCACATACATAGGACAGCCTGTGGTCTAACACATTTGCAGATGTCATCATGTCAGGTTAGATATACCTGCATAGCAACTCTTCAATTACTTGATTATTTATTTGAATACAGACTAGAAACCTATCACCTCTAACTCTCTATTAGAAGCCATTAAAACAGAAAACAAGAAATGTATCATTTCTTCCACTCCTTCTCTCCTGTGTGTGAATGTGTGTGTGTTTCACCTTTAATTCCAGCAGTAAGGAAAGAGAGAGAGAGCTCTTTAAGGCCAGACTGTTCTATATAGCAAGTTCCAGATGAACCAGAACCAGTCAAATCTTGTTTTATTTAAAGAACAAAACAACCATAAAACCAGAATCAATGGGCATAATGGTGTTTGCCTAGGGTGTGGGAGGCGGAGTCAGGATGAACAGGAGTTGGAGGCTATCCCCAGCTGTATTTCAGGTTCAAAGCCAGCCTGAGCTATGTAAGACCTTGTCAAAAGCAGACACACACAAAGTCTACTAGACATGTTCTCAAATACCTTTGATCCCAGCACAACTGGGAGGCAGAAGCAGATGAACCTCTTTGAGGCCAGCCTTGGTCTACAAAATGAGTTCCAGTATGGGTATAGAGAACTCCCCCCAACCCCCGCATCGAAAACAAATCAACAAAAGAAAAACTGTCCTACATCAAGTTTTTTAATTTATGAAAACTTAGAGATCTAAAAAAATTGATGAAAATCAAGTTCAGATTTTTCATACCAAGTAACTCATCTCATTGCCCCATCTCCTCATATTACTTTATAATTAGCTCTAGAATTAAACTGTCAACACTGACTGTGCTACTCTTAAAGGAACATGCATCTTAATGACTCATTTGATTTGATCATTAATGACTTAATGATCAAAGTCAGACACAGAAATTTCAACAATTGTCACAAATAAAAGCCATGAGCCTGAGACAGCTTGCAGATAATTGTGCTTGAGGCCAAACATGCAAGCCTGAGGACCTGAGTTTTACCCTTTAATCCATGAAAGTGGAAGGAGACCCCTGCAAAGTTATCGTCTGATCATCACACCTACATGCACCCAAAGTTGTAAGGGCACACAATTTTTATTAAATAAGACAAAAACAGTGATGGTCCAAGTCTTTAATCCCAGCAGAGGCAGGGTGGACTTCTGTACCTCTTAGCAGCCAGCCTGGTCTACATAGTGAGATTCCCCCATCCCTACACACACACACCCCAAAACAGAGAATTGACATATTGTTCAGTCTAATTGGAGTACAAGTTACATCAGGGCTACAAAGGGCTAGAAAGGCATAGAGTGAAACCACAACTTTGATCACTTAGAGATCAGTGATTAGTCATGAAGAACCACTAAGGATTAATCCGAAAAGAATCTAATCTGGGTCAAGGTAGAAGGGAGAGGGTAGAGAAGGCATCAATTAATGTATTGTTGCAGGAATTAATGATCAAATTGATCGCAATACTGGAAAATATGGCATACTTTATGCTAGTCAGTCAAATATTCACTAGATGTCAATATTTGGATTTTTTTTAAACGAGGTCTGATGTCATACATGCTGGCCTTAAACTTCTGTTTCCATCTCCTGCATGTCTACAGTATTTACAGTGGGTTTAGTGTATTACAGTGGGTATTATTACAATGAGAACTTTTGAAATGTTTAATATATAATTCCCATTTGAGGAAGTTGCTCTGGAAAATCAAAATTTATAAAATTACTAACAGCTGAACATGGTAGTACACACCTTCTAGACTGCTATCTGCTCTACATAACTAAACATGGGCAACTTAGCAAAATCCAATGTATGTACATCACACACATGCAAAAAACAAAACAAAACAAAGACAAAAACAAAAAACAGACTAGAAGAGACCCTCTGAGCCACAGTGTGGGTGGTGGGAAGGGAATTCCGGGTCTCCTGCTGGAGCTGCAAATGCTCTTAACTGCTGAGTCATTCTCTCCAGTCCTGAAAGTCTAGATTTTTAAAGGGAAGTTTTATATACACTTTTAATAAGTGTATATAGGGCAAACTCGATTTTTTTCAAAAACTATTCATGTGTTTTGTGTGCCAAATACATGCAGGAGCCTATGAAGACCAGAAGAGGGAAATGGATACCTGGGAACTGTTATAGGCAATTGTGACCCATAGGTGCTGGAAACCAAATCCAGGCCCTCTGCAAGAACTGTAAAGACTTTAACCACTGAACCATGTCTCCAAACCCTAGACAAAGCCTTAACAACAAAGCCTCATTCAGGGCTGTGGTAGTGTTCATAAGAGCCTGAATTAGGATCACCAGCACCAACCCAAATAAAGCAGGGCACAGGGAAGGGCATTACAGGACACACATTTGCAATCTCAGTGCAGGGAAGGCAGGGACTGGTAGATCCGGGGAGCTCTTTGGCCACCCAGCTCAGCCAGGGTCCAGGTTCAGTGAGAGATCCAACCTCAAAAATAAGGTGGAGTTAGGCATGGTGACATATGAGTCTTTAATCCCAGTACTAGGAGGCAAAGGAAGGGGTATCTGTCAGCTCAAGGCCAGCCTGGACTACACACTATGAGACCCTGTCTCCAAAACAACCATTTCAAATGTTCCTAGCTTTATAGTGGAGTCAACCCCAATAAATCCACTCTAAGTTGAAAATATCCTTAGGATGAAAATGCACTTAGTGTTATCTTCCCTACCAACATCAAAGCTTAGCAATACAGTACAGTCCAAAAATATCAGTTTTTAAATTATCCTTGTAATACCCTGGTTGAAAGAGAGCTGAAGACTGGTGGTACCTAGCATCACAAAAGTAACAAAGCAGGGTGTGGTGGTACAAACCTTGAATTCCAGCATGTGGGAAGCTACAGAAAAAGATCAAGGTCAGCCAAAGCTTTACAGTTTATTCTGACCAGGCTTGGAAGACACAAAGACCTTGTCTTAGAACAAAGGCAAACCAAAAATTCGCTGAGATGATCTCACTAGTAGTCTAGGGGGCAAAAATAAAAAACTTTGAGTATAGTCTATTGTGCATTACTTATATACCATCAAAACTGTAAGATGAACCAATATAAGTCAGGACATTCTATCTATAAATATACTATAAAATCGGGATGCACCAATCCATGTATATTTAGTCAATAATAAACTCCTTAACAGAGTGTCATCCTCAAATTAACACAATATTTTACGCATACAGATTTCAAGCATTCTTCCATGAAATAATATTCTTTCTGGCAGACAATAAAGATGTAGGACAAAAAATTATAATTATTTTAATCAATAATTATTTAAACCAATCTTATTTAATTTTATTGGCATTTGGCTTTTTACATGGTTTGCTTATTTTTCTCCCTTGAGACAAGAGTCTCAGGCAGTCTAAGCTGTCCCTGAACCCATCTTTGTGCCTCTGCTCCGAGTCTGAGATTACAGGTGTGTTACTGTGCCTGGCTTGTACTTGATTATCAGGAATTTAGGGCTATCTTCAACTATACAGCCGGTTGAAAGCCAGTTTGGGCTACACAAGAAAAAAAAAAGCTTCAGGAATGTAACAGTGTTTGCCTAGCATGTTGAGGACCCTGTACAGTCCTCCACCCAAAATATCCAATACAAAAGGAAAAAAAAAATCTTGAAGGTATGAGAATCAGTCATCCATTCATGGTGAAACCTAGGGAGTAATCCAGTCAGAGGAACAGGGAGAGAAGAAATTCTAATTATTATAGACCCATGAGCTTAGTGGAGTACTGTGGTCCCACTACTACTCTAGCTGCTATGCTGAGAACGCAGTATAGAGAAGGGTGAAATCAGCGCCAGACTAGTAAAGAAACCAGAACCTGTGCTCACACCTGTAATCTCAACACTCAGGAGGCAGAGGCCGAGTCAGGAGCTGCAGGAGCTTACCTCTCAGAGTGAGACCCTGTCTCAAAAATCTTTAAAGAAATCAGCAACAACAACAAATGAGAAATAAATAAATAAGGGCCTCATATACTAAGCATGTACTTTATCACTAAGCAACACTCCCAACCCAGGACTTAAGCCCAAATAAAGTCTGTTGGTTACTGTTAGTAAAAATAACTGGGACACCTTTGCTTTACAAAGCTCTTGGCATACCAGCATAAATACAAGAACTATGTTTTAAAGTAATGTCACAAGAGAAAAGGAATAAAAACATATGATCCTTTAACTTCCAACCAGATATTTTCCACTTAAAGCCTACTGTAACTGAATATATTCTTTTTTGAGACAAGGTCTCACAGTTTATGCCTGGCTGGCCTGGAACCTGATATGTCAACTAGGCTGGTCTGGAACTCAAGATCCACCATTTCTGCCCTTCCTCCACCTCCCTAGTGCTGCAATGAAAGATGATGCTATCATGCCCAGCCTGGTTTTGTTGTTTTGTTTTGTTGTTTCTGTGTAGTGTTGATATCTTGGAACTGATCTGAATATCAGGCTGGCCTTGAGATCTGCCTGCCTCTGCCTCCTGAGAGCTGGGACTAAAGGTGTGTGCTATTCTTTAAGGAAACATCACACTACTGTAGCTTTTATATTAATCATGCTATTTCTTTTTAAAAGCCCAAATATTATAAATCATTTACTTTGGATTGGTGCTTTCTAACATCATGTAAACAAACATTAGTAATAAATTACAGACTTCAGGGGGACGTTATTATTTCTAGATTTCTTTTAAAAATTCTTGAAATAGGGTCTCATTCTATAGCCCAGACCAACACTAAACTCAGCATATAGCACTGACTTCCAACTGTCAGCAATCCTCCTGACTCAGCCTTCTAAGTACTAAGATGACAGATCTGAGCTACTGTGCCAGGCTAAATATTTCTTATGTTCTCATATTTTAAAGTAACCATTTTCTTGCAATTCATAGTAATTTTGCATATCAGTAGTTGGGTCATCCGTTTCAGGAAAAGGCAACCACAATACAATTTCCATTGTCAAAAATAACAGATTCCAAAAAAGTACTGGTAATACCAAAAGCCACGGCTATATCTAGTCCTTTTGGAAAGGACAAAAATATAGTTCCCATAACTCTATTTGCTCATGTCACCTACATAAATACATTGAGGAGCTATCCAGTGGAGGGGAAAACAGTAACAGCCTAAAAGATGGGTCCAATGGTTTATAGTACCTCTAATTCCAGCAACTCTGGAGGATGAGATAGGAGGACAGAGGTCTGTCTGGTCGACTTCCTGAGACACTAACAATAAGTTCAAAATAAAAAGAGCAGAGTTCTAGCTCTGTAGTAGTGTTTTGCTAGAATGTACAGGGTTCTCAGTTTTAATTCCTGCTACTGATAAAATATCCATATTCCATTTAGTATTTGAGACTGCTCCTGAAGCAATTTAAATACGTTGGGGGAAATGGGCCACATAAACATAGACAATACTAAATTTTTATGGGGCAGAAATTGCATGATATATTGAAGACAGAGCTTCTATTCTTCATTTATCTCAGTTATTGAGTATCTACTATGAGTCAGACGCAGAGTGTAAAAGCACCTGGAAATTGTCCCAAATTCAGCTTGTACAAGGGGAGAACACATGTCAAGGGTGAGACACAAAACTACCTAAACAAAGATACAGCACTAAATTATTACAGGTATATGGCTTTGCTTGTAAGTGTAGAAGACTCATGGGGGACATATCCAGGAATTCAGGGGGGCAGGGAAGGTAATGTCAGGACTTTAGATACTTGAGCTGAGTCCTTCAAGAGGATTAGATGTTCACCTGGGCAACCTTGGGGGAAGGGCTCTTAGCATAAAGATCACCTGGAGCAAAAGACAGCCAGGTTTGGTAAGCTTGAATTACAGAGGCTTCTGCAAGGATACAATAAAGATTGGACTTGACTAACATGTATAGAAGACCCTGAAGGGGGTCAGAAAAATCAGCTCATGTGATCACCCTTTTTTTTGTCATGTGATGAGAAACTGGTTTACACAGGATTGGGAAAACACTACACTAGATAATGATGTCACCACATAAAAGCAAAGGAGACTGCACAGTTAGAAAACTAAACTCTCTTCAGGAAAATATTAAAGAACTGTATTCAAGCCCACCTGAGAAGTTTTACTCAATGTATTACCATTTAAAATGACCCACTCAGGAGTCTTTGATAAAGAGGACTTTTAAGTAACAGATGGCATTTCCCAAGTCAGGTAGAAAGGTCTCTCAAGTTCAAGATAAATCAAATTTTTATTAAGTCAACTTATTTAAAAGGTGTGCCACAGGGGTGGAGCTTAAAATTACCACATATGTATATATAAACAAATAACTCTATGAAGCTGAGGCCAAAATCGCTACTTGGAATTCTATCTCCCAAGTAGATGGTAAAAAGGCATTCTACCAGAGCCAATTAACAAAAGAGTAGGGAGGATCATATACGAAAACACAAATATAAGAGGGGGGGGCGGGAGAATGACAACCTAGCAAAACCCATAATCCTGAAATCACACAACTCAAGACATAAAGGCAGGATAATCATGTCACCCTCAACTCCACAACCAGACACCAAAGGGGATATAAGATCACACTCTTGATTCCTGAACTCAAGGACAGAAGACCGTCCTCAACCCGTGCCAAAGAGGATGCCAAGAAGAACCCCTTTCCATTGGAGAACTGGGCAGCAGACACCCTCAAGGCCAGCCCTGAAGGGGTCAACGCCCCCCCAAGTCTAGGCCGTGGAGGCCAAGGGCAGAGGGCCTGAGCCGCCTCCTCTCGCACGCCGACACACACCCTCCCTACCTGATATGGCGGCGGCGGCTCCTGATCTGGCTCCGTCCCCTCGCCAAAGCTAGCCCGGTCGGACTGAGACTCGTGAAGCAGGGAGATGTCATCCGAAGTCGGGGATTTGAGGCAATTCCCCATCTTCCGGGGCTGGGGTGTATGCTTGAGATCTGAGGGAGGAAGAAAGCTGTGACCCGGTCTCCCGCACACACGGCGGTCAGCTCGCTCGGCGCCGCGGGGTCCAAGGCGGCAGGCCCGGGGCTCAGGCGGCCGCTCCCCCGCGCCCCGGCGCCACCGAGGGGCCGCTCATGCCAGCCCCCGGGGCAGGGGGCGCGAGGCTAGGCCGCGGGCTGCGCCGGGGTCGTGTCTGGAACCTGAGGGGGGCGGGGGCGGGGAGACTGAGCGCTTCCCCACCCCGCCCCCCGCGGGGCGGCGGCGGCCACGGGTTGCTGGGCCTAATCCAGGTCAGGAGGGGGGGGCGCGGCCGTCGCGGCTGCCTCAGCTGCTGCCTCAGCTGCTGTTGCCCCTGCCGACGCTAGAGCAGCGGCCTGGGGCCTCATCCTACTCCGCCTCAGCGCGGCGGCGGTGGCCAGAACGAGGCTGGCCGGGGCTACGTCATGCCGCCGTGCGTGCTCCGGCCCCGCCCTGGACCGCGCGCCCCGCCCCCAGCCAGACTAGGGTGCGTGGCTCGGCTGTGAGCTTAAGGTCCCGACTATCCGGTTGTCAGCCTCCCGACCATCTGTCTCCGGCGCCCCTTACACATCCTGGCTGCAGCCCGCTCACGACTAGATAGAGGCCCTTCTTACCTGCGCGGTGTCCTCAGAGATTGCTCACACTGTCTGCCGGGTGATGTCTGTAAGCACGAATCTGAATGGATCAGGCAGATGGCTGGGGTGTTTAAATAGCTTCCTTCTCCTTTATCCTTTCAGAATAAAGTCCAAACTCACAACGAGCACGCCCTATTCACCCAACATCACAGCCTAGATATTATCGGATTGTCTATTTCTTCCCAATCCCACCTCCCTAATTCAAGCCACCCACCCTTCACCTCTCAAACTAACATTTGCAGTTGATTCTCAAAGTCCCTGAATTCATCATTGTCCCTTTGAATCGTTGAGGGATATATATATCGTTGAGGGATATATATATCCATATGGTCGTCCTTGAAACCTCCAATGGCTTCCCAATACTATGCACAGAATAATCTTAAATCTCTTATCTCTCTGGGTGGTGGCGCTTGCCTTAATCCCAGCATGCCTTCAATCTTTAATTCCAGGCAGAGGAAGGTGGATCTTTTTGAGTTCTAGGACAGCCAGGGCTACACAGAGAAATCCTATCTCGAAAAAACAGAATGGGAAAAAGAGAAATCTCTAATCTCACAAAATACCCCTTTTTCATAAATTCTAAATTCAGATGACCAAAGTGCTTTTAGTCATCTCAGAGACTGTTCTCTCTGGCTGAGATTTCCACAGACAGACCGTGTCCCTGACCTCTTACCTCTCATCGGGCTCATCCTTATTCCCACAGGGCCTTCGTGGATTGGATTTCATTTCCCTTGGGAAGCTTTTTCTGTCCCAGAAGTCTGAGTTAGTCAACTGCTCAGAGTTCCCAGTCTCTGTGCCTTTCTGTCAGGTTGCCGAAGCTGAATCCTCTGTCCCTTCCCTGTGTAAGGCCTGGCATGTTGCCTAAGGTAGAGTCTTTCCTTGGTTGGGTGAGCAAATACTCAAACAGCACATGCAAAGGGAAGAACAAGAAGAGAATGTTCTCCACAGTCATTTTTTTTTAATCAAGAAGGCAAGAAGTTGACTTTGATCCCCATTTTTATTCACCATTTACTGATTTATTATTATTGTCAGGCCCTATGCCAGAGCAACTGATTTATAACACCAGACTTTTTCCTGAAAGAGCCTGGGTTCATCTGGAACAACAAATAAACCGTCTTAGAGGCTCCCCTCCACTGATGTTTGTAGGAAACTCTGGTTATCTCATTTGAGAGAGGGTCAGAGGGGTTTTTGAGAGATACTACTGGGTTTAATGAGTAAATCCCAAATATATCCCAATTCTACAAAATCACTGTCAAAGTGAGCTTAAATTCTATGTTAAAAGCAGGGGTTTTAACTAGGCATGCCTTTAATCCTAGCTCTCTGGAAGCAGAAGCAGGCAGATCTCTGTGAGTCTGAGGCCAGTCTGGTCTGCAATACATGTTCCAGAACAATCGGGCTACACAAAGAAACACTGTCCTGACAATCAAAAGAGGAAAGAAAGAGAAAGAAGGGTATTGTTGAATGCCTGTAATTCAAGCATTTAGAGCCAAGGCAGGAAGATGTCTAGTTCAAAGCTAACCAGAGCTATGTAACAATAACAACAACAACAAAAATCCTGCCTCAAAAAAAATCTATTTTCAATCAAACAAAAAATTTTTTTATTTGAGACAGGACCTCACCATGTATCCCTGGCTGTCCTGGAACTTCCTATGTAGACCAGGCTAGCCTCAAACTCTGCCTGTCTGTTGCTAAAGTGCTAGAGCTAAAGGTGTGTTCCACCACACCCTGTCTCTAATCGATGTGTTTCAAAATGAACCATGAGCTGGGCATGGTGATACATGCCTGTCATTCCAGCACTTGGGAGGTAGAAGCAGGAAGATGAGGAGTTCAGAATCATCTTCTGATACAGAATGAATTCCAGGCCAGTCTGGACTCCAGGAGAACCCTTTCTCGGTATCTCCTCCCAGAACAAAGACAGTCCCATTAAGAAAGGAGCCTAGAGGAGCCTGGAATTCCACATTATCATGCCTTTCAGCCTCCCAAATGCTGGGATTGCAGAAATGAACGCCGACATTCAGCACTCTATCTTTATTCTTTGTTTGACTTGGTTTTTTGAGACAGGGTTCTTCTCTGTGTAGCCCTGGCTGTCCTTGAACTCACAGAGATCCACTTGCCTCTGCCTCTGCCTTTGCTGTCTGAGTGCTGGGATTAAAGTGCACCACCACTACCTGGCTTTTTTGTTCTATATTTTTTTTTACTTTGTTCCTACAAGTTCATATACATTTCACCTGTATCATAAATGATATAAAAAGATATACTAGCATCTTTACAAAGGTATAACTTTAGACCCATGTACCTGGTGAGAGTACCGTGGTGTGTTTCTTTGAGCCTACTACCCCTTTGATTAGAGAACAATACTAAAATATTAGTCACTCTCATTTGGCAGAAATTCTAGGCAGGTGTTAGTTACTTTGTAAGTCACCACAGAGAGAATGATTTTGGAACAGCACCTACAGAAAAATGAAAAGGAAACAACAGAAGCCAGGTTTATCAGTAGACTCCTAAATCCCGATATTCAGGTCTTGCATGAGTTCAAGGCAAGTTCTGGGCTACATAAGGATACCCAATCTCTGAAAGGGAGGGAGGAAGGGAAGCTGGGGAAACGGCTGCTTGGGTAAAAATGCTAACTGCACAAGTCTGACAGCACAGCACGAGCTCTGTTTCTGGAATCTGAGTAAGAACCAGATGCAGTGTTTGGAATGTAGAATCCCAGTAGTCCTACAGTAAGATGAGAGGCAGAGACAGGACAGCCTCAAGGAAGCCAGAGGGCTAGCTAACGGGTATGATGAGCACGGCAGGGCACAGAGGAACCTGCCTCAATGAAGTGCAAAGCAAGACTGGACTACACACACACACACACACACACACACACACACACACACACACACACACACAAAGGAGGATGGATGGGAAGAGAAGGGAAAGGGAAGACACAACAGGAAACATAAAAATGAAAAAAAGGGTTGGGGATTTAGCTCAGTGGTAGAGCGCTTGCCTAGCAAGCGCAAGGCCCTGGGTTCGGTCCCCTGCTCTGAAAAGAAAAAAAAAAAAAAAGAAAAAAAATATAGTTGGAAGGTTAGTGTAGTAGCCTACAACGGCAGCACTCAGGAGACAGAGCTGCTATAAATTTAACATGTTGAGAAGTAAGCTACCCAGAGAGACCCTGTATTAGAACCACTACTACCACTGAGGCAGATGACTTATTTTATAGAAAAAGGTAGGTTGGAGCTGGGGAGATAGTTGGTTAATATAATAGCTTGATAAGTGCATGTTCTGCTCTTGCAGAGGACTGGAGATCAGTTCCCATATCCCCAAGTCTGGCAGTTCACAACTGCCTGTAATTCCAGGGGATCCAACACCTTCTTCTGACCTCTGTGGGCACTCACACACATGTGTATACCCAAACACAATTAAAAATAAACCTTTTTTCTTTTAAAGGTTATTAATATTGGTGATCCACAATGATCCCCATAAGAACATAATGAGTTGAAAATTCCTATCATCTCCATGATGTCATAGCCATTGTAAGGTCATAGCACAACACATAAAGGCTGCATATGTGATAATGCTAATGTAAACACAGCTACTGTGCCACTGGCCCTCTAGTGTAGCACAGGGCTATGTACAGTGCATGGTCCTCCAAAGCAGCTGTTATAGGTGGATCTGTGCACTTACTATCGTTTTTATCATTGTTTTAGAAAATACTGCTGGCAGCAGTGGCCCATGCCTTTGGTCACCTCTTAGGAGACAAAGGTAGGCAGATATTTGAGGCCAGCCTGGTCTACAGAGTGAGTTCCAGGACATCCAGGACTACACAGAGAAACCCTATCTTGGAGAAGGAGGAGGAGGAGGAGGAGAGAGGAGGAGGGTGTGGGAGGAGGAGGGGGTGGGCAGAGGAGGAGGAGGAGGGTAGGAAAGAAGGAAGGAAGGAAGAGAGAAAGAAAGAAAGAGAAAGAGAGAGAAAGAAAGAGAGAAAGAGAGAGAGAGAGAAAGAAAGAAAGAAAGAAAGAAAGAAAGAAAGAAAGAAAGAAAGAGAAAGAAAGAAGGAAAGAAAAGAAAAATGCATCCACTTATGAAAGGAAGTTTAACTAGCTTGGTCAGTGTTAGATCACAGAAGCTGTCCTATATAGCCTGTCTAGTACCTGCCTTAAAATGCTAAACTCCAATGTATAATAGCCTCCAGGTAGGGTGGGATGATAGGTTAGCTCCCTAAATTAGTGGCTTATAGACCATCTGTACTTCCTTCACTGATCTGCTAAACTCAGAGATCCTAACTCCACTAAACTCAGAGAACACTACCCTCCAAAGCTGGTAAATACAAAGAATTTCCTTTGCTCTGCATGGTTATGGTTTGGTCTCCTATTCCAGCAGCCTCCACTTCCAGCAGTCAGCTTTAAGGACTGGCTTCAATCCATCGCAGAGCACCAGATCTGAATGAAATCTTTATTATTCAAAACAGGTGGGCTGGCAAGATGTTTCAGCTGGTTAGGCTCATCCTACCAAGACTGGTCCCCAGAGCCCATGTGGTGGAAGAAAACTAATTGCTATAAATTGTCCTCTGACCTCCACATCAACCACAGTACACACACACACACACACACACACACACACACACACACACACACACACACACACACACACAAGGTCTCTGTGTGTGCCACCAGCTACAGCCCCATACATCTCATGCTTACCACATCTCTCTGTTTCATAATTTCCTCTCCTTCTTGACTTAATCAGTTGTTTGGGGACCATAATGATCCCTAAGCACAAAAAAGCCATCCCAGATGTGGCCAACCATCATGAGACTGAGCTCGAGATGAGTGTAAACTGATTAAGAAGCTGGGCATGCACAAGTGGCCTGCACATCTTTACTCCTAGCTATTGGGAGAGCTGAGTCAGAAGAATTGCTCAGACTCAGGAAATCCTGGCCAGCTAGGACTCACAGCAAGGCTTCCACTTAAAAATGACTAAGGACTGCACAGGTGGGAAAGCCAAAGACATCTACTGCTCACCAATCAAGTCTGTCCTGTTCCAGCACAGCTGCCAGGACAGCTGTGATCCTGGAAGAACAAAGTGGTGGCCTCAACCACTGAGGACAATGAGACTTAACAAACATTAACAAAGTAAAAAAAAAAAAAAACATTAAAGACTATATTAGCTATAGAAAGCCTTGCTTCTTTGCAGAACTAGGGGTTAAACATAGGGTCTTACGCATACTGGGATGGACTACATCCCTAAACTATTTGTTTGCTTGTTTGTTTATTTATTTAGTTATTTGGTTTTTCCAAACAGGGTTTCTCTATGCAGCCCTGGCTATCCTGGAACTTGCTCTGTAGAGCGGGCTGGCCTCAAGCTTAGATAGATATCTGCCTCTGCCTACTAAGTGCTACGATTAAGGGTGTGCACCACTGCCACACCCAGCATATCCCTAGACTTTTAAAATTATGTTTATTTTGTCCAGGTGATGGTGGCAAACACCTTTAACCCCAGCATTCACGAGGCACAGGCAGGCAGAAATCTTGTTTGAGCTATCTACACAGTGAATTCCAGGACAGCCAGGGCTACACGGTGAAACTCTATCTCGAATATAACAAAGTACAGCCCGGAATAGCTGGAATTAACACGCATTTGCCACCATACACAACTTGGGAATATTCCTGATGACAGGTGTTGATGTCCAGACACAGAAGTGAATCCCTTTCAACACCGAAAACACAACCGCTGTGGTTGGATTCGGGTTCTGGAACCCTGACTCTCGGGGTGGTGAGGGAAAGAAGAAAAGACAGATACAAATATATACAGGAAAACTGGGTTTAGGTGGGAGCCTGCTGCCTCTGATGGAGGGCACCTAATACCACAGCCGCCTGAACCTCAGCATGCTGGCTAGGTACAGCACAGGGGGAGGGGAAGGAGATCTTGGGTGGAGGCCTCTGTACATGAGCAGTTTCAGGCTGGAAACGTCGGAGAGCAGGAAGCTGCAGTTTGTAGTTTTGAGCTCAGTGGTCTCTTTCTCCCACAGGAACCTGGGAGGAAAGCTTTGCCACCCCTCGAGTCTGGCCCACATGGGGGAGCTGCTCTGCTAATTTCCTCATGTTAACATTGCACATACTGACTCGGGGACTCCTCTACTGCCTAACACAATCAAAGCAAGAAGCCTGCCATGCTGAAAGAAAAACTTAGCATGACTACCTGCGATACTGAATTCACTGCTATCTCTGGGTAGTTGAGAAGATTCGTCAATCATTGTTTTTGCTAGGAAAGTAGGTCAGTGACAAATCACTCGCCCAGCATGCACAAGGTCCCAAGTTCCAATTCCAAGTACTGCCAAAAAAGGGGAGGGAGATGAGAGACAACAGAGAGTAGGAGACTCGTTCAAATTGGACAAGGCCACGGCTCCTATAGTTCCCCCACCTCAGGAAGCTGAGGAGAGGGAATCATTCCAGCTCAGAAGTTGGAAACCTGCCTTGAAAAACAGGTGCCAGGCAGGGAGCATGGGGGTATCAAGGTCGTTTCCAACTACAGAGTGAACTTGAGGCTTTCCTGGACTACATGAGACCCTATCTCAAAACAAAACCAGTCAAGTGAAGTGTTAATGATTCACACCTACCATCTTAGTACTCATGAGGCTGAGGCAAAAGACATGGGTTAGCCTGGGCTACATAGTAAGTTCTAGGCAACCCCAGGATCCAGTGTGAGATCTTGTTCACTCAAAAGCCAATAAAAACAAACTAGCAAAAGAGAAAAAAAATGGTGGCTCTGAGGCTGGTGTGAAGACAGCAAGGACATTTTTTGGGGTCCACATGAGCTGACTGAGGAACAAAATCACCTGCCAGAGCAAATAGGCAGTGTGGGGAAGTGTTCCCATTCTAGAAACAGACAGTAGTCGGTGCTGAATCCTTGGACTTTTAAGTATAGGACAGCAGCCTTGCTCAGGAGCAAGGCTTTGTGATCTGATTAGAGAAAACCCCAGGCTCTCCAAGCATATCAATAAGTACGAAATGCCCATGTGCATCAGGAGCCACAAGAAATCTCCTCCCAGTTCTGAGATGCTCTCCTGAGTCGCCATGCTAGTGAGAGGGAGGATTGTTGTTAGTAATACAGCTTTCAAGAGCTCGCTTATTAGTCAGGCCTTTTGGAGCAGCCCTGTGTTCCCAGCTATGCACCAGCTGAGGCCGGGGGAGCACAAGTTAAAAGCCCTACCTGTACTCTGAGAGTGAGTTCAAGGTTAGCCTGGCCAAAGAATTGAAAACCTGTCTCAAAGTAAGAAGTCAATCTGGGGTAATCCATTTCCAGGTCAGCTTCCTATGGCTTTCTCTGGCTTCTCTACCTCAGTAAGCTCTGCTTCTCTGCCTTAAAACAAAACAAACAAGCAACAACAACAACAACAACAACAACAACAACAACAGAAACAGACAAGCCTGTTATAGTGTTATACACCTTGGGAAGTGGAAAAAAGACCACAATGAGTCTTCTCAGCTCTCAGTGTGGGCTACACAAGATCCTGCCTAAACAAGGGATTTGGAAATATAGCTCAGTGTTTGGTTTTGAAACCCTGGGTTCAAACCGCACGTGCACGTGCGCGCGCACACACACACACACACACACACACACACACACACACTTTTTGCTTATTGTTGAGAATGTTCTAATACGTTCTCTTATGAGTGATGTTCATACCAGTACCAACCTGCCTTTTCTCCATCCAGCTTACCTCTTTGATCTAAGGAGTTATGGTGGCTTTAAAAAAGGTCTGTGGCTCAAGAAGGACCTTTGCCCAGGCTATTGCTGTAATGGAGGAGGATGCTGAGAAGGCCCTGATGCAATTCTGAAAACATTGTGACATCTATGACGGTATCAGGAACTTGTTTGTGGTTGGGGTGATGTCACCAAGGGATGAATGCATGGCATCTGGAACAAGACACTTAAGAGGTTCATCTGGGACTACAGACGACTCACCAAGGGTGAAGAGGTAGCAATATCAATAATGCTGTGCTGGTGAGGCCCAACAGTTTCACCTGGGTGTGGATGAGGATGACGCTGAGCTCCCAGGAGAGGTTTCTTAGCAACTGGTCCAGGAGTTGAACAGAACAGCAACACAGCTGCAGATGAGAAAGAGAGAAGTAAACGTCAGAAGAAGACAAACGAATCCCAAGAAAATTCAGAGGAGTTGAGAGGAAGTCTTGTAGACTTTAGTGGTCTCCTCAGAATCACTTAGAAATGAAGACTATGGATGTAGCTTGGTAGGACACTTAAGGTTCTATGCCCATTTCAGCACCACCAACAAAAAAATGTGGAACCCCTCCATACGAAATATTTTCTTTCTTATTTTGGGGATGTAATTACAACATTTTTCTCTTCCCTTTCCTCCTTCCAACCCGTCCTTATATTCCCTCCTTGCTCTCTTCCTAATTCATGGCCTCTCTTCTCATTAATTGTTGTTAGGTGCATATATGTATATACATGTAAATTTCTAAATATAACCTGCTCAGTCTCTCAGTCCGTATATGTTACTCCTGTGTGTATTTTCAGGGCTGACCATTTGGTATGGGATAACCACTTGGTGTGCCCTTCCCTGGGAAGATTCTCTCACTCTCAGCCTTCCTTAGTTGCCTGTAGTTCTTTGTGTAGGGTTGAAGCCTTGTGCCCCACACCACCCCACTTTGGCATGTCTACTATTGTCCTGGTTCTGCTCATGTTTAGGCAGTCATGTTGGTGAGACTTTATTGATGGAGCTTTGGACATTCCTAGGAGAAACGGAGTCATAGCAAATTTTCTGGTCCTCTGACTCTTTCCAACCACTCGTCTACAGTGTTCCTGAGCCTTAGGTGTAAGGGTGTATCCAATGGCACTGGGCTCCGCGACTCTACAGTTTAATTGGGCAAGGGCTTTGACTTATTCAGTACTGTGTCTTCACTATTGTGTCTTCAGCTTTGATAATAGCATTCTACAATACCATTGTTTGAGCTATAGACATTGTTTTAATATACATATGAATGAAATAAACATCTCGGGATGTGTTTATTTATTTTAAATTTTATTATAATGTATGTGCATGGGTATTTTGCCTGCACGTATATCTGTGCACCACATCTGTGCCTGGTGCCCACAGAGGGCAGAATAGGGCATTGGATTCCTTGGAACTGAAGTTAGAGTTAATGTGAAGTGGCAAGTGGGTACAGGGAATTAAACCCGAGTCCTCTGAAAGAGCAGCCTGTTAACCTGTAAGCCATCTCTCCAGCCCCAGGATCTATTAACCCAAAAAGTTAAGAAAAGGAAACGATATGTGTTCTTTCTCTCATTGAAACATTAAGGAAAGGAATTAAAACCACAGAGACTGGGCTTTAGGAACTTACAGACCGTAGTCACCAAAATAATGAAGAGAAATGAAAATGGTTTATCTGATAGAGAAGAGAATTGTCTGGGATGTGACCCCCCAACACAAGGATTATGGTGTCAAATGAGTCGTGCGGTGACGAAATGATTAAGAATCATAATGAAGGTATGAACAGAACTTTATGTTTGTTTGTAAACTTGTCCCTGACAAGTGGGGCTCTGTAGTCCAAGACAGGAAGCAACAGTCCTCAAAGCTTTCAGAGAAATAAGCTCAAGATGCGGGATGAATTGCTTAGTGTTTGAACAGTAAGTAACAACGAAACACATTAGAAAGGCAGGATGTGGGGAGAAGAAATGGAAACTTGCCTCTGTGCCTGTCCACAGGCTCTGTTGTGCATTTATTAATGGAGCAGTAACAAGGAGGCACGGCCAGCACATTGAGCTGCAGTGTATATGTGTTGTAAAGGTGGCCAGATGGGGCAACGAGAGAAGTTACTCTCCACGCTCCTGAAACTGCCCAGAGGGCAGAAGCTTCCCATGTGGTGCACGTTGTTGTAATTTCCACAAAGGCACTGCAGATTAAGGCAGGGGTCTAACTGGGTAATGGGACATTAGTGTGTTGGGGTCCAGGGCAAAGGGGAATGACCCTTAGTTGCCACAGAAGTCTTTACTCCAGCAATACTAGAGTCAGATTCAATGTGGAGTCCTCACAGAACCATATGAAGAGATTTGACTGATATTTACACAGTTCATTTTCTTTTTTTTTTTTGGTTCTTTTTTTCGGAGCTGGGGATCGAACCCAGGGCCTTGCGCTTCCTAGGCAAGCGCTCTACCACTGAGCTAAATGCCCAACCCCACAGTTCATTTTCTAGTCTTGCTCGTAGTGTTGAAAGAGAATACTTTTGGTATAGGGATACACAGAGGACAATCCATGAGCTATCTTCCTTTAATCCTATCATCAAGATTAAATGATGGGAGAGACATGTTTTTCTCTGACCTCCACAAATGGACTGTGACACTTACACAACAAACACACACACACACGCACGCACACACACACACACGCACGCACGCACGCACGCACGCACGCACGCACGCACACACACACACACACACACACCAGATAAATGTAATAAATTCTCTTCAAAACAGGGAACATAGGAAGCTTTGGGGCCATAACTCTTAGAACTAACAACAGGTTTGGTCTTGGGTTGTGACCTGAGCACTTGTGAGGTAGAAGCAGGAAGATAAGGGATTCACATCATCCTGGGTTATGTAAGGAGTTTGAGGGCAGCCCAGGCTTCAGGAGTCTAAAACAAACCACCTCTTTCATCTTGCTTGGAAAGTTCTCCTAACTATGGGGTTGTCTTTCTGTTTTTAATTTTTTTTTTTTTTTTTGGTTCTTTTTTTGGAGCTGGGGACCGAACCCAGGGCCTTGCGCTTCCTAGGCAAGTGCTCTACCACAGCTAAATCCCCAACCCCTGTTTTATCCTGGGTTATGTAAGGAGTTTGAGGGCAGCCCAGGCTTCACGAGTCTAAAACAAACCACCTCTTACATCTTGCTTGGAAAGTTCTCCTAACTATGGGGTTGTCTTTCTGTTTTTAATTTTTTTTTTTTTTGGTTCTTTTTTTGGAGCTGGGGACCGAACCCAGGGCCTTGCGCTTCCTAGGCAAGTGCTCTACCACAGCTAAATCCCCAACCCCTGTTTTTAATTTTTTTAAGAGAGGGTTTCTTTGTGTAGTCATGGAGGTCCTGGAATTCATCATGTAGATCAGGGTGGCCTTGAACTCAGAGATCCATCTCTCTTTGCCTCCCTAGTTCTGGGATTGAAGGCGTGTGCCAGCACTGCCCAGTCTTTTCCTCTTTTAAAACGCAATGTTTGAGTTTGTGAGATGGCTTATCAGTTGAAAGGTCCTTGCTGTCTAACCTGACAACTTGAGCTTGATCCCCAAGACCTATATGACAGAGGGGTTGACCTACAAATTGTCCTCAATACCTTCGCGCATGTCCCCTTGGTATGTGTGGGCACACGCATGCTAACATAAGAAACATTAAAATTTAACTAAAAGCTGGGTGTGGTGGTGCACATCTTTAGTCCCAGCACTTAGGTGGATCTCAGAGTTTGAGGCCACTCTGGTCTACATAGCAAGTTCCAGGACAGCCAGGGCTACATAGTAAAACCCTGTCTCCAGAAACAATAAACAAACAGATGTAGTTTTAAAAAGAGAAAAGAGGGGTAGAGTACACCCAGAGACAACCCTGCCTATGAGCTGGAAAGTGGAAGTCACCCAGACTGCCCCGAGATGGGAGAGAACACCAGAACCACGTGTGCACAATCAAGAGAGGCGGAGTGGAGACTCGATGGTGGTGAGGAACAGCTTGTGCTGCCATCTGAGGCCATGGTGAGGTCCTGGCCTATGCTAGCTGCCAAGGATCATATCTAGGTCCCTCCTGTCCCTGCAGCAGTTGGGGCCTGTGTCAACCTCTGGGACCCATGTTACCACCAAAAGTCGTGCAGATGTCCCTGGACTTGCCTGGGGTCACGGTCCCCTCCTGGGGCTATGTTGATGTCAGAGGAGTGAATGGTACTTCCCACACCTTGCACAGTAAGTCTGGCCCTGGTATGGGCTCAGCCTTGAGGGCATGGGCTAAGGAGAGCTGACTCTGATCCAATCAAGGGCTGAGAGAGCTGGCCCCACCCCTCACTGGGGTGTTGCTGGAGAGGTAGCTCTAAGGGCATGAGCATGGGAGAGCTGGTGAGCCGACCAACTGAACAACCACCAAGGCCCAGATCTAGGGCTTCAAGTTATCCCACCCCAACATCTTCCCTGTCTATGAATTGCTGGAGCTCCATGAAGGGGGCAGGTCCTACAGATCCAAAGCAGCAGGATCTCCATGACACCGGGCAACAACAAAGATATCTGAGAGAAGTCCCAGTAATGATCTAGTATTGATAGTGTAGTAGAACCAGAGACCTTGAACCAGACCAATGGATCGTTACAGAGAACAATTACAATCAAGCTGTTGGGGTATATTGAGGGACACACCATGACATACATCAGCTTCTCTGGCAATATTTTTTTTTCAATTTTACTTTTTATTTTCTTTTGGGAAAGAGGTTACAGGGGCAGAGGGTGGATTCAGGGAATGAGAGATGAGTAGGATTGGGGGGCATGATGGGAAATTTACAGAATCAACAAAAAGTTAAAAAGTAAAACTTAGAGGAGAAGAAGAAAGAGGAAGAGGAAGGAGGAAGAGGAAGGAGGAAGAGGAAGAGGAAGAAGAGGAGGAGGAGGCTATGGCGGCACACACCTTTAATTCCAGCACTCAGGAGCTCAGGAGGCAGAGGCAGATGGATCTGATATCTGAGTTTGAGGCCAGCTTGGTTTACAAAGCAAGTTCTATGACAGTTAGGGCTACCCAGAGAAACCTTATCTTGAGAACCAGGGAGAAAGAGAGGGAGGAGAGACAGAGAGAGATAGAGGGGAGAAAGCTAAGGGCTGGAGAAATAGTTCATCAGTTGAGTGCTCTGCTTCATAGGCTTGGTTCCCAGAGCCCACATGGAGGCTCACAACTCTCTGGGACTCCAGTTTCAGGAACTTTATGATAGCCTTTTCTGACCTCTGAGGGGACCAGACACCCATATGATGCACGTGTGTACACACACACACACACACACACACACACACACACACCACATATCACATCACACAAAATGTACATAGAAATAAAAATATGTCTTTAAAAGAAAACTGCTGAAAAGGGTAAAATTAGGGAGGAAGGAGAAGGGAGAAACAATACAACTTTAATATCAAAAAATAAAATAAATTAAAAAAAGACAAAACTCAATTCTTTGGGAAGCCCTCCCTTATATTTCTTTTGGACAGATATTTCCTTTTTTTTTTTTTAAAAAAAAAGATTATTTTATGTATGAGTGCTTTATCTGCATGTTCATTTGCATGCTAGAGGAGGGCATCAGATCATGTTATAGATGGTTGTGAGCCAGCATGCGGTTGCTAGAGACAGGACTGAACTCAGGACCTCTGGAAGAGCAAACAGTGCACTAAACCACTAAGCCATCTCTCAAGGCCCTGGACAGACATTTTCTCTGTCATCTGTGCTCCCTCACTTGGAACACGGTATTGGCATCTTTGGTGTCTACTGACCTTTCTAGACAACGCACTTTCAGCTAGCCATGCCCCTTGAATCGGTGATCCTCTTGCCTCAGCCTCCTGGCTTCCTGGACTACAGTCCTAGCTTGAAGTGTTTTGAGTTCTTTTTTTTTTTTTTTAAGATTTTATTTATTTATTTATTATATGTATATAGGTAAGGACACTATCACTGTCTTCAGACACACCAGAAGAGGGCATCAGATCCCAGTACAGATTGTGAGCCACCATGTGGTTGCTGGGATTTGAACTCAGGACCTCTGGAAGAGCAGTCTGCTCTTAACCACTGAGCCATCTCTCCAGCCCCCGTGTTTTGAGTTCTTTAGTGAGAGCTGAAAGGCCGGGGGGTTATTGGTGGGGATATTTGAGTACACTGAAGCACCAAATGAAGCCAGGGGTCTCCTGCTCAGTTTCCAAGATGGCTTGTGTTTTATCTTTTTTGTTTTGTTTGTGTTTTGTTTTTGTTTTGAGAGAGGGTTTCTCTCTGTAGCCTTGGCTATCCTGTAACTCAATCTACAGACCTGGCTGGCCTTTTCTAGCTGTCTATTAATAAGGATTTCACAGGGTAAAATGGTAAATACCAAATCAGTGGTGATCCCAGGGCCACGAGGACTGTAAAGCCCTCTAATACTGGCTGGATATGGTAGTGGTACTCAGCTTTAATCCCAGCACTCGGGAGGCCAAAGCCGACTTGGTCTACATAATGAATTCCAAACCAGCCAAGACAACACAATGAGACAAAATAAAACACAAACCTAAACAACCAAACAAAAGAAAACCTGAGATCTTAGAGTTACTAAAGGCAAAGCTGAGTAGCACCTGCACTGGGGAGGCTGAGGCAGGAGAATCACTGTAAATTTGAGGCCATCTTGGCTATAAGACTCAGTCTCAAGACAAGTCTCATAGATCATTTCAAACCATTTGCAGTTGGATGGTGGTGGGCATGGCTCAGGTGGATCTCTGTGAGCCTGTCCACAAAGTGAGTTCTAGGACAGCCAGGGATACACAAAGCCTGCCTCAAAAAAAGAAAAATAAATAAAAATAAAAATAAACCACCCACCCCTTCCTACCTCCCCACCCTGACACTCCCCTACACTGCGGGGTCCAGCCTTGGCAGGACCAAGAGCTTCTCCTCCCTCTGATGCCCAACAAGGCCATCCTCAAACAGAACATTTTTAAGGAAAAGAATTTAAGTGTTTTATGTGCCTCAGAGACCCTCCCTGCTAAGCAACTGGGCGTCTCACGGATGTGTCTCCATATTAGCGTCACAGGGGTGCACACTCAGGCTGTAAAAGAGTTGGGAGTGGGTGTATGTTTTTTTTTAACTAATGGAGTTGAGTATATTGATATGCAGAAAACTCCACTATGGAAAATACAAAAACAAAACATTAGCTCTCTCTGAAACCCACAGGGACAAGACAAACAAAGAGGTGTCTGGATTCCCATCTATTATGGCCAAAACAGACTGGAGAACATACTCTGTGACAAAAACCGGCTGTTTCTTCAGGGAGGTGGCAAACAGATAGGAGAGCAGAATCCGATCACAAAGGCTTATTCTTAGAGAAACGAACCAGCCAGCATATCCCGCCAGACTTCAGAATGTCTTGTTTTGTTGTTCAGTTTCATTTGTTTCCACTTTTTCAGTGCTCAGAACTAAACCCAGGACCTGTGCCTTCCGGCCAGCTCTACCTCTAAGCTAAATCCAAAACTCCTTATTTGTTTAATAAAAAAATTAAGTTAAAAGAAATTGTGTGTGTGTGTGTGTGTGTGTGTGTGTGTGTGTGTGTGTGTGTGTGTGTGTGTGTTCATTCAGAGGACAATTTGCAGGAGTTGCAAGCTCCCTTTCCTGCTGAGCCATATTGGTCTTCAAAATATTTTTTAAGACAGGAAAGGGTTTATTCCAGTTTATAGGTTGTAGTTTATCATCCAAGGAAGTCAGATGCACAAGGAGTGCATCTTATTGGCTTATTCCTGGCAGCTGTTTTAGCCTGCCTTGTTATAGCATCTAAGACCACCAGCCTAGTGGTGGCACTGCCCACAGTGAGCTCCTCCATCAATCATCAATCAAGAAAATTCCCCATAAGCTTGCCCCAAAGGCCAATTTGGTGGGGGCAATTTCTGGTCTCCTTTTCCCAAGTGAGTCCGACTTTAGAATACATATTGAGTATAAGCTTCTGTCCTACACATTGTCTCATCTATAACTTCAGTTACTTTCCGGAGGCCATTACACATTTTCCTAGTGAGAAAGCAAAGACATAGAGGGAGAAGCCAGTCCTGCTGGGGCTGACACTCATTTCTCCCACTTCTCTCACAAGTGTGTTGCAAGCAAGAAGATCAGAGAGTTCTCCAAGGAAGAATGAAATCTATCATGGCATCACCAAGGAAACTGGCAAAATGATATCATAGTCTTGTAAAAAGAAGACGCCAGCCACAGAGTATGCCTTCGAAGGGTTCTCTTACAGAGGACTGTGAGGGAAAGGTGGTTCTCTCCAGTTGTCTCTTTGCCTCTGCCTTGCAAACACTGTGGGAGCAATTAAGGACAGACAGACAAGTTCAGACTCGCTCCAGTCCCCGTCAGGTCTGAAAGACAGACTAGTGATTGTGAGCCGTGCTTTGGCACCGTTTAGAGTCAACAGCTTCTCTCTCTCTCTCTCTCTCTCTCTCTCTCTCTCTCTCTCTCTCTCTCTCTCTCTCTCCCCCTCTCTCTCATTATTATTTTTTTTTTTTTTTTACACTCCAGATTTTATTCCCCTTGAGGTCCATCCTCCAACCGTTCCACATTCCATACCAACCTCCCCAACCCCCACCTTCCCACCCCATCCCCACCCCACCCTGTCTCCACTAGGATGTCCACATTTAGACCCACCCCACCAGACCTCTAAACTCTCTGGGGCCTCCAGTCCCCTGAGGGTTAGGTGCATCTTCTCTGACTGAACCCAGACCCGGGAGTTCTCTGCTGTATATGTGTTGGGGACCCCATCTCAGCTGGCGTATGCTTCCTGGTTGGTGATCCAGTATCTGAGAGATCTCGGGGGTGGGGGGTGGGGGGAGATGACCAGTGAGACTTTTGGTCCTCCTACAGGGTTGCCTTCCTCCTCAGCTTCTTCCAGCTTTCCCCTACATCAACCAGAGGGGTTAGTAGCTTCTGTTCATTGGTTGGTTGTAAATATCTGCATCTGTCTCTTTTAGCTGTTTGTGGGTCTTTTGGAGGGCAGTCATGATAGGTCCTTTTTGTGAGCGTCCCATAGCCTCAGTAATGGTGTCAGGTCTTGGGGCCTCCCCATAAGCTGGATCCCACTTTGGGCCTGTAGCTGGACCTTCTCTTCCTCAGGCCCTTCTCCATTTCCATCCCTGAAGTTCTTTCAGACAGGAAGAATTTATGGGTCAGAGTTTTGACTGTGGGACAGCAACCCCTTTCTTCATTTCATGCCCTGTCTTCTACTGGAGGTAGACTCTACAAGTTCCCTCTCCCCACTGTAGGGCATTTCATCTAGGGTCCTCCCTTTGAGCCCTGAGAGTCTCTCACCTCCCAGGTCTCTGGTACATTCTGGAGGGTCCTCCCAACCTTCTACCTCCGGGGTTGCCTGTTTCCATTTTTTCTGCTGTCTCTCCGGCTTAGGTCCTTTTTCCCCCACCCAATACCAGGTCATGTCTCCCCTACCCCGCTCCCCTTTCCCTTCCCCTGTCCCTCCCTCCCACCCCTTGTGGTTGCTTTCTTCTCCCTCCCAAGTGAGACTGAGGTGTCCTCACTTGGGCCCTTCAGCTTGTTGACCTTTTTGAGTTCTGTGGATTGTATCTTGGGTATTCTGTACTTTTTTTTTTTAGTGGCTAATATTCACTTATTGGTGAGTATATACCGTGCATTGTCCTTTTGGATCTGAGTTACCTCACTCAGGATGATATTTTCTAATTCCATCCATTTGCCTGCAAAACTCAGGATGTCCTCGTTCTTAATAGCTGAGTAGTATCCCATTGTGCAAATGTACCACATTTTCTGTATCCATTCCTCTGTTGTAAGACATCTGGCTATCATAGGTAAGGCTGTTATGAACACAGTGGAACACTTGCCCCTGTGGCATAGTGGGACATCTTTTGGATCTATTCCCAAGAGTGGTATTGCTAGGTCTTCAGGTAGATCTATTTCCAATTTTCTGAGGAATCTCCAAATTGATTTCCAGAGTGACTGTACCAGTTTGTAATTCCACCAAAAATGGAGGAGTGTTCCTCTTTTTCCACATTCTTGTCAACACGTGTTGTCACCTGAGGTTTTGATCTTAGCCATTCTGACTGGTGTAAGGTGGAATCTCAGGGTCGTTTAGATTTGCATTTCTCTGATCACTAAGGACTCCGAACATTTCTATAGCTGCTTTTCGGCTGTTTGAGATCCCTTTGATGTGAATTCTTGGTTTAGTTCTATACCCCCATTTTTTGATGGGTTGTTTGGTTATTTGGTGGTTAGCTTCTAGAGTTCCTTATATATTTTGGATATTAGCCCTCTATCAGATGTGGGGTTAGTGAAGATTTTTTTTTCCAATCTGTAGGTTGCTGATTTGTCTTATTGACTATGTCCTTTGCCCTACAGAAGCTTTCCAGTTTTATGAGGTTCCATTCATCAACTCTTGATCTTAGAAAGTGAGACATTGGAGTTCTCTTTAGGAAATTTCCCCCTGTGCCAATGAGTTCAAAGCTCTTTTCCACTTTTTCTTCTATTAGATTGAGTGTATTCACCTGAACTTGAGCTTTGTGCAAGGTGACAAATATGGGTCTATTTTCATTTTTCTACATACCGACAGTCAGTTAGACCAGCACCATTTATTGAATATGCTTTCTTTTTTCCATTGTACATTTTTGGCTTTTTTGTCAAAGATTAAGTGTGTATAAGTGTGTGATTTTATTTCTGGGTCTTCAAGTCTATTCTACTGGTCAACTTGTCTGTCTCTGTACCAACACCATGCAGTTTTTATCACTATTGCTCTGTAGTAGAGCTTGAGGTCAGGAAGGGCGATTCCCTCAGCTGTTCTTTTATTGTTAAGAACTGTTTTCACTATTCTGGTTTTTTTTTTTTTTTTTTTGCCTTTCCAGATGAATTTGAGAATTGCTTTTTCCATGTCTTTGAAGAATTGTGTTGGAATTTTAATATGGATTGCATTGAATCTGTAGATTGCCGTTGGTAGGATGGCCATTTTTACTAGGTTAATTCTGCCAATCCATGACCATGGGAGATCTCTCCATTTTCTGAGATCTTCTTCGATTTCTTTTCTTTTCTTTTCTTTTTTTTTCCTGAGCTGGGGACCGAACCCAGGGCCTTGTGCTTGCTAGGCAAGTGCTCTACCACTGAGCTAAATCCCCAACCCCTTTCGATTTCTTTTTTGAGAGACTTGACGTTACTGTCATACAGATCTTTTACTTGTTTGGTTAGAGTTACCCCAAGATATTTTATATTACTAGTGGCTATTGTGAAGGGAGTTGTTTCCCTAATTTTTTTCTCAGCCTGTTTATCATTTGTATAAAGGAAGGCTATTGATTTATTTGAATTAATTTTATATCTGGCCACTTTGCTAAAGTTGTTTATCAGCTGGAGAAGTTCTCTGGTAGAATTTTTGGGGTCACTTAACTATACTATCATATCATCTGCAAATAGTGATACCTTTATTTCTTTTTTGCCAATTTGAATCCCCTTGATCTTTTTGTTGTCTTATTGTTCTAGCTAGCACTTCAAGTACCATATTGAATAGATATGGGGAGAGTGGGCATCCTTGTTTGTCCCCGATTTTAGTGGGATTGCTTCAAGTATCTCTCCATTTAATTTGATATTGGCTGTTGGTTTATAGTAAATTGTTTTTATTACGTTTAGGTATGGGCCTTGAATTCCTGATCTCTTCAATACTTTAACATGAAGGGGTGCTGTATTTTGTCAAGGAAATGGTCGTGTGATTTTTTTCCTTGATTTTGTTTATATAACAGGTTATGTTAATGGATTTTCATATATTGATCCAACCTTGCATCCCTGGGTGAAGCCTACTTGTTCATGGTGAATGATGGTCTTGATGTGATGTGTTCTTGGATTCGGTTTGCAAGAATTTTATTGACTATTTTTGCATAGATATTTGTAAGTGAGAGTGGTCTGAAGTTCTTTTTTTTTGGTTGGGTCCTTGTGTGGTTTAGATATCAGAGTAATTGTGACTTCATAGAATGAATTAGATAGTGTTCCTTCTGTTTCTATTTTATGAAATAGTTTGAGGAATATTGGTATCAGGTCTTCTTTGAAGGTATAGAAGAATTCTGCACTAAATCCATCTGGCTCTGTTTTTTTTTTTTTTTTTTTTTTTTTTTTTGGTTGGGAGGTTTTAAATGACTTTTTCTATTTCATTATGGGATATGGGCCTTTTTAGAAATTTTAGCTGTCCTTGATTTAACTTTGGTATGTGGTATCTGTCTAGAAAACCATCCATTTCATTTAGATTTTCCAGTTTTGTTGAGAATAGGCTTTTGTAGCATGATCTGATGATGTAGGAGGTTTTTTTTTTAAGATTCATTTATTTTATGTGTAAGAGTACACTGTAGCTATTTTCAGACACACCAGAAGAGGGCATCAGATCTCATTATAGATGGTTGTGAGCCACCATGTGGTTGCTGGGAATTGAACTCAGGACCTCTGGGAGAGCAGTCAGTGCTCTTAACCACTGAGCCATCTCTCCAGCCCCTGTAGTAGGATTTTTTAATTTCCTCAGATACTGTTGTTATGTCTCCCCTTTCATTTCTGATTTTGTTAATTTGGATACTGCCTCTGGGCCCTTTAGTTAGTTTGGCTAGGGGTATATCTCTCTTGTTGATTCAAAGAACCTGCTCCTGATTTTGTTGATTCTTTGGATAGTTCTCTTTGTTTCTACTTGGTTGATTTCAGCCCTGAGTTTGACTATTTCCTGCTGTCTACTCTTCTTGGGTGAGTTTGCTTCTTTTTGTTCTAGAGCTTTCAGGTTTGCTGTTATGTTGCTAGGATCTCTGTAATTTCTTTGCTAGGGCACTTACTACTATGAGTTTTCCTCTGAGCACTGCTTTCTTCGTGTCCCATAAGTTTGGGTATGCTGTGTCATCATTTTCATTGAATTCCAGGAAGTCTTTAATTTCTTTATTTCTTCCTTGACCAAGTTACCATTGAATAGAATATAGTTCAGTTTCCACGTGTATGTGGGCTTTCTCTTGTTTTTGCTGTTATTGAAGACCAGTCTTAGGCCATTGTTGTCTGATAGGATGCATGGGATTATTTCAATCTTCTTGTATTGGTTGAGGCTTGTTTTGTGCCCAATTATATGCTCAATTTTGGAGAAGGTTCCATGAGGTGCTGAGAAGAAGGTGTGTTCTTTTGTTTTAGGGTGAAATGTTCTGTAGATGTCTGTTAAATCTATTTGGTTCATAACCTCTATTAGTTTCACTTTGTCTCTGTTTAGTTTCTGTTTCAATGACCTATCCATTGGTGAGAGTGTTGGGGTGGGGTGTTGAAGTTTCCCACTATTATTGTGTGGGTCAATGTGTATTTTCAGGTTGAGTAAAGTTTCTTTTATAAATGTGGGTACCTTTGTATTTGGAGTGTAGATGTTTAGAATTGAGACTTTCTCTTGGACGATTTTCCCTTTGATGAATATGAAGTGTCCTTCCTCATCATGATTGATAACTTTTGGTTGAAAGTCTATTTTATTGGATATTAGGCAACTCCAGCCTGTTTCTTAGGACCATTTGCTTGGAAGACCTTTATCCATCCTTTTACTCTGAGATAGTGTCTGTTTTTGTTATCGAGCTGTGTCTAAATTTGTTTTTGAAGCAGGATCTCATTATATAATTTGATAGGCAGATCAGACTGCCTTCGAACTTCCTGCTTCACTCTCCCTAGTGCTGGGATTATAGGTGTGTGCCACCATTCTAGCTCTAGATGAGGGAAATTCCGAGACTGTTAATGTACTTTAAATTTTTAATTTATGTGTGAGTGTGTGTGTCTGCCACATGTTTGCAGGTGTCCACAGAGCCAGAAGAGAACATAGGTCAGATCCTGTGGAGCTGGAGTTACAGGCAGTTGTTTTAAGGGATCCATATGGGCCCAGGATCCCAAGACCCAGTTCTGATCACAAAGGACATTGATTTACCCCAGTAGGACAAAGGGAAGGGAATAAGAGACAAAGACAGAAAAGCAAGAATGAGGGAAAAGGGGAAGGGAGCAAGGAAGAGTGGGAAGGGGTATTTGTTCTACAGACAGGGACAAAGGACCACCTCTGGAGGGAGAGGAGACAGATGTGGAACATATGCAAATGGCAGTTTATAAAAGAAAAAAGAGGAATCCCCTTGTTAGGATGAGGTGTTTAATTTTAACTGGGACGTGCTAATTAGGTGAGCCAAAGGGGGCTTTTTATTGTAGGACTTCAATATTTTGATAGCTAGACCTTGGTAGTCTGCCTCAGGAGGAGGAAGTGGCCAAATAAAGGACTAGACCTTAGTGGTTAGATTTAAGAAAGTGATCTAATAGTTTATAGCAAAGCCGAGGGAACAGGGGAGAAGGGAAGGCCAGCCAGAGTCATGTTTGCTGTGCTCAGGCCGCCCTGAGCCCCTTAAGTTGTGAGCTGTCACACATGGGCGTTGGAAGAGCAGCGAGAGCTCTTTCCCACTGAACCCTTTCCCACACCCCCATTAACACTGTGTTTCCTACCACTGTGCTCTTGAACAGCACTTTTACTACTTTTATCTAACTTGTATCCCAGAATTGTGGTTTAGTGTGTAAAGAGAGGTGATGTCTCTTTAGTTCACAGTGTTCTAGCCCCATGGGACAATCCTCACCAAGTACCATGTTGGGAGCTGTGTCTGGAGCCTATGTTACACAAGACAAAGACCTCGATCCTGAGGCTGCTGCTTTAACTAAGTAGCTGGGGTTTGCTGAGTGAACTTTGCATGAGAAAGGAATAGAACTATTGTGATAATGTGTGGATAAAGGGTGGAAGTGGGCCACACAGAAAGACAGCTAGACAATGGGCAAGCTAGAACCATGTCTCTTCTTCCTGTCTTTCTTTTTTTTCTTTCCTTTGTTTCTTTCTCTCTCTCTTTCTTTCTTTCTTTCTTTCTTTCTTTCTTTCTTTCGTTGTTGTTGTTGAGGTTGTTTTGTTTTATTTTGTTTTTGTTTTTCAAGACAGGATTCTCTGTATAGCCCTGGCTGACCTGGAACTCTCTCTGCTCTGTAGACCAGGCTGGCCTTGAATTCATAGAAATCCACCTGCGTCTGCCTCCCAAGTGCTGTGATTAAAGGCGTGCACCACCACACCCAGCTTGTTTTTTTCCTTTCTGTTTTTGACAGTCTCATGTAACCCAGGTTGGCCTTTATTCATTTTCATTTTCATTTACATATATATACACATACACATATACATACATACATACATACATACATACATACATACATATGCTAGGGCTTCAGAGGCAGAGTGGGTTGTTGGTCAAAGTTTGTTAAGTAATCATGCACAAAGAAGAAACAAGAAGAAATTAGATATCCTGACAAGAACAATCAAACTTGTCCCTTGCCCCTTGCCCCAAGGAACTTGACAACCCTAACCAGCAGAAAGTAATCTAATGATGGTGCTGCCCCCTTTCTGATCCTTGACTTTATTCTGGGTTCTCTCTCTTTTTTCTCTCTCTCTATCCTTTCCTCTCTCTTATCCAGGTTAGGGAGTTGAAAGAGTGAAAGAAAGAAGACTCCACTGATTAGCAAAAGACAAGCTACAAAGAACTCTGGGACTCATGCTTATTTTCTTAGCCAGAATTTTCTATTGTGCATTTTTCAGAGAGCACTGCCATATGTATCCCAGGCTGGCCTTGAACTTTTGAACTTCCTGCCTCGGTCTCCTTAATGTTGGGCTTACCCGTGTCAACTAAAGTCTTTGTAAAGAGGCAACACTGTACACTGAATGGCCTCTAAAGGCTGAGGAACTGATTAAAGCTCAGTGAATGTGAACAGGTTGGAATGTTACAGATCTAGAGCCCAATTACAATCTATTTGGTCTCTTTACTAGCCATTTATTGCCCATCTCTGTGTCTGAGCTCACATCCTACAGGGATGAAAATTCTTTTGAGATGTATTCACGAACCACCATTTTCTGCCAACCCACAAACAAGGAATGTCATTGGCTAGCATCTGGGTTCTGTAGCAGAGGTTTCCTGACTTGGCTTTGACATACCTCCCCGATCCTTCCACTAATGTATTGGGAATGTTTTGATTTATGACTTTGTTCTATTACTATAAAAACTTGATGAGAATATTACCAAATTGAAACATGAAATTTGATATGATCTAAATTTGTATTTCTACGACCAGGTCATAGTCACTCATATTTGGCTCCAGAAAAATAATAACAACACAAACTCTTATCCCCTTGGAGATGAGAGCTGTGTTGTTTTGTTGATGTTGCTGTTTATTTTTCTTTTAAAATCATCACAGGGATGCATTACCCAAACCTGCAGGTCCTAAGAATTTGAAAGATAAAACATTGCCTGTTTTGCTTCGAGAGGTTAGGATAAAGGCTCTTTATTAACCCTCTCCCTTTGAGACAAGAACTTAAACTGTAGTCCAAGCTAATCTGGAACTATGCTAGTCCAGGGTGACTTTGAACTATCTTTAGTCTTCTAAACTCTCAGCCTCCTGAGTTCTGTGATCTTAGGCCTGGCTCAAAAGGCTCATTTTCATCAGCGTGGAAGTCAGAAGTCTTGTCGACAACTACGTGCTCTCAAAGAGTGTCCTGGCTTGCTTTTCTACCACTCTTATAAAACACCATGACCAAAAGCAACTTGGGGAAGAAAAGTTTTCTTTGGCTTATAGGTTAGTAAGGCAGGAACTCAAGCAGGGCAGGATCCTGGCACCATGAACAGCAGCGGAGACTGCAGAGGAGTGCCATTTACTGGCTCGTTCAGCTTGCTTGTTTATACCTTAACCCAGGGTCACCTGCTCAGGAGTAGTACTGCCATCACCGGGCTGAGCTCTCCCACAGCAACCGTTAACCAAGAAAATGCCTTACACACTTGCCTACAGGCAATATGGTGGAGATATTTCCTCAGCTGAAAGTCTTCTCCCAGATAACTCTAGCTTGTATCAAGTTGACAAAAAACTAACCTGGAGGGGCTGGAGAGATGGCTCAGTGGTTAAGAGCACTGACTGCTCTTCCAGAGGTCCTGAGTTCAATCCCAGCAACCACATGGTGGCTTACAACCATCTGTAATGAGATCCGATGCCTTCTTTTGGTGTGTCTGAAGACAGCAACACTGTACTCATACACAGAATAAATAAATAAATTAAAAAAAACCTGCATGGTATTGGTACAGAGACAGACAGATAGACCAGTGGAACAGAATTGAAGACCCAGAAATGAACCCACACACATATGGTCACTTGATTTTTGACAAAGGAGCCAAAACCATCCAATGGAAAAAAAAAAAAAAGATAGCATTTTCAGCAAATGGTGCTGGTTCAACTGGAGGTCAACATGTAGAAGAATGCAGATTGATCCATTCTTATCACCCTGTACAAAGCTTAAGTCCAAGTGGATCAAGGACCTCCACATCAAACCAGATACACTCAAACTAATAGAAGAAAAAGTAGGGAAGAATCTTGAACACATGGGCACTGGAGAAAATTTCCTGAACAAAACACCAATGGCTTATGCTCTAAGATCAAGAATCGACAAATGGGATCTCATAAAACTGCAAAGCTTCTGTAAGGCAAAGGACACTCTTGTTAGGACAAAACGGCAACCAACAGATTGGGAAAAGATCTTTACCAATCCTACAACTGAGAGAGGGCTTTATCCAAAATATACAAAGAACTCAAGAATTAGACTGCAGGGAGACAAATGACCCTATTAAAAAATGGGGTTCAGAGATAAACAAAGAATTCACAGCTGAGGAATGCCGAATGGCTGAGAAAAACCTAAAGAAATGTTCAACATCTTTAGTCTTAAGGGAAATGCAAATCAAAACAACCCTGAGAATCCACCTCATTCCAGTGAGAATGGCTAAGATCAAAAACTCAGGTGACAGCAGATGCTGGCAAGGATGCGGAGAAAGAGGAACACTCCTCCATTGTTGGTGGGATTGCAGACTGGTACAACCATTCTGGAAATCAGTCTGGAGGTTCCTCAGAAAATTGGACATTGAACTGCCTGAGGATCCAGCTATACCTCTCTTGGGCATCTACCCAAAAGATGCCCCAACATACAACAAACACACATGCTCCACTATGTTCATAGCAGCCTTATTTATAATAGCCAGAAGCTGGAAGGAACCCAGATGCCCTTCAACAGAGGAATGGATACAGAAAATGTGGTACATCTACACAATGGAATACTATTCAGCTATCAAATACAATGACTTTATGAAATTCATAGGCAAATGGATGGAACTGGAAAATATTATCCTGAGTGAGGTAACCCAATCACAGAAAAACACACATGGTATACACTCACTGATAAGTGGATATTAGCCCAAATGCTCGAATTACCCTAGATGCACAGAACACATGAAACTCAAGAAGGATGACTAAAATGTGAATGCTTTACTCCTTCTTTAAAAGGGGAACAAGAATACCCTTGGGAGGGAATAGGGAGGCAAAGTTTAGAATAGAGGCTGAAGGAACAGCCATTCAGAGCCTGCCCCAACTGTGGCCCATACATATACAGCCACCAAACTATATAAGATGGATGAAGCAAAGAAGTGCAGGCTGACAGGAACTGGATGTAGATCGTAAATCTCTCCTGAGAGACACAGCCAGAATATGGCAAATACATAGGCAAATGCCAGCAGCAAACCACTGAACTGAGAACGGGACCCCTGTTGAAGGAATCAGAGAAAGGACTGAAAGAACTTGAAGGGGCTCAAGGCCCCGTATGAACAACAATGCCAAGCAACCAGAGCTTCCAGGACTAAGCCACTACCCAAAGACTATACATGGACTGACCCTGGCTCCAACCTCATAGGTAGCAATGAATAGCCTAGTAAGAGCACCAGTGGAAGGGGGAAGCCCTTGGCCCTGCAAGACTGAACCCCAGTGAATGTGATTGTTGGGGAGGGGTAATGGGGGAGGATGGGAGGGGAACACCCATATAGAAGGGGATGGGGAGAGGTTAGGGGGATGTTAGCCGGGAAACCAGGAAAGGGAATAACAATTGAAATGAAAATAAAAAATACCCAAGTTAATAAAGATGGAGGGAAAAAAAAAAAGGAAAAAAAAAAAAAGAAAACCAATTTGAATCAAACCAACTAATAAAGAAGGTACAATCTAATCAAGCGACATTAAAAAAAAACCCCAAAAAAACAAAAAACAAAACTAACCAGGACACAGAGAAAAATCAGATACACTGAAGCCAGTAAAAGAAATGCACATCAAGAATTTTAATGCTTTTGCATTTTCGTGGCCTTTATATTTGTCACATGGGGACATCTATAGTTAATTCCATTATTTCCACATCAAAGCTAGACTCCAGCTGTGTTTAAAATTTTCTTTTAGATTTATTTATGTATACAAGTCTTTGGCCTGCATATACCATATGCATGCATGGTGCTCACGGAGGTCAGAAGAGGCACCAGGTCCTCGGGAACTGGAGTCACAGGTGGTTGTGAACCACCATACTGGTGTTGGTAACTGGAACTATGTCCTCTGCAGGAACAATAAATGCTCTTAACCACCAAAGCCGTCCAACTCTCCAGACCCCTCCCAGCTGCAGTTGAGAGACGGATGCTTTTTAAAGTGTTTACAGATCAGGGGTGTTTGTACTAACCTGTAGGTTCTCCTACTCTGGAGGCTGAGGCAAGATCACTGGAGTCCAGGACTTCCAAGCCAGCTAGGGCCACATGACAAGACCTTGTCTCTGAAACTAGATTTAAAAAGAAGTCCATGGAAGACCAGAAGACTGGGTCTGACCCACATAGAACAAAGGGCGAGACACAGTTTGTTAGGCACTTAGCAGGCCCTGTGCTGCTGCATCTTCAGAGTACCCTTCCTTTACTTACAGCCATAACTTTATAACTGCAGGCACAGTATGCCCAGAGGCATTCCTGGCCATCCTTTAATTTCCATGACTGAGTACAAAGCAAGCTTAGGAATGGGCTAACCCCTATATGAATCTTTAGGCTTTCTGAATAAAAGCCCCATGTGTTAAAAAGAATTGTTTTAATATAAGTGTAAGCAGTTTATTAATCCAGCAGCTGTATTTCTTTACCTTATGCTAATCCCCAATAACCACAACAGAGAAACTGAGATTCATTTCAAGCTGCACCTTAACACTGGGCAGTTAAATGATTTATATCTGGCTCCTTCCCAGCCCTATTTCATGATACTTGCAAATTATTATTGATCTGGCTCTTTGGGCTTTAGATTTTTTGTGGTTGTTGTTCATGACGTCTTCTCAGACCCTCTCTCATGCCAATCAAAATCGATCTTCCCCCACCCCCCTCTGGCTAAAGGAAGCCCCACCCTATTTGCTCTTACACCCAGCCATTCTTTGATCAATATTTATTGACAAGGTAGATGATAAATAGTAAGAATTGTTTATATAAACTTGAGACAGGAGATTCTTCACCTAAGTATTACAATGATGTGTCCAGATGGAAACAAGATTTGAGGGCAGAGAAATCAGCATTCGAATATCACAGAGGATAATCTTTACACAGTGCACGACAACCCTGCCTGCACCCATGCCTCCTTTGTTAGGGAGAGCATTGCTTTGGAGCGGACTCCCAGCTCTTCTTGCCGGCTATGGGTAATAAGTCTCCCTGCACTCTCATGTCTTAGGGTTTCTACGCTCCTACAAAACACCATGACCAAGAAGTAAGCTGGGGGTGGGGAGGAGGGATAATGTATTTAGCTTATGCTTCCCCTGGCTTGCTCAGCTTGCTTTCCTTATAGAACAAGACTACCAGCCCAGGGATGGCCCCACCCACAATGGGCTGGGCCCTCCCCCATTGATCACTAATTGAGAAAATGTCTTACAGCTGGATCTCATGGAGGCATTTCCTTAACTGAGGCGCCTTCCCCTCTGATGACTCTAGCTTGTGTCAAGTTGACACAAGCCAGTCTGCATGGCTTGGCCACGTTTACTTTGGTTTTGCAATCATCAAACTGTGAACCCATTACACTTGGTTATAATCTCATATACATATGTCTTGTCTTGCTTTATAGCTTCAAAACCAAACCTGAAAAAAAGAAACTTGCTGATGTCTTCAAACCTTTCCCATCAAGTCTGTTTACCCAGAAAACTCTCTGTAAGAGTTGTTTAGGAGGCCGAGTTAAGCCTCTCTCCAACTCTTGGACTCTCTCTGACTCTCTCTCCAAGAGACCTGCCTCAGATCAATCGCTGTCAATAAAAGCCAGTCATGCCCTCTTATGGTACCATATTGCCATAATATTTCTCTTTTAGAGTAGTTGATACCTGCTTAGTAAATACTTGATTGCTAATTTTTCTCTCCTGCAGGCAATGTGAATTATTTTAAAGGTGAAGGTTTACTTGTTCTTAGCTGGATATGGTGGAACTGGCTATAATCCTAGCACTTGCCAGGCTGGAGAACAAAGGATCAAAACCAGCATGAGCTACATAGAGAAACTGAGGCCAACCTGGCAACTTCTTTCAAAAAACAGATCTGATAAAGTTTATGACTATCAAAGTATTGACTGGAGAAATGGCTCAGTCACGGCTGCTCTTTAGAAGATCCGAGTTCAATCCCCAGCATCCACACGGTAGCTTACAAACATCCGTAATCCAGTCCCAAGGGATCTGAGGTCATCTCCTGGCTTCTGCCGGCACCATGAATACATGTAGTGCACAGGCATACATGTAGGCAAAACATTCATACACATAAAACGAATGAATTAAAAATTTTTTAAAAAAAATATCAAAGTAACTCAGAGCTAGCTTGTCTTATGTCTGACGTGAGTGCTGAGGTCGAAACTCCAGTCCTCTTCACATTGTGAGCTCTAAACTGCTGAGCCAGCTCTTTAGCCCCAGGCACCAGAGTTTTCTTTTTTGAAAGGAAGAAACTCAATTGAGAAAATGTCTCTGTAAGATCTGACATTTTCCTATTTAGTGATTGATGGGGAGGGCCCAGACTTGTGGGTGGTGCCATTCCTGGGCCGGTGGTCCTGGGTGCTGTAAGAGAGCAGACTGAGCAAGGCAGGGAAAGCAAGCCAGTAGGCAGCATCCCTCCATGGCCTCTGCATCAGCTCCTGCCTCCAGGTTCCTGCCCTGTTTGAGTTCCTGTCCTGACTTCCTTTGCTGATGGACAGCAATATGGAAATGTAAGCCAAATTAACTTTCCTCCCCAACTTGCTTTTTGGTCATAGTGTTCCATCACAGCAAGAGAAACCCTAACTAAGACAGTAACATTTTCATATAGAATAAAACCTGGCTCCTGGGGCTGAAGAGCTGGCTCAGCAGCTAAGAGCTCACGATGTTCTTGAAGAGGACTGGAGTTTCGACCTCAGCACTCACGTCAGGTGGTTCTCAGCAGCCTGTAGCGTCCAGTTCCAGGGGGGCTCAATGTCTTCTGACCTCCACAGACACTACATTCATGTGCATAAGCCTACAAACAAACGAAAAATAGAATTTATGCTGATAAGGCTGTGATAGCTTGCCCTGATGACTGTAATCCCAGCTTTCAGGATACTGGGGCAGGTCCTCTTTCTTCCTCTTTCTTCCTCTCTCTTTCTCTCTCTCTCTCTCTCCTTCCTTCCTTCTTCCCTCCACCCTCTCACTTAAAAAAAATGTTTCTCTGAGTCAGGCTTTCTCTATATACTCCTGGTTGCCCTGGAACTTGATCTGTACACCAGACTAACGTCAGAGATTCACCTGCCTCTGCCTCTCGAGCACTGGAATTAGAGGAGTGTGTCACGCCCCACCCCCACCCTGCTATTTTGTTGGTGGAGGTGTGGCAAGAGTTTCAAAAGTTCAAGCTTTACTTGGAAGATGAGTTCAAGGCCAGCGAGTCTAGCATGACTGTCTCAAAATGAAATATAAAACATGAGGCATGGTGGTAAACTGCAATCCTAGTACTTTGGTTGAGGCAGGAATACACAGTGTTTGAGGCCAGCTTTGGCTAGAACAGTCTAGATTGCAGAATATGATCCTATCTGAACAAACAAACAACAAATGTAAAAAGGGGCTAGCGTAGCTCACTGGTAGAGTGCTTGCCTAGCATGGGAGACCCTCGGTTCAGTCTCCAGTCCTGAAAAAAAAATAAAGGCTGTAATAAAACCTTTTGTGGGAAGTCATGTATTGTTGATGTCAGTAGACACTAGTATAATCCCTTTGGAATGTAGAAATCTTTATTGAGTCATAAAGATGCTTTCATTCTTACATGACTGTTCAAAGAAATTATTTAGAAGAAAATATCAATAAAAAACATTATTCATTTTACTGAAAAAAAAAATAGATACAAACCTTCCCAGCCATTCCAGAATGTTAAACTTAGATTCTAGCACATCCAGGTGGTGCTATTATACACTAATTATTTTAGAATGTGCATTGCTTTAAAATTAAAAGACAACAATGAGTGGTGTGGAAAGGAGACTAGCACACTAACGCATGTTCACCGTGGGTTAGCTTTATTTGCTTGTAAAGAACGGAAAAGGAAAACCAGTTGTGTCAGGGAGATAAAGTTGAAGTATTTTTGTTTCTTTTTTTTAAAAAAAATTCTTTTATGTTGTCACAAGAAATGTTTTTATAATTAAGAGAGAAAGGGGGAAAAAAGGCCCCTCAAGCTTAAATCTGACAAAAATCAGAGTGGCCGTGTCTCCCAGACCCCTCAGTTGAAGATGAGAACTAAACTGTTGGGCCAAACATCTGAAAGCCCCAGAACAGCCTGCTTTGATGTCGGGTAGACTAAACAACCAGATGTCCCACTGAAGTTTTCCATTTCCAGCTGAAAGACCGACAGTACGTAGCGATGGCCCGAGTGTATAACCCAAGTCAGTTTCCATAGGTTCAGTGAGCTGCTAGCATGACCCCAAACAGCTGTCTTGACCTTTTTCATGACGTTCTCAATGGCCATCTTTAATTTGCTCTTAACCTTAAGTTACCTAACTCTTTGATTTTGTTCTTCATGATCTATAACAGTGGTTCTCAACCTTCCAAGTGCTGCAGTCCTTTAATACAGTTCCTCATGCCGTGGTGACCTCCAACCGTAAAATTATCTTTGTTACTACTTCATAACTGTAATTTTGTTAGTTATGAATCATGATTAGATATCTGTTTTCCTATGGTTTTAAGCAACCCTTGAGAAAGAGTCATTCAAAGCCCCAAAAAGGGTCGAGACCCACATGTTGAGAACCACTGATCTAGCGTCTAAAGGTGTATCCTTTATAGTGTGGCTCCTACGGACTCTCCTTGTTTTCCTCTCTCACACAGGCTTTGTACTGTAGATGCTAGAGACATATTCCCTTACTGTAACACATCATGGTTCCATCACATTATACCCGTTTCTGTTCTCTAGGGGACAGCCCTCCCAACATTTGTTGAGTTTGAGGCCAGCCAAGTCTACAAAGTGAGTTCCAGGACAGCTAGGGTTACACAGCTAGGAAAGACCCTGTCTTAACAAACAAACAAACAAACAAACAAACAAACAACGTAAAGCTGGCAGACCTTTCGAGCACACTTTGAATCCCAGCACTCAAATGAAGGGGCAGGCAGATCTCTGAGGTTGAGACCAGCTGCTGTACACAGTGAGTTCCAGGCTGGTTAGGGCTACATCTTGCAACTCTCTCTTTGTAAAAAAGAAGTAATACTAATTACTTAGAGGGGACTTAAGTGCTTGTATTGAAACTGACCCTCTAGTTGCTGTCTTACAGTTGTGCACTAGTGTTCACTCAACTGTATTTTGTTGCGTTGTGCCCTGCAAGTAAAAAACAAGGAATCAATATGCATGAGTTTTGTGTAGTATTTTAAAAAAAAACTAAAGGCCTGGTCATACAGCAAGCAAGGGGACCTGTCGTGGAACCTGACAGCCTGAGTTTGATCCTGGGACCCACATTGGGGAAGGAGAGCATGAACTCCTTACCCGTTGCTTCTGACCATGTGTGTGCCACTAATAATAATCAACTTAAAATACACACAAACTGGTTACTGGAGCGATGGGTCAGTGGTTCAGAGCACTGGATACTCTTTCTGAGGATCAAAGGTCAGTTCTTAGGACCCACATGGTGGCTCACAACTGTCTGTAACTTCGGCTCCAGGAATATCCAATACCTGAACTTCTTGGGTATCAGATACCTTCATGGTGCACATACATGCATGTGGGCAAAACACCCTCGTGTATAAAATAAATATGTTACAAAAACTGCCACAAACCAAGTATGATATATTATCAATACAGTATAATTTCTGCTGGGTTTTACTGTACTCTTGTTATAAGAATTCCCTCCATCTCCCTCTCCTTCTCCCCCTTCCTCCCTCTCCCCTCTCCCTCCCCTCTCCCAACTCTAAGACAAGCTCAGGCTGGTCTTTGTTAAAAATCCTTTTCTCTCTCTTGCCTGGTTCCCACTCCCAGAATAACAACTCTGAGACAATTTATTTATTATTAAATGCCTAGACCATAATCTTTGGTTCATTCCCTGACTAGCTCATTACTTATTTAACCCATTCAAACTAGTTTATGTCTTTGGCTACCTCTCCTCACGTAGTTCTCCGTGTCTCCCTTGAATCTCTCTGCTCTTCTCTCCCCGTGTCTCTTTTTAGTCTCTCGCTGTTTCCGGAGTCCTCTCTCTTCCCGCCAGTGTGCCACCTTCTATCCCTGCCTTAGCTTACTTCAGCTTTCTTATTGAGAGGTGACGCATATGTATAAGAGATTCTCTGTGCAGGCCTTGAAGTTACTGAGTAGCTGAAGTTGTCCGTGAACTTTTAGTCCTTCTGCCTCTACCCTCTAGGGCAGGGATTACAAGTGTGAATACTACAGTGTGAATACAAGTGTGAATACTATCATAGTACACCCAGGGTCTTGTACATGCTAGGCAAGCCCTCTACCACTGAGTCCTAATCCAGCTTGTCTTTCTGATGTTAAAAGTTACTTTAAATAAAGACTTGCTTGCGTTAAACTGGGAGAAAAATTATACAGCTGGGCATGGTGATGATCCGAATTCGTGGGCTGGAAGCAGGAGGATCAGGAGTTCTAGGCCATCTTTGGTTACGTAGCAAGTTCTAGGACAGTTTGAATTATGTGATACCTCGCCTCGAAGCAAAACAGAGCAAAGCAAAACAACAAAATAGTTTCAGGATTAATTTCATAAGGCTTGCAACTATTTTTTGGTTTGTGACTTTTTTTAGACAGGGTTTCTCTATGTAGTCCCAGCTGTCTGAGAACTTGCTTTGTTGTTCAGACTGGCCTCGAACTCATAGAGATCACCCTGCCTCTGTTTCCCAAATACTGGAATTAAAGGCATGGGCCACCACACCTGGCTCTGATGTTTGTGGGTTTTAAAAAATTATTATTGTTATTGTTGTTGTTGTTGTTGGTGGTGGTGGTGGTGGTGCTGGTGGAGGTGGTGGCGGTGGTGGCGGTGGTGGCGGTGGTGGCGGTGGTGGTGCTGGTGGTGGTGGTGGCGGTGGTGGCGGTGGTGGCGGTGGTGGCGGTGGTGGCGGTGGTGCTGGTGCTGGTGCTGGTGGTGGAGGTGGTGGTGGCGGCGGCGGTGGTGGTGTGTATGGGGTCCCTGGAGGCCTGAAGAGGACTCGCTGCCGCTGGAGTTGCAGCGGTTGTGAGCCTCTTGACATGGATGTTAGGAACTGAATTCCTGTCCTCTGCGGGAGCAGTCTTGACTCAACTGCTGGGTCGTTTCTCCAGCCCTAACATTTGGACTTCTATCCACTGGTTTTGAGAAATAGACTGCTTTACCCGCCCCACCCCGCCTCCCGGCCTGCGAACAAGACAGTATGTGGCTCTCTTTTCTGCTCGTAGCTAGTATGTCCCCTGGAAAGGCTGTGCGGGGACGTAGTCACTGTTTGTGTAGGAGGGCAGGGATGCCAGACGATGAGCATTAGAGGAACCTGGATGAACTGCCCTGGGGTTCATGTCATTGTGTGACTTTCAGATACATTTGCCAAAAGGTTCTCTCACTGATTAACCCAGTCCGGATCCATTGTCTATGATGTCAACAGAATGGATCCGAATTTGAAAGACAGATATACTTGGTGAAAACACTTCAGCTTCCAACTTCCGTCCTTCTGGTCTTCGCCCTCTTTACTTCCCTCTCTGGATTCCTCTTCCTTCCTTCCTTCCTTCCTTCCTTCCTTCCTTCCTTCCTTCCTTCCTTCCTTCCTTCTCCCTCCCTCCCTCCCTCCCTCCTTCTCTCCCTTCTCCATTTCCCTCCTTTCTATGGTGCTTAGATTTATACCAAGGGCTTTAGAGCATGCTGGGCAAGCATTCTACCGTTGGACTTTTTCATCTACTGTAAAAAAATTAAAATCGCACTTACTTATCAGTGCAAAACTTGAGGACGGATGCAGTGCACATGTGTAGGTCACAGACAACTTGCGGAAGTTGGTTCTCTCCCTCCACCATGAATTATGTGGAATTGATTCACAGATTGGTGGCAAGTGACTTTTCCTATTGAACCATCAGGACAACCCTTTTAAAACTTTTTTTTTTCTTTTTCTTTTTTTCGGAGCTGGGGACTGAACCCAGGGCCTTGCGTTTGCTCGGCAAGCGCTCTACCACTGAGCTAAGTCCCCAACCCAAAACTTTTTAAAATTAATTAATTTGTTGTGTTTTGAGGATTTCTCTGTAGCCCAGCCTCAAACTTGTGTAATTCCTTGCCTTCACTATGCCTGGTTTGTTTGTTTTGTGTGTGTGTGTGTGTGTGTGTGTGTGTGTGTGTGTGTGTGTGTGTGTGTGTGAGATCCCTATCACTATGTTGTCAATCAATGCTGGCCTTGAATTCACCCTGTAACCCAGGCAGGCACCCTGGAACTTGTAATGCTCCTGCCTCAGTACTCAGTATTCATAGCAGTTGGTTTTGTATTACCAGGCCTATTTTTTTTTAAAGATTTATTTATTGTGAGTACATTGTCACTCTCTTCAGACACAACAGAAGATCTTGTGAGCTACCATGTGGTTGCTGGGAATTGAAGTCAGGACCTCTGGAAGAGCAGTCAGTGAGTGCTCTTAACCACTGAGCCATCTCTCCAGCCCCTTACCAGCCCTATTTTTAAAATTCTTAAAGTGTCTGTCTGTAGGTGCCTTCAGAGGTCAGAGGCACTGGATTCCCCTGGAGTTGGAGTTACAGGTGCTTATGAGCCCCCTGACATGGTGCTGGGAACTGAACTTGGGACCCTGGCGGATCATTAAGTGTTTTTAACCACTGAGAATCTCTTCAGTCCCACCAGAAGCCTTTTTTAAAAATATTTTATATTTTTGTGACTGCCTCTCACTGTGTAGTTCTGGTTGGCTTAGAACTCATTGTGTAGACCTAGTTATCCTTGAACTCACAGAGATTCATGTACCTCTGCTTCCAAAGTGCTGAGATTAAAAGTGTGTGTCAACATGCCCAGACACTTTTTTAAACTTCTCTTTTTGATTAAGAGACATTTTTACACTTTTTAAAACTTCTCTTTTTGATTAAGAGATATGTGAGCAACTTATACTGTAATATATTTTAAGTGACTTTATCACATTCACATACATTTATTTATTGATTGATTGATTGTATACGTATGTGTATGTGTGTGTGTGTGTGTGTGTGGGTGTGGGTTTGTGTGTGTGTGCCACACGGTGTTTGCTGTTCAGAGGACAACTTCTGTGGGAATCACATCTGTCTTTCCATGTGTGGGCCCATGGGATCAACCTCAGATCATCAGGCCTAGCTGCTTTACCTCTGAGACATCTCACCAGCCTTGTAATACATATTTTGTAATTATTTTGGGGACAGTTAAGAGGAAATACAGCATGCCCCATTTCACAGCAGACATTTGTCGGCTCCTGTGGCTATGTGGGGGACACATGCCTTGAGTCTGGAGTAGTAAATGGGGACAGTGCTTGATCCTAAAATATTTCATAGCTCAGGGAAGTGTAAGGAGGTTGAACAAACAAAGGACTTGCTTTGGCTTTGGGAACAAATATTCTTTATTTATGTGCTGGGAAGTGAGCTCATGGCTTCCTGTGTGCTAAGCACATCCTCTTCCACTCAGATCCATTCCCAGCCCCGAGGATAAGCATGGCTTGACTTCATCAATAAAATTGTCTTGCTTTGAAAAACATCTAATTCATTTACTGCTCATTACTCCAGTTGATAGCATGAACCTGGGAGAGTGGACCTAAAAATAAGGCAGACTGAAGTCCCACGCAATAGTCAACTTTATTCAGAGCATCAGACGTTTTACACTCTGAGGGTTAAGGAGCATCACCTGAGTAAAGTGTCAATCACAGGGACAAGACCCATGTGGCAAAAGCATGGTTTTCCAGAGGCTTATGAATAACAGCCGAAGTAAACATGTCCCTATCCGATACACCAGGAAGAAGCATGAAAACACATTCCAAGAAAAATTCTGTGTTTTTGAAGAAACTGAGGCTACAAGACTGTTGTCTCATTGTCTTGGAGTTTCCTCACAAGCATTCATAATTCTCCTCGCACTATTCCATTCTTGGACTGTGCTGTGACTACTAACTAGAGGCAAATAATACTTTCCCCACAATGTCTGCCTGAAATGTCTCATTCACATTTAAACTTTTCTGTTGTGATAGAGGGCTAATATCCAATATATACAAACAGCTCAAGAAGTTAGATTCCAGAGAGCCAAATAACCCTATTAAAAATGGGGTTCAGAGCTAAACAAAGAATTTTCAGTTGAGGAATATCAAAGAAGTACTTAAAGAAATGTTCAACATCCTTAGTCATAAGGGAAAAGCAAATCAAAACAACCCTGAGATTCTACCTCACACCAGTCAGAATGGCTAAGATAAAAAACTCAAGTACAGCAGATGCTGGCGAGGATGTGGAGAAAGAGGAACACTCCTCTATTGTTGGTGAGATTGCAAGCTGGTACAACCACTCTGGAAGTCAGTCTGGTGGTTCCTCAGAAAACTAGACATTGTACTACCTGAGGATCTAGCTATACCTCTCCTGGGCATATACCCAAAAGATGCCCCAACACACAACAAACACACATGCTCCACTGTGTTCATAGCAGCCTTATTTATAATAGTCAGAAGCTGGAAAGAACCCAGATGCCCTTCAACAGAGGAGTGGATACAGAAAATGTGGTACATTTGTACAATGGAGTACTACTTAGCTCTCAAAAACAATGATTTCATAAAACTCATAGGCAAATGGATGAAATTAGAAAATATCATCCTGAGTCAGGTAACCCAATCACAAAAAAAACCCTCACATGGTATATACTCACTGATAAGTGGATATTAGCTCAAAAGCTCGAGTTATCCAAGATACAATCCACAGACCACATGAAGCTCAAGAAGAAGGATGACCAAAGTGCAGATGCTTCAGTCCTTCTTAGAAGGGGGAATAAAAATATTCATAGGAGGAGATATGGAGACAAAGTTTGGAGCAGAGACTGAAGGAATGGTCATTCAGAGCCTGCCCCACATGGGGATCTTGCCCATATACAGCCACCAAAACTAGACAATATTGACGAAGCCAAGTGCATGCTGACAGGAGCCTGATATAGCTGTTTCCTGAGAGGTTCAGCCAGAGCATGACAAATACAGAGGCGAATGCTAGCAGCAAACCACTGAACTGAGAACAGGGTCCCCATTAGAGGAGTTAAAGAAAGGATTGAAGGAGCTGAACTGGCTTGCAACCCCATAAGAACAACAATACCAACCAACTAGAGCTCCCAGGGACTAAACCACTACCCAAAGACTACACATGGACTGACCCAGAGCTCCCAGGGACTAAACCACCATCCAAAGAGAACACATGGACAGACCCATGGCTCCAACTGCATATGTAGCAGAGGACAGCCTTGTTGGGCACCAGTGGGAGGAGAAGCCCTTGGTCCTGCCAAGGCTGGACCCCCCAGTGTAGGGGGATGTCGGGGGAGGGGGAGGCAAGAAGGGGGTGGTGGTTGGGGAGGGGAACAACCTCATTGAAGAAGGGGGAAGTGGGAGGGGGAGGGGATAGGAGGCTTATGGATGGGAAACCGGGAAAGGGAATTACATTTTTTAAATGTAAATTTAAAAAATCCAAAAGAAAAAATTCTGTTGCTTTTGTGGCATGTGGTAGCACTGTAATTACATCTATTTTTTTTCTCCAGCAACTTAGACATCACAGAGGTCAGTATCTCCTTCCCTAAACCAAGGGGCTCTTGGGCTTAGGATCTGTGTTGTTCATCTCCTTCCAGGCATAGCTGGTTAGAGAGGTGCAGGGGGTCTTTGTTGGGTGACAGCTGACAGCCAACGGCAGACCTTTCCTGGAAGTCTCTGTCCATTTGTGTGTGTGTGTGTGTGTGTGTGTGTGTGTGTGTGTGTGTTTGTTTGTTTGTTTTTCAGCTCTTGAGAGTTAAACAGTCACAGATTAGGAGACTTGGGATTTTTTTTGGTTCTTTTTTTTTTCGGAGCTGGGGACCGAACCCAGGGCCTTGCACTTCCTAGGCAAGCGCTCTACCACTGAGCTAAATCCCCAACCCCGAGACTTGGGACTTTATAATAATTATAGTCTTGGGCTAGGGAAATGGCTAAGTGGTTAAGTGTATTTTGCTATTCAAGCCTGGTGTCCTAAAAGCCTGACATGGTGTCTATCTATTATCATAGCACTATTATAGCAAGATAAGAGGCTGAGATAGGAGAAACCCCTAGAAACGTGTGGGCCAGCTACCCTGTGGAACACAGTGTAGGGACAAACAACAGGGGCCACCAATGTAAAGCGTGAGGACCATCAGTGAGGGTGTTCTCTGACTCCACACACATGCTGTGAGAGTGTGCAGCTGCATGCACACACACCACATGCACATAACACATTAATAATAAAGTTACATTCTTTGAGTAATCATGACCAACAAATGAAAACAAAGTTTATTTATCTGGCTATAAACACAATGGAAAATGGAGATCCGAGTAATTCTATTGTAGAGTATAAATATATAACTTCATTTTTTTTCCTGAAAAGTGCCTTTAGTGCCAAGGATCATTTGAACCCAGGGCTTCACACAGTCTAGACAAGCATCCCTCCCCTGAGCTATATACCCAGCTCTATCTTACTTCGAGGTAGAGTCTTGCTAAGTTACCCAGATGGCCTCTCGGATGCTCTTGGTAGTTCAGACAAAGCTCGTGCTTGGACTCTCCTGCCTCTCAGCCCCCACCAAGAAGCTGACGTTACAGGTCTATATCGCCAAGCCTGGTTTCTAAAATGTATGTTTTGGTGAAAAGGAGGAATAATGCCATTGAGTACGGTGGCTGAAATTGTAAAAATATTTCTTTGGTTTCAACTCAAAATTAAAAGTTTTCATTCAAATATTTTTAAAGTTATTGTAATTTAAAGGATTTTCTCTTTAATTTGTTTTAAGCTGGTAGTAGTGGCACAGAGGCAGGCAGAGCTCTGTGGGTTCAAGGGCAGTCTGGTTTGTACAGCAAGTTTCAGGCCAGCCAGAGCAACACGGTGAAGCCTATCTCAAAACAAAAGCAAAATTCAAGTTATTTATTTTTAATAGAGAAATTCATACTTTGTAGTCTGGGCTGACTTGGAACTCATTATGCAGCCCAGACTGGCCTTAGAGTCATGGTGATGCTCCTGCCTCAGCTTCTGAATTGCAGACATGCACCTGCTGCACACTTATGTTTTTTGTTTGTTTTTTTTTTTGTTTGTTTGTTTTTTTTCCTTTTTAACAAAAAAAGTAAGATTGTCAAGATCCGAAGAAAGACTTCTGTGAGCTGGCAGATGGCTTCTGTTTTTCTGCTGCGTCGCCTACAGAGGGAGCCCTTGCTACAAACCTAAGCTTGTCCCTCCAGACTTGAACATTGAGCCTGCCAGTAGGAGGAGCTGGGAAACAGAATAGAAGGGCTTAGTTAAGGGTTAGGTAGGTTGGCTTTATATTGTGTTGGGAATCAGGAATCTTACTTCATTTTCTTCTCACTTTATTCATTTCCTCGTAGGTGTCTTTAGTTTTTATTTTATGTATATGAGTGTTTTGTGTGCATGTGTGTTCTTGCACCAAATGTGCGCCTGGTGCCCTCAGAGGCCAGAAGTAGACGTGAAAGGCCCCTGGTATTGGAGTTACAGATAACTGTGAGACACTATATAGGTGCTGGGAATTGAACCTGGGTCCCCAGGAAGAACATCCAGCGTTCTTAACCACTGAGCCATCTCTTCAGCGCTGGGATCTATTTCTTGAATAATGTTAGTTACAAAAGGAGGATGTTAAGTTGCAGGTATTTTGAAATAGTGTATGCATGTGCCTCTATACAGTACTTATATAATTTATATTCATATATAATGTGTCTATATGTATGTGTGAATAGAACTATATACAGATATTAATGTACTAACTTATACTTTTGGTAAAACCCTTACAAACAACCCAGTAATAAAAAGCCCGGCACAGGGATCTCCTCTCTCCCTTCTCTCCCTCCCGTTCCTTCTTTGCTCTGGACATGGGCTGATCAGACCATCAGTTAAAATAACCAGGGCATTCTGGTGGAGACCTATGGTACTCAGAATAGAGCTATCTCTTGTGTACTTCTTGCAACTCCAACTGTAGCTGTGTTGCATGAAAACTTGAGATGAATGCTCTGATGATGCTAACATTTGAGCACAACCAGTATAGGCCACTGGTTCCCAAGGTTTTAATGTAGGTGAGACTTCCCTGTGGAAGCCACTGAGATGGAAATTCTGGGGTCTGTTCTAAGTGCTGTTCTAATGAAGGTCAAGAATCTGTTTTGTTGGTTTTGGTGCTTCATGTTGAACCCAAAGCCTCATTGGTGCTACATGCTAAACACTCGCCCGGGTACTGAGGCCAGGTGCAGTGCGAGCCATTGTGGCCTTTTTCCCCAGAGGGCAGTCAAGAAACTTTGACAGTGTCAGCATCCTGGTTCCTGAAGGCATACAGGATGCATGGGGTTGGGGGAATGCGACTGTTTCCATTTATAAGTTGGCAGATAGAGCCACCGTGAACACTGATGGGCTTCAACTTAGTAGTCTCAAGGCATGAAGTAGAGGCTTAGTAGCAGAGAAGCCTGTCAGACAGCCTCTACCACACAAGTCCCAAGCAAAGTGCTCCAGTAGCATCTTTCTTCCAAAGTGTTGGGTAGTATTCTAATGGGTCTAAGGCAGGACAGAAGCTAAAGGAATCCAAACAAGCCTTAGGAGCTCTGTCTTGCAGTTTGGACCCATTTCCACTTTCTTTGTATGTATGTCTCAACACACACACACACACACACACACACACACACACACCTATCTATCCTATCTATCCTATCTATCCTATCTATCTATCTATCTATCTATCTATCTATCTATCTATCTATCTATCTATCATCTATCTATCTATCTATCTATCTATCTATCTATCTATCTATCTATCTATCTATCCATCTATCCATCTAGTTGACAGGCTCTCTTATCTCCTATTTATCCCTTTGGAATGAAAATGTCTATCCTCTACCTTTATATTTATTTATATATTTATATTTATTTATATATTTATTTATATATATGTCTATCCTTTATATTTCAGTGTTTTGTTTTGTTTTATGAATTCATAGTTGGAAAGAACTTCATCTCTGTATGAGCAATACCTTGGATCTCATTGCATCTGACTGGACTTGCTACTCCTTAAATAGTTCAGCTTGGCTTAGAGCTTGAAGCAATCTTTAGTTTTCCTAGTGCTGGGGTTTGCAGGCATGCGCCATATCTGATTTTGATGGCATTATGTGAAACTTTGGATTTAGGGCTTTTCTTTTTCCTTCCTTCACTCCCTCCTTCTTCCTCCCTTTTTGAGTGCTAGAGACTGGACCCAGGCGTCTCAGTGTTGTGGGTGAGTTCTGGCCCTGATCTACATCTCTGGTTCTAGGGTTGAGGGTTGATATTGGAATGATGAGACTTTAGGGAATATTAGGATATACGGGATATATTTTGCATGTGAGAAGGACATGAGTTGTAGGGAGCTAGAGGTGGAATGATGCTGGTTCCATGTTTATAATCTTCAAAGCTTGTGTGTTAAATTTCTAACCACCAACGATTAGTAAGCGATTTGCTTTTGATGGCTCTGCCCTCATGAGTAGGATAAATGGGAAGACCCCATAGCCGGGTATGATGGGATTCCCCTTTTACCTCAGCAGGTGAGGTGGAGGCTCTAAAACAGCAGCTCTCAAAATTGTGGGTCTCAAATCCTTTGGGGGTCAAAAAAGCCTTTTATAGGAGTCACCCAAGACTAGAAAGCACAAATGTTTACAATTCATAACAGTAGAAAAATTAGTTATGGAGTAGCAGTAAAAATAGCTTTATGGTTGGGGGTCAAGGCAGCATAAGGAACTGTTATGGAAGGGTTGTAGCATTGGGAAGGTTGAGAGCCACTGCTCTCGAGGGCCATGGGCCCGAAGCTCTGGGTTTGATTCCTAGGGCTGGGGGAGAAGCAGCCTGAGAAAGCGCTTTTGAGTCTTCATCCACTTCAGATGCAGCAAAAATACAGCTCCCCAACCCCTTCTCTCCTTTTCTTTTATTATTCTATTTTTTCCCCTCTTCTTGGTAGTAATGAGGATTGAATTCAAGGCCTTATAGATGCTAAATGCACATTCTACATTGAGCTAATGTATTCCCCTTAAACCTGAGACGACAACCTTCTATATACCTATATACATTGGCACTGGCACCTTTGGCTAGTGCCCTAGGAGAAGAAAATGTCTGCTGTTTATACACCACATAATCTATGTTGTTTTTGTTTTAGAAACCTGGATGGATTTAGACCGTCTCTTTAAATATTTAAAACTTTCAACATGGACTCATGAATTCTTATTACCTATTTCTATTTTTTTGTGAGAAAGTGTTTTACTTCATAGCTTGGCTGGCCTGGAGCTTGCTGGGTAGATGAGGCTGGCCTTGAACTCAGAGAGATATGCCTGTCTCTCCATTCTTAGTGCTGGGATTAAACATGTGCACCATCAAGCGAGGATTGGTTCTTCTTCCTCCTATTTTTCTGTTTTTTTTTTTTTTTTTGGTGGTGTTATTTATTTAAAAAATTGTTTTTTAGTGTGTGTGTGTGTGTGTGTGTGTGTGTGTGTGTTTGAGAAAGGTTTGTCTGTGTAACCCTGGTTGTCGTGGAACTCACACTGTAGACCAGGCTGACCTCTAATTCAGAGATCCTCCTGCTTCTGCTCTTTTGTCCCACAAAAGCAGAATTGAAGACATATGCCACCACAGGTCAGCTTTTTGAATTCTTCATTTTTGAAATTTTTAATTATGTATATATGTATGTGTGGCAGAAGGGCAGGGCTGTGTGTGCCTGCAGAGCCCAGAAGATGTTGGATTTCCTGAAGCTGTAGATAATAGGGCGTGTGTGTGTGTGTGTGTGTGTGTGTGTGTGTGTGTGTGTGTGTATAATAGATATAGCATGACTATATAAGTATAGAGATATCAGATAAACTAAACAAGAAATAGACCCTGTGAGTCCCAGCATGTAGGTACTGAACCAAACTTGGGGCCTCTGCAGGACAGGAGGAGTTGTTAACTGTTGAGCCATTTTTCTAGCGTCTTGTGGATTCTTTATAATTCAATATGTAGTTATAAACTGTCGTAGTGTGCATCATGAACAAAACAATTTAAAACCTTTATTTTGGGCTGGGCATGAAGGTGCACGCCTTTAATCCCATCGCTTGGGAGGCAGAAGCAGGTAGATCGCTGTGAGTTCCAGGCCAACCTGGTCTACAAAGTGAGTCCAATACAGCCAGGGCTGTTACACAGAGAAAACCTGTCAACAACAACAACAACAACAACAACAACAACAACAACAACAACGACAGCTTATTTCCTGTATCCCCTAATTTGAACAGAGGAATCTCTCACAGAGGAAGTGGGCCAGGATTGCTCTCTGCTTTCTTTGATCCGGCTATGCTAACAGCCATTTCTCAGCGAAATGTTATGGTGGAGAATAGTTTTTGCCAAGATCTGAGCATTAACCGTGTTTATGGTCACTGGGAACCACCAGTATAGCATGTACAGTATGGATATTTAGGAGATCCGATGCCCTCTTCTGGTGTGTCTGTAGAGAGCGACAGTGTACTCGCGTACATAAGATAAATAAAGTGTTTTAAAAAATAAAAAGGAAGGCTTTCGTCTCAAAAGGTGTCTTTGGCTGTTGCCTAGAGGGTGAATCATTAAAGAGTAGAGAGGTAGTGATGAGGCAAGATGAATAGCAGAAGTGAAGGTAGCAGCAGATGACAGAAAGAAAAGAACAAATTGATGGACCTGAATGTAGAGATGAACCGGTTTTGAATCCGTAGGTGAGTTCTGGATGTATATATCCATTGCTGGTTGTCACTGTGTGCCCTAAGTTCCAGAGTCAAAACATTAAGATAAAATACAAAGGTGCTGGAGAGGTGGCTCAGTGGTTAGAGCTCCGGCTGCTCTTCCAGAGGTCCTGAGTTCAATTCCCAGCAACCACGTGGCAGCTCACAACTGTCTGTAACTCCAGTTCCAGGGGATCTGACACACTCACACAGACATACACGCAGGCAAAACACCAACGCTCATAAAATGAAAATAAATAAATCAGTTAATATAAACGTATAAAACCCAGTAAGGGCTGGAGCCACTTTATGATAAAGAACAAGAAAAGCAATATTAGTACAGACATGATAAGAGACTCAGAAGTTCATGGTGCAGTTTTAACTTTACCTGCTTTCACTCTATACCAGGTTTCAAAAGAAAAAAAAAGTCATTCAATGTCAAACTGAAGGTTGTGTTTGTTAACCTCTGTGTTTTTTTGTACAAACATTTCCTTAACGCTCTCAGCTTTTTCCGCACTACAAAATGTTGTGTTCGCTGAGTTTCCAGGCCATTCTTCTAGTGAAATGGATGACAGGTATGCGAGCACCTTCTCGGCTAGAGGCTCCCCGAGTAGAGGCTTCGCGGGGTTCTTGTCTTCAAGAGAATTATCAGAAAACCAGTCTTCAGCTGCTTCTACGCTTTGGCTGCAGTAAGAACTAGACATGGATGTCGATACGCTCATTGTCGCCACACTGCTGCCATTGACTACTGAGGTCATCTCAGGGGACTCACGGATGGCGGGATCCAGGGTGCAGAATTCAACTTTAGAGTGATTTCTGATAGCTGTTTAAAAAAAACAAAGAAAGAAAAGTCAAGCCTTTGGTTCTTGGAGGTTCGAGACAGGCATTTCTCATGCATGCCTGGTTGTGTGCTGGGATTAAATGTGTGCACCACCACCGCCCAACTCGTTTCTTTTTCTCTTTTCTGAGTTAGTGCTTTTCCACACAGCCCACTCTGTCCCAGAACTTGCTCTGTAGACTAGGTTGGCCTTGAACTCAGAGATCTACCTGCTCTGTCTCTTGGAGTGCTGGGATTATAGGTATTTGCCACTGTGCCCAGCTGAGACGTTAAATCTTGATTAAGACTCTTTTTAGGGGCACTGTTGCTAAGATAATGCTAGAAGGGAAAATACAAAGTCACTATCATCTGTAGAATATTAAATATTTGATATTTAAACATTCTAATCCAGGAGAATAGTCTAGTTAGGTTGGAAATCTCAGTCCTACAGTGTGCCTCTAAAATGTTTCTTAGAAACATTAGAAACTGTAGAAAACCACAACCACTCAAAATGCAGTGCTGTGGAGTCCAGTCCCAGAGGGTACATCTACAAACCATTCCCACACCTGAGGCTGGGGGACACTGGGCAGACGAGGGGGCAAAGACCGGAAGAGTCAGAGGATGAGGCGTCTGCTGTGAGACTGTGTCTCCTGGGAGGTCTGAAGTTACGCCCATAAAGACTCGCCCACGTGACTGCCCAGTCTTGAGCTGAGCATGGATGAAACCAACGGACAAGGTGGACAGGGATAAGCCCATGAGGCCTACACTGACAACGACAGAAAATCGGAAAGCTGGGAGGGGTGGTCTTCCCCAGGGGAGAGCACACCAATTGCTTGTCCAGTGCCAAATGGTTAGCTTTGAAAATACACAACCAATATAGGTGGAACAGGTTGTATTTAGCAATGTATATGTTTAGTGATAACGGTGAAAAGAGAGGTCATAGGTTTGAAGGAAATTGGAGACGGGTATTTGGGAGAATTTGGAGGGAGGAAAGGTAATGGCGAAATGTTGTAATTATATTAGAAAGTTTTCTTAGGGCTGGAGAAAAGGCTCAGCAGTTAGGGGACAAATTACTCCGTGTTTCTATGAATTCATGGCACGGGGCTTACATCCACTTTTAACTCCGGCTCCAGGAGATCTAACACCCTCTTCTGGACAACTTGGGCAACTGAATTCACTTGTACACTCCCCACCCCCCAAATTAAAAGTGGGGTTGTTGTTTTGAGACAGCATCTCTCTATGTTGGGTGGCCCCAACTGGCCTGTAACTATGTGGACCAGGCTGGCTTCTGATTCAGAACAACCTTTCCCTTCCAAGTGCTAAGGCTGAAGGCACTCACTACCATGCCTGGCTCAAAAACGTTTTTTTTTTTTTTTTTTTTTAAGCTAAAAACAATCTCTTAATGATTTATAGTTGAATATTACATTATTTTTTGAAAAACATTAATGAGCAGGGTCCTAAAAACCATTTTGTCCACAGTGAGTGGTGAGATCCCATGCATGGGTGGCCTTCTGCCAATAACAATATTTTTCTCTGAAGCTGTATTTATCTATTTATTTGTTTTGAGACAGAGTCTCTCTGCATAGCTATGGCTGTTCTGGAACTCACTATGTAGACCAGGTTGGCCTTGGACTGATAGAGATCCTCCTGCCTCTGCCTCCCAAGTGCTAAGATTAAAGACATGAGCTACTATTGCCTGCCTAGCATATTGTTTCCTCTTAAAGTCATTTTGACATTTTTAAAATAAATGTTTAAAATATATACAAAGACATACAACATTTCCCATTTACTGCCAAGCAGTGATGACACACGCCTTTAACCCTGGCACTAGGGAAGCAGAAGCAGGCAGATCTCTGAGTTCAAGGCCAGCCTGGTCTACAGAATGAGTTCCAGGACAGCCAGGGCTACACAGAGAAACCCTGT